>NC_054843.1:38211646-38527745 GCF_018345385.1 Vulpes lagopus
AAGCTTAAATTCTATTTATTCTACTTGTCATACAAAATAACCAATTATAAATACATGTGTACACTAGCAATTTTCTGTTATTTTTCCTGTTCTCACAGTATGTCATAAACAAAATATCTGGGGGCTCAGATTGGATAATTGACATGTTTGTATTTTCTGTGGAGGAATGGCTGACGTAGAGTTGTGTATGTTCACTATTAAACTTGAGCCAACACTTTATTTTTTTTTTTTGAGCCAACACTTCAAATGCATTTTCTTTCCCCCAAATCTTCCCACTGATGAAAAATATTATATAGTCGTTATTTTCTTTAGTACCAAAATATGACATGAAAAACCACTTAAGTTTTACAGTTTCAATAGCAAATGCCCAAACTATAAAAAAAAACGTTCAAACATGGATTTTAATAGTCTATGAAATATGAAAGTCTACTCAGTTTGTTGCTGTTAAGAAGGTCATAAAAATAAATGTATGCTGGAATTTGATGTTGCTTAGCCTAAAAACATAATAAGATGTGAAACAAACCATAGTCTCCAAACGGTGGGTATTGGTTTTCACTGTCATTTCAAAATATCCAATAGCATTCTATTTAAGAAAAACTACCAAAGAAGAATAAAAAAATATGCCGCAGACATGGAGCTGTAAGTGTTGGAATGTCTTTTCACAGTGTCGGTAGAAGCCTGAGTTATAGCGAGTCTCTCTTACTTGACCACATGACCTCGAATAGTTTCCCGTACAGTTCTTCGCCTCACTCAAAGAATTGACATTCCCATTTCCTGAACTCTGTTTGGAACAAAGAAATTCCTTTTACCTCCCTGAATCTAAAAAATAAAAACTGTGCTATTTTGGTATGAACTGAATTATTGACTTGAGGTTTCTACGCGTGTGTGTGTTTCTGTGTGTGTTTCACAATACCAGATGGTGTGAATTCAGGGTACAAACTTAATGGAAGCCAGATGCTGGTTATGATTCTTTAGGAGAAATCGTTTTCTGCCTCGGATCAGTATCAAGGTTCAGTGTTCAAGTTTCAAGATGAGCAGGGACTTTTTTGGTCAGCTCCACACTGGTGTCACAGTGAATTTTCTAGTTCATTCTTAAAGTGGAAGTATAACACGTTGGGGTTCCAGTTTTATTTTTTAAAGGGTCCCCTAAAAAAAAAAAATAAAAAAAAAAAAATAAAGGGTCCCCTAATATAATCCCTGACTTGGCTAAGCACTGGGTTTTGTCTCCCATCTTTGTGGGGTTTTTTTTGTTTTTTTTTTTTTTGTTTTTTTTTTATGATAGTCACAGAGAGACAGAGAGAGAGAGGGGCAGAGACACAGGCAGAGGGAGAAGCAGGCTCCATGCACCGGGAGCCCGACGTGGGATTCGATCCCTGGTCTCCAGGATCGCGCCCTGGGCCAAAGGCAGGCACCAAACCGCTGCGCCACCCAGGGATCCCTGTCTCCCATCTTTGAAAACTTAAAAATTTATACATGAGATCATCTGAGTTCAGCAAATGACAGTAAGGCAAAAGCCAACGTTGGTGCCTTACTTAAACCTCAGAGTTCCTGCCTTTAACTTATTTTTGGCCTAAGCAGAATTTACCTTTTTTGCCAGCATTTGCACACATTTAAATTTTTTAGAGATATTTTTGTTCAGCAGTTGTAGCTGTTTTCAGCAATACGATCAGTTCAGGTACTCAGTTTACCACATAACCAGTAATAGAGACAAATGTGTTTTAAACGTGGGTTTTCTACTGCATTCATTAGAATTTTTAAGCCCTTATTCCATTTTATTATCATTTTTCCCTTGCTGTTTCTGATAGTATGATTTATTTGATAGATTGACAATTATGGGTTGTTTTCTTATCTCTAAAATCTGCTTTTAACCCATTAACTCTAATCATCTTGGGTTTTAGGTTTTCTTTTATTGGGTTGTATTCCGTTATTGTATAATTGCTATCATAGCATTAAACACTCATGGGGATTCTGCTTCTGTAGTGTGAGTTATGCCTACTTCCAGACTTTTGTATAATATAAACCATAAGTCTCTTTCTTCCTGGTTTCCTCCCTCCCTTCCTTTCTTCATTTTTGTTTTTCTTTCCTTCCCTTCTATTTTTTCTTTTTTATTGTCCTATGATTTTGTTAATTGTCATGTAACTTATTTTTACCTTAATCACATTTTTTGTCAGGTATTACTGCCCAGTTCAAAACAGAATAGATCATTTTCCTTGATTCACTTGGCATCTGATTTAAAACCAGCTGGTCTTTCCTTCAAGCATTTGAGCATGCAGGGACGGCAAGGATGCAGACATGGTAGGGAGGGGTGCAGGCTGAGCATGCAAGGGTGACAGGGTGAGCCCTGGTTTAGAGAAGTTACACTTGCTAGAGATGTGGCATCTGAGTTCTAAGACTCAGTGATAAGTGGATTCTTGGATTGACTGCCATCACAGTGTTACACAGTTCCGTTAAGCCTACTGGCCCTTCCTATCTATGATGAATCCTCCAAGATTTAGTTAGGATTGAATTTTTGCAGATCTCACCTTCATTTTTGTTCGTCTTGTATTTCCAAATTAAGTAACATCAGTGACAATTTTCAGGATACTCTGGACTCATTTTTCCACTAATTCTTCAGGGAAGTGAATGACAGGAGATCTAACATAATATGACAATATTTTCTGTTTCTTGCTTTGATCCTGTTTTTTTTTCATTTATGGTTATTAGGTTATGACCTTTTATTTGTTTTGTTGCTGGTGCCCTCCCCCCTTTTGTAAGTTTTTTGTAATTATTTGGTCATTGACCTATATTTTGGGGAATCTTGCTTCATTTTTACTGTCCTTAGCCAAGCAAAACTTACTTTAAAATACTATCCTAAAATAAAAAGTGTTCTTTTTATGATGAATTTGAGTTTATATGATTAGGTTTCAATAATATATATCTGTGAGGAATACTGTGCATATAACAAGGGTAGTTATTCTTTATAAATTATCACTACCATAAAAGAAAACAAATGTAGGAATGAAATACAAGATAATTTTTTGTTGGAGGGGTTGTAATTCTGGGTCCTGGAATTATATGGTAGCCCACTGGGAGTTCTCAGTATCTAGAGGCAGTAAATAGATCTGGTTGTCTTGAAAAAGGATCTTGAAGTACCAGAGGAATAAAAAGCTACCAAAAATAAATTTGACTGCTTTTTCACTAACAGCCAGCCTGGCACTTAATTTTTTTAAATTATCCACAAAAGTCTTCTGTATGTCAAGAAAAATTTTTAGTGTTGATTTTAAATAATGCGAACTAACATTCATTCTTTATTCATAATCAACTGCTTCTACAAGGCAAGTTTCAAGCACAGGGTTTTTTTCACTACTATCTGCTGCCCTCTGCAGGCTAATTTTAAACTTAAGATATATTGGAAGTCTAGAAGAAACAACCTTCCCTATATTCCAATGTAAATCTGAAACAAGAATGCTCATAATATCTCAAAGTTTTATTTCTATTGCATAGATGCCATGTGACTATGAACTGCTACTTGTTAGATACCTGAGAAATGGATACTTCTCTTTGGAGTATAGCAATGAAAGGAAAAGAGAAATGTGCTTGGGATAGAAGTTGTGTATCATTTGGTTTTGATTCTTAAGTAACAAGTAGTTGAACATTTGGTCAATGTGAAACATTACTTGCTACATTATTTCCCCCTGTATTTTCTTTCTTTCTTTCTTTCTTTCTTTCTTTCTTTCTTTCTTTCTTTCTTTTTTTTTTTTTTTTTTTTTTTTTTTTGTATTTTCTTTTCATGAGTGGATTCTCCTGCAAGGCAGTTTCTCTGGAATAAATAATAAATAGTGACCCTCAAGTTCAGAAGCCTTCATACAAGTATATCATAAAAGAAATTTTTTTAAAATTTATTTGTTTTACAGAGAAACAGAGAGCACATGCATAAGGGGACCAGAGTAAGGAGAGTCTCAAGCAGACTCTATGCTACTTGAGTCTGACACTGGGCTCAATCTTATGACCCTGAGATCATGACCCTGAGATCATTACCTGAGCCAAAACCAAGAATCTGTCACTTAACCAAATGCACCCCTAACACAGGAAAAATTTTAGGGGATCCATGGGTGGCTCAGTGATTTGGTGCCTGCCTTGGGCCCAGGGCGTGATCCTGGAGTCCAGGGATCAAGTCCCACATCAGGCTTCCTGCATGGAGCCTGCTTCTCCTCTGTGTCTCTGCGTGTGTGTGTGTGTGTGTGTGTGTGTGTGACGAATAAATAAAATCATTTTAAAAATTCTTCCTATTAAAAAAAGAAAAGTATTTATTTATTTATAAAGATTTTATTTATTCATGAGAGACACACAGAAAGAGAGAGGAGAGAGAGGCAGAGACAGGCAGAGGGAGAAGCAGGCTCCATGCAGGGAGCCCAACATGGGACTTGATCCGGGTCTCCAGGATCAGGCCCTGGGCCGAAAGCAGGTGCTAAACTGCTGAGCCACCCGGGCTGCCCAAAGAAAAAATTTTAAAAGATGTTTGTCTCATTCAATCCTATCGGTGATTGAGTTACTTTGTAATAGTAACCCCAGAATTTATTCAGGGGACTCTGAAAGTGAGTTATTTCTTAGCTTACTTTCTTTCTGAGAGCTTTAGCAGCTAGGAGTTCCCAGAGAATTTTCCATTCCAGTAAAGTGCAATGGGAATCTCTTTAATATAATTGCATAGGATATAGGAGTAGAAAACAGACTGATGCAGGCCCAATGAGCATCCTATGGCCAGTGGTAACATGAGAGTTCTCTCCAAAAATCCAAGACAGGAGATGGGTCTCAGAAGTGAGAAAGAGAGAGAGCCAACCAGCTGCCCTGAGGGGGCACTTAGGCCAACTTATATCACATCTTGAAAATTATGTCAGCATAGAGAGAATGTAAGAATACCATAGAAAATGGACTGCATTTCAAAGATTATAACACAGCATTGAGACCAAACAAGAAAAATACATGTACTTTCCCAAACTTGGGAAGAAAAAATGTGGTGGACAGCAGATTCTGAATTTGAGTAAAATGTGAAATGTGCAGATATCCATGGAGTAATTAAATTTACTTGGAAATAATTAAGCTTTATCCTTCAGACAGAATACAGTCTTAAGATACAGATTTTTATCCAGGTATTTTTTAAAAAGTAAAATTTTTCTTGCTAGCATCTGTGATTGGGGAAAAAAACAGTGAAAGATTCAAAAGAGATTTCTGAAAACGTCTCTTACCACGTGCTAGAACTTGGCATCTGTCCACGCCTTTGCTAGCATCTTCCTCTCTGTTCGGAATGTCTCCGAACCCTTCTTAGTTTGGTGAACTGTCCCCAACCTAAAAGAAAGCACCAGGAGGACAGGTGTTCTGTTGGTTTTGTTTATTATTTGTCTTCAGTACCTAAAATGGCTCCTGGCTAATGGTACATACTCAATAAATACTCGTTAAAATGAAATCATTAAAAGAAAACTAGATGACTAAAGCTTAGAGGAGAAACGAGTCTTTTGTAAGATATACAAAAAAAAAAAGCAAGATATTACCTTCACCCTCTCTTTCCCATTGATGGACTGTGTGTAATTTTTGTGGCAGTCACTTGGGATCCAATTTAGAAATAATAAGAGATTCACCATTTGTCAACACAAAGGACTGGCAGGGTGTTATCCTTTTCTTAGAATTGTATTTTAAATGTTATTCTTTTTCCCTTTTGGATATCCCCCTACCCCTCAGTCCTTCTGACTCAGCATCACTAAGAGGAGAGGGAAAAGAGTCAGAGATGTATTCATAAAGCAAAAGAATGAGAGGACAGGTCTAATAATGCAAGGTATTTCAAACAAACATTGTTGTCTGCTGCCCCTTACTGGTAAGATAATAAAATTGCTAAATTACATTTTAAAAGTGTAGTTCTTGGCACTAAAATCCTATTTTACAGGAAATTGCTCCTTTACCACACAAAAATTATACAAGTGAATCATATCAACTACCAAACACCATATGAGGCAAGTCACTTCACTGAAGGCAGTTCTCTGGCCTTCAATTTCAACAAAGAGAAAAGTTAAGTAGGAAAAATACTAAAACCCCTTGTGTAAAAAAGTGTTCTCCCTTGCTTGAAAACTGGAAAGTTATCATTGGCAAAAAATTCTCTCAGTTAATTTCTCTGAAGTGACAATCTCATTTAATTTATTTTTAAGAAAATATCTGCCAAATGCCCACATCTGAATAACCATGGTCTGCCTGCCAGTCACCCTTTCCAATAAAAATGGCATTCCACAAAAGGCAGCAGCTAATTCAGGTTGCAATTAAAGGCACTTGATGGGAAATCGAATTTCAATAAAATATACGTATTTTTGTGTGTGTGTATATATATATATATATACACATATATAAAGAAATATATTTTTAAATATATAAATATATTTAAATATTTTATGTATAAAGAAATATATATTTATTTATATATATATAAAGAAACTAGAGCCCAACTGCTTTCCTCAAGATCCTTTCCTCAAGATCACCATCATAATACTTAATTATTTGGCAAATTGGTTAGAAATGAGCAGGCTCTGGGATCCCTGGGTGGCTCAGTGGTTGAGTACCTGCTCAGGGCATGATCCTGGAGTCCTGGAATCAAGTCCCACATCAGGCTCCCTGCATGGAGCCTGCTTCTCCCTCTGCCTGTGCCTGTGCTCCCCCATCTCGAATAAATAAATAAAATCTTTAAAAAGAAAAAAAGAAAAAGAAAGAAAGGAGCAAGCTCAAACCACTGGGAAAAGCACCTTTAGCAGGTGCTTTAGAGTAAACCATTGAATTCTGAGGGCTTGCAAAACCGTGATGGTTGGACCTCTGAATGCAGAGCCGGCAATTCTGCCCTGGTCTCTGATAATGGCTAATGAGCCCAGAGAGTCTAATTACTAGAGTAATGTTCTACCTCTTGTACCAGGTTGGCTTGCCATGGAGGATTTTGGCATGAAATGACCATGGCTTTACCAAGGGAGTGATCCAGAACTGTAGATTAACAACCTAATGTGTGGTTTCACTGCTGTATCTTCAGTAAACAGCATTGGTCCTGGGGTTGGGTTGAGATAAGCACCCCAAGGCAATGTACAGAAAGGACCTCATTCTTGGTCTGCAAGGAGCCACAGTTATGAATTCAGAATGCAATACTAAAAATTTAGTCTAAAAGTCAAGGCAAAGTTGAAAATGGAAAGTGCACAACGAAGTCGCAAGTGGAGATGGGGGAAAGACAGAAGGAGGAAGCAATCAAAGAATCAATTTGGGCAAAGTGAAGAAATAAAAGCCTCCAACAGCACAAGATTTCTGGCCATTCCCTTTCTGCGGTACCTAGTAGATGACATGGGACTTGTCAGATCCCAAAGGAATTGTGCAGCGCCATCAAGGACAGATGGACAGGGAAAGAACTACCTGAAACCAAAGAAAACAGGATCTGAAATGGAGACCCCAGGAGGAGAGGTAATGTCAGATGGTAATTCCAAGCAGAGACATGGCAAATGGCATATTGTATCTGATCAGCAGAGTGTCCTCTTCTGCTCCAGGTAGAAACTACTCTCTCTCTTCCCTTTGTAGTAAGTGCTAGGAAAGAATAATCCTGTCTCCCCTCTCTCATTTACAGCCGGGGTACTTAAACTTCACAAGCCACATTCTGCTCAAATGATAAAGGTCATCAGTGGCTTCCTAACTGAAAAATCATATAAACTGGTTTTCATCATCATTTGCTACTTCATTTCCATCAAACTTCTCAAAAGTCTCCCGATCTCCCTAATAAAGCAGTGCCCACTATCACACAGTTGCTTTCCCTGATATTATCCTCTTTTTATTTTTATTATAGAAAATTTCAAATATGGGAAAGTGCACACAATCATATCAACAATTACCAAACTCATGGGTAAACTTGTTATATCCAGATCCAAATTCACATTCCTCTCACATACTCTTTTGAAGTAATTCCCAGACATCCTTATCTTTCTATCCATAAATATTTCATATGTATCTCCACATGTTAAAGACTCTTTTTGTTAAGCAATCAACATATCATGACTGAAAACAAGGCAATAATTCTGTAATATACCAAATATCCACTGTTCAAATTTTCAATTTACTCCTTAGTGTCATTTTCCCTAATTTGAATCAATATTTAAATAAGACATAGAATTGTGATTGGTTCTTAAGTTTCTTAAGTCTCTTTTAACCTATAGGTTCCCTCTCTATCTCTCCCCTCCTTTTCCCATGCAACCACTTTATTGAAAAAAAAACTAATTTTTTGCCCTGTAACATTTCCCACAGTCCGGTTTTTTTGTTTTGTTTTGTTTTGTTTTGTTTTGTTTTATGATTTTGTTTATTTATTCATGAGAGACAGAGAGTGAGAGAGAGAGGCAGAGACACAGGCAGAGGGAGAAGCAGGCTCCATGCAGGGAGCCTGACATGGGATTCGATCCCTAGTCTCCAGGATCACACCCGGGGCTGAAGGCAGTGCTGAACCGCTGGGCCACGGGGGCTGCCCCTGATTGAATTTTATTACTATATTCCCCTACCTCTCATGTTTCCTGTGCAATGGTGGCTGGATCATATGAAGTTTTCTTGGTGAAACCGCTTCACGTGGGTATGGTATTCTTCCAAAAGAAAATACGCTATTTGCTTTTGTAGACAGACATTGTGGGCATTGCCTAGATCTCTTAATGCATTAGCAGTTGCAAAATGATAAAGTCCAAATCTGTTGTTCCATCTTAATTCATTAACTGGAGTATTTATATAAAGAGAAACACCCCCCCCCCCCCCCATCAACAGTTTGGTCATTATGTTATAGAGTTCACATAGGAAACACAGGATAAATGCTTGATTGGCTCCTTTTTAAAAATTATTTCAAAATAATGTGTTCACTAGCATTCTGCAACAGTTACCAATCAGTGTTGTTATTTGTCTCAGTTAGCTATTATTAGGTTAAAAAAAACTTGGGATGCCTGGGTGGCTCAGCGGTTGAGCATCTGTCTTCAGCTCAGGGTGTAATCCTGGAGTCCCGGGATGGAGTCCCATATCAGGCTCCCTGCATGCAGCCTGCTTCTCCCTCTGCCTGTGTCTCTGCCTCTCTGTGTGTCTCTCATAAATAAATAAATAAAATCTTAAAAAAGAAAAAAACTCTCCCATCTCCCATCCCTATAAACTCAGTTGTTTATAACAATAAAGCACTTCTACTTCTGGCCAAGATAGAGAAACCCTCCTGCCTAAAATAATTTTTTTAAATATACAAAATACATGAAAGAACTGTTTTCAAGCAGTGGATGTTAGGCAACAAACATCTTAGGTATCCCTGAGAGATGGAAAACAAACAAGATAAGCCCAATGAGTGCCCCACCATCCTGACCTGAGGCAATGTATAGACCATGACACAGGAAGAGAGAATTGAGGCAGACCCCAGAGTACTTCCTGAGTTGAGGAGATAGTGAAGATTCTAGAGAATACAAAAAATGAGAGTTCACTGGACAGGGTACCAAAAAAGGAGAGAATTGTTCATAGAGCTCTAGAGATAGGCAAGGGTACTTCCTTAAGTATTAGCTGAGTGCTGATCAGCAAATGCATGTGAGGAAACTACATGAGATTGGAGGAAGAATCATCTGAAAAAATGAGAGGCAACAGTGCCTGCCACTCACATAGGGCCAGAAATAGTGTTTACCCTCTACCAGCCAGTCTAGAAAACCCTATGATTCATAAGCATTAGGAATAGTACATAAAAGAGTCTTATCTCAACAGTAGGGATTAATTAGTACTGGACTAAGTACTGAATTGGTTTCACCTAAGGATCTTACATTTAAGAGTCAAAGGTCAGGTGCACCTGAGTGGCTCGATTGGTTGAGCGTCTGTCTTTGGTTCAAGTCATGATCTCAGCGTCCTTGCATCAAGCCCTACATCAGGCTCCCTGCTCAGTGGGGAATCTACTTCTCCCTCTCCCTCTGCTCTTCTCCCACCAGGCACATCAACATGTGCTTTCTCTCTCGCAAAATCTTTTTTTTAAAAAGAGTCAAAAGTCAAACTGTTTTGAGCTAATATAATTATAACCCAGAACAAAGCTCAAAAATCTTCTTAGGAATGTAAAAATATCTAACATCCAACAGGGTAAAATTACATTCTTTGGCAACCAATAAAAAGTTATTAGGTATGGGGGCTCAGTCAGTTAAGCATCAGACTCTGGATTTCAGCTCAAGTCATGATCTCAGGCTCCTGAGATTGAGCTCCATAGTGGGCTCCACACTGGACATGGAACCTGCCTAATAAAATTCTCTCTCCTTCTCCCTTCTCCCTCTGCCCCTCTGTGTATCTCTCATGATAATAAATAATAAATAAATAAATAAATAAAATCTGAAAAAATAAATCGAACTTCAACTCTGTGCTGCCTACAAAAAACACACTTATAAAGTATAAATTTAATGAATTGGCTGAAAGTGAAAAGTATGAAAAGAGATATATCATGCTGTTACTAATCAAAGTTGTATAAATACCATACAAACTAGATTTCAGAGCAAAGAATTTTATGAGAGTAAAGAATATCATTTCACAATGATAAAATTGTCAATTTATCAAGAGGACAAAACATCCCTAAATGTTTATTTGCCTAACAGATCTTCAAAATACATGAAGCAAAAATTTATAGAACTGTAAGGAGAAATAAGCAAAGCCAAAAGTACATTTAGGAAATTCAATACCATTCTCTCAATAATTGATGGAACAAGTAGATAGAAAGTCTAATGATCTTTGTCCTCAGAGGTCAGCAATCTATGGCCTAAGAACTAAATCCATTCACCTCCCTGCCTCACCTGTTTTTGTAAATTATATTTTATTGTGTTAGAGACAAACTCATGCATTTATGTATTGTCTATGGCTGCTTTCACATTACAATGCAAGATATATATATGGCTGCTTTTACTGTAGCAGAAGAGTAGTATTTAGGGGGAAATTTATAGTATTAGGTGCCAATATTATGTACAGAATGAAATTAAAAACCAACATAACAAACTTTGTGAAACTAAAGCATTACTTAGAAATTTATAGCACTAAGTCCCAATATAAGAAAAACTATCTCAAATAAATGACTTCAATCTCCGCCTCAAAAGTAGCATAATTGTGACAGAGATTCTATGGCCTGCAAAGCCAAAATATTTACTATCTTTTTCTTTAAAAAAAAAAAAAAAAAAGCTTACTGATGCATGACATACAAAGAATACAATAAGTTTGACCTAATAGACATTTATAGAGTACTCCATTCAACAAAGCAAATATGGGACACCTGGGTGCCTCAGTGGTTAATTATCTGCCTTGGGCTCAGGGTGTGATCTTGGGATCCTGGATCAAGTCCCACATTGGGCTCCCTGCAGGGAGGCTGCTTCTCCCTCTGGCTGTGTCTCTGCCTCTCTTTCTGTGTCTCTCATGAATAAATAAATTAAATCTTTAAAAAAAAAATGTTCTCTGATCACAATAGAATTAAATGGAGATGATGGATATATCTGTCAAAGCTTCATGATGATGGTTTCATGTCTGTATACATATGCCAAAACTTACCAAGTTATATATGTGAAACATGTATAGCTTATTAACATGTTTGTTATACTTCAGTAAAATCTTTTTTAAAAAATAGGGATCAAAAATAAGCTTAGGCAGGAGTACCCAAGTGGCTCAATTTGTTAAGCATCCAACTCTTGATTTCTGCTCTGGTCATGATCTCAGGGTTATGAAATCAGACTCTACTGGTTGTGGAGACTGCTTGGGATTCTGTTTTTCCCTCTGCTCCTCCCCAACCTCTGAAAAATAAAAAATAAAAAAAATAAGCTTAGGCAGTTCAGCTTCCCAAGTCTTTTTGGTCACCAGGTGGCCTCAGCTGAGATGACTTAATTCTGTTCCAGGTTATCTCTCATTGTCCAGTAGGCTAGCCTGGGCTTCTTTGCTGTGTGGTGGCAGGGTTCCAAAAATGAGAAAGCACAATTATATACAGTAGCAAGCAGAAGCATGTAAGGCTTCTTGAGGACTAGCTTGAGAACTGGCACATTGTCGCTTCTGCTGTATTCAAGTAAGTTACAGGACCAGTTCAGATTCAAGGGTTGGGAAAATACCCTACCTCTTGATGGGAAGAGCTGCAGTCACAGTTGTAAGAGGCAGAGATACAGGAAAGGGAATAATTGAGGTTATTTTTGTAGTCAGTCTAAGAATTATTATTGACTTACAGATTCAATTATATTTGATGTATTTTAGTCGATTGCAACTATCCTTATTGATAATTACGTTGTCCATGTTAAGACACTGAATGCTGGTGTTTATTTGGAAAGCTTGTAATTTCAGTCTGGTAACTGAATTTCCCAAAATCACCTTTCCTATTTAGGTCAGATTTTGTCAATTACAGGAACTTGGGTAAAATTTGGAAGTTGAAAGTGGAAGCAGAAGTGAAAGCCATTATTCTCAAGAGTTTGCTATGACCAGATTCAATCTCTTCACAGACCTATGAGCTCCAAGACACTGTAAGTAAATTGACAGCTTCTCAAACTGCTCTAAAATTCCTACCTATCAGGCAGCCCGGGTGGCTCAGCAGTTTAGCGCTGCCTTTGGCCCAGGTTATGATCCTGGAGACCCGGAATCGAGTCCCACGTCCGCCTCCCTGCTGCTCTCTGCCTCTCCCTCTCTCTCTTGCTTTGTGTCTCTCATGAATAAATAAAATCTTTTTTTTAAAATAAAATCTTTAAAAAAAACTCTTACCTTTCAAACTAAGCTCCAAGCCTCAGGCTGAAAACAATAATGATGTGATCTTGTGGTTTCTTTCTCAGCTTTTCCACACTCATGTAAATTTAGATTCTTGTAATAAACCAGTTTATTCCCAAAATAGTTATGGTGGCTCTTCTTTTGTTGAATATGGGCTGACGAAGAGTTTCTTCAAGTTGGTTCCTGAGTCCTTTTGACACAATATCATGTAGTCTTTGATAATTCATTTACCTCCTGGTATAAGAAGATATTCTAAGATTTTTTTGTACAATTACTGCCCAAGGACTAGAATCAACCATTTCTTCAGGGATGTCCTGTTTGTTTAAAGTTACTTGGAATATTCCTCTCTACCTGAGTACATGATTTATTAATAATAGTTCCTATCACTATCTCATCTTCTCTTTTAGAATACAAGTCTAATGAGAGCAAGGACTTTGTTTCACATACCATCATATCCCTAGTACATTTCTAGCTACTAAATACTTTTGTTTTTTCACTCATCAAGGGGTTTCTTATCATTTTCTGTTTCAGTACTAATAGCTTGAGTCCCTTTAATGCAAAATTCCTCCAACAGAAATTGAAGACATTATGTTCTTACCTTGTTTTTTTTTTTTTAAGATTTTATTTATTTATTCATAGACACACAGAGAGAGAGGCAGAGACACAGGCAGAGGGAGAGGGAGAAGTAGGCTCCATGCAGGGAGCCCGATATGGGACTCGATCCCCGGTCTCCAGGATCACACTCCAGGCCGCAGGCGGCGCCAAACCGCTGCGCACCAGGGCTGCCCATTACCTTGTTTATTTATAAATTACGTCCCACAGACTTCTGTCTTTTTTTTTCTTATGGCTTTTTTTTATGCAATGAAGAAAATGTTGGTAAAATAAATAAGTATAAACCTTTTATGTTAAAATTATGCAAGGTGGCAAGTTATTTTTTTCAAATATACTAAAATTAAATTCAACAATTTTTAAAGATTTTATTTATTTAAGAGAGGAAGGGCAGAGCACGAGCAAAGTAGAGGGACAGAGGGAGAAGCAGACTCACTGCTGAGCAGGGAGCCCCCTGTGGGGCCCCATCCCAGAACCCTGGGATCATGACGTAAGCTGATGGCAGATGGTTAACCAACTGAGTCATCCAGGCACCCCTTAAATTCAACATTTAACAATTTTTTTAAGTGTTCAGAAAAGTGCCTATAATGCCAAACATTTTTCTTCCAGAGACAAGTCTTAGAATACATATAGTAATCCACTACACTGGGGCAAAAGTAAATGTGGTTTTGAGCAAAAATTTGCTGCAGTGCAGCTGCTATGTGACACCTAGTAGCTCTGTGGTTTTGTGCACACAAAAAATAAGTAGTGAACTCAAAAAAAGTATAACCATAGTAGTCTATTCTATACAAATACACTGATGCCAAACATTTGATGCTAACCACAGAGTGAAAAAGTCAGTATGCAGACTAATACATGGTAAAAATTGAACTGTAAATAATCATAATCACACTACTACAAACCACATGTTTTTCATAAAATGCTGTTGGCAAGCTGAGTACCTGTAATTGGAGGAAGGCTTCAGACTAAAGTAATATAATCTTTCTACTAAAAACTTTAGTGATTGGAATTGATTGAGTTAGAGGAGTAGCTATAAATTTTTTGGTGTCTTAACAAATCCAAATTACCACAGCTAAACTAGGAATGTAGCTAAAGAGGTTCTTTATGTTTTATTAAATCAATGTACTTTAATATAAAAATGTACATATTAAAATTGTATTTATAAAAATTGTTTCTAAAATCAAGGTTTTAAAATCACTCGTATCTTTATATGGTAAACATGCATTCTTTTGTTTTCTTTTTGAACTTGCCTGTATAACTTACAAAAATATTTTAAGTTCTTGGTGTTTGAATTCTTAAGTTTTAGTGTTTTATAAAGCAGCAACACATCAAAGATGAAAAACATTAACTCTAAATGAGTCAGAAACCACTCAACAGATTTCTTAAAGCCAGAAAAGTAAATATGAATGATCTAACAAGTACTGCCAAACCAATATCCAAGTTGTGATCTACTGTGGCAAAATGAGTCTGGCAATCGAGAATGGGTTAAGGAGATAATAGTAAACATTTATATTCTCTTTATACCATAAATATAAAATATGTCATGTCAAGCCACAGAATGCTATAATAAAAAGAGTCTATTGATTTATAATAAAAATGTATCAGTTTTTGGTAACCCAAAATTCATTTCATTGCAAGCCTTGATAGGGTGAGGAACAAAAAAAGCAGAGCATGCTTGGTAACAAAAATACAGCTCCAATGGCAGCATACAGAAAATGATCAGGTTTCAAGTCTTCTGGCCTGGGCTTTCTTAAATAACATACACACACTCATTTTTTTCCTCTCAGTCTGGGTGTCTCAGTCTTGGTGTCCCAGACACCAAGATGAAGTTAGAAGTACAAGAGCTATAGTGGAGGTAACACCTGTGAAAGACAAAGAGCAGAGGCAGCAAAAGTGGGCGTCTGCCACGATGCAAGTCTGACACCTGTGAAAGTGAAAGGGGAAGAAAGAGGGACTGACCAAGAAAAGCCGCAGACTATGGTGGTATATGTTGCTCTGAGAAAGTCTCAAGCAGCCCAATGGGGAACGATAGTGCAAAGATTTCCCATAGAGGATTTTCAAAGTGGGAGGAGGAAATTGCCAGACTCTAGTAGCCCTGCTGTGCTGTGTCATCTCTCTGGGGAAATGTTTGGAGAGTGCTTGGTCTTGAAGTGAACACTGGGCAGATCCTGAAGGCTCTTCAGTTGGAGGCTGTCAGCTCACTGCAGCTTCTCCCTTGAGGGGAGATCTAAGTGGTTCACCTGCATGACTGCCACATTTCCCATTCAAATTATAGTGATCCATAAAGCTTTTTTTATTATGAAATGATAAGATAGTTTTTAAATACCAATGTCATATGGACTATTCATTCAGTTATTGTGAAAATAAATATGTACAGGAAAAACAGAAGGTTTCAGAGAAATGCAACAGGACATCTACAGTAGAACAAAATTTATTTTTTTTTTTTAATTTTTATTTTACTTATGATAGTCACATAGAGAGAGAGAGAGAGAGAGAGGCAGAGACACAGGCAGAGGGAGAAGCAGGCTCCATGCACCGGGAGCCCGATGTGGGATTCGATCCCGGGTCTCCAGGATCGCGCCCTGGGCCAAAGGCAGGCGCCAAACCGCTGTGCCACCCAGGGATCCCTACAGTAGAACAAAATTTAAAATGACTTCAGGCTTTTTGAGAACAACAATAGAGGGGCACCTGGCTGGCTCATTTTGAGGAGGCTGCAACCTGATCCCCAGGTTATAAGATCACCCATGTTGGGTGTAGCCATTACTTCAAAATAAAAATCGAAAGAGAAAAAGAAAAGAAAGAAAAGAAAAGAAAAAAGAAAAGAAAAGAAGAAAAGAAAAGAAAAGAAAAAAGCAACAACAGAAATAAGGGCCAAAATAGAGTACTCATTTGGAAATCCTGAAGGAATGTTGAATTGAAGTTTTGTATCTAGGTGATATGAGGGTAAGGTGAAGATGTTCTCAGGCATACAAGGTCTTGGAAACTTTATTACACAGAGTTATTGTCAAATACACGGAATAAGCATTCCAAAAAGAAAAGACCTTTAACAATAACATGGTTGTTTATATGATCACTACCAAAAAAAGAATAAGAAAAAGGGAAAAAAGATGCATCAACAGGATTCTGTAATAAATGAATAACAAAGTCAACACTCTTGAAGGGTACTAAAAAGACTAGTGGGAGTGGAGAGAGGGCTATTTATCGTCTTTAAAGGGAACATGTCAATCTTGTTTTAGGCTGGATTTTCCCAGGATCAGACCCTGAGCCAAAGATTTGAGTGCAAACATTTTATTTTGGTGATGACCCCAAAAAGCACCAATAGGGAAATGCAGAAGGAAGACATGGAAGGGAAGAAAGCCAATGCAGGGCATGTTAGTGAGCAGAGCTTCACTTTGGTCAAACTAAATCCCATCTCCCCTTCTGAGAGATGTAAAACAGACTTCAGATTTGTCCCATTCAGGGTAGCCCCGGTGGCGCAGCAGTTTAGCGCCACCTGCAGCCAAGGGCATGATCCTGGAGACCAGGGATCAAGTCCCACATCAGGCTCCCTGCATGGTGCCTGCTTCTCCCTCTGCCTGTGTCTCTGCCTCTCTCTCTAGCTGTGTCTCTATGAATAAATAAATTAAAAATAAATAAATAAACTATAAAGATTTGTCCCATTCAAAGAGCAAAAAACCAGGTGTTACCCACCAACTCCTACCCTTCATCGGCTAAGGGCCCTTTCCATGGGCATTAGCTCCCTGGACATCTCATTCTGCCCCATAGATGGCCACTCTCCTGAGACCCAGGAAACTTCTACCTGAAGGTCATAGTACTTGAAGTAAGAAGCTACTGGAATGCGTGAGAAACATAACGGCGTAGGGGCTATGGCATGGACGCCAATAGCATCTAACTAGTTTCTATCCCTGCACTGCACAGATCTACCTATGTCCCACATTAAATTTCTTCTGTCTAGTCACTGGTCTTCAACTGAATGGCCAGTCACAATTTTAAAAGAAAGTGAAATATTAACCATAGGAAGCTATTGGGACAAATGCAATCTCTGCAGCTGCAGTTGATCCCATGGCTCTGCTTGCTACTCATTGCCTTAGTCCATTAACAGCCATTTTATATTCCATTCATCCTTGGCTGGCATTTCTGCTAGTCTAGCTTGCTTCATTTCAGTGAAACACAGACCCTCATTCTTGAGGTGTCTAATCTCTTTACTGTTTTCTACCCAATCCATGGATGGTGCAATTGGCTTCTCAGTGTTATCTCAGATGAAGAAGCACCAAGAGGCACCCAGGGAATTCCCTAAGTTCCAGACATACTTTTCCTTGGCCCTAGGAGCCCAAAATGACCAGGTGGCATCCATAGCTTCAGGTTCAATAGAACTTCACTGGCCCACTATAGTCCAGCATAATCCAGGTTTTGCAGATAAAATCACAAACATCCAAGGTGGTCCATTTTAAATAATATGAGCCACTCCTACTTCTATCCTTTGATTCCAGGATTTATGTGTTCCAGCAGTCACAGTCATAACACATATAATAAATGTTGAAAGACAGCACATCTTGAAGGATAGCACTTCACTGCCATAGAATGTCATCCATAAGCTAATGACTTAGGTCATTTCAACATTGTATCACACTGGCAGACTTGGGCAATGTAATATAGGATCGGTGGTTCCTGGTCATCTGCTCATTGTCATACCTCCTTTGTTGGTAAAGGGGTCTTAAAGCAATCAAATGGCCTCAAAGTTGTCGATTGAGCTCCTTGAGTAACTGTACCATTTGGGGGCTCAGCATCAGTCTCTGCCATGGCAGATCTGACATTCAACAGTAGCCATAGTTAATTAGCATTGGTAAGAGGAAGCTATGCTGTTGAGCCCTTGTACAACCTTCATCTCCACTATCATGACTACCCTCTTTATGCATGTTGTGAGCACTGGCTGAAGGCAGAAGCTAGTTAACCTCCATGGTTGTGTTATTCTGTACACTTAGTTGTTTAGTCCTTCCTCTTCCATTTCATGTTTATTCCAAAAATTTATTCACATATCTGTTGCTTAGTCTTCCTTAATTCTGATCTTTCAATCTTGCTCTTTCTCGGCTCCTGACCCACCAGCCAAGGTACATGGCATGTCTCAAGATTTAATGTAGAGTCTTCTTTCATACTACTTTTATGTCCACACAAAGGTGGTGACCATCCATGTGTGCTGCTTGAAATATGTCCTCTGGGAGGATTTCTCTTCATCATTGTCTTTCAGTGCCACATCTGAGTAGATCCATAATTTTCAGTGGTTCATTTTTGGCTCATTCCAACACACTAAGCCAACTCATCCATTGAATCAGGCATAAAAGAATGACTTAAGAAAAATAAAAGATTTTTTTTAACTGTGTTTAGAGATTTTATTTTTTATTTTTTTTAAGAGAGGGGAAGGGGCAGAAGGAGAGAGAATCTTCTTGAGACTTGAAGCAGGGGTTATTCTCACAACCCTCAGGTCATGAACTGAACCAAAATCAAGAGTCAGATGCTTAACAGACTGAGCCACCCAGGTGCCCTGTTTGGAGATTTTAAACAGCATTCTACTAAATGACCTCTGGTCAAACAGAGAAAAATAAGACAAACTTGTGAAGTACTTAAAACTAAAAAACAATGTACTGTGTATCAAGTGTAAGGAACATTACCAAAGCATTGCTTAACAGAAACATAGTTTTGAATGTATTTATAAAAAAAAAGAACTAGAGCAATTAAAAACAAGTGAGCTAGGCATTCAACCCAAGAAGATAGAAAGGGGACAACAGTAAAACTGGTAGGGGAAAAAGAAAAAGGAAGAAGGAAATAATAAAGACAGAGGAAGAGTCAATAAAATAGAGAGTAACCAATAATAATAAGGATAATAATAAAGTAAAAAGAGAGATTAATAATAAAGTAAAAAGAGAGATTAATAATAAAGTAAAAAGAGAGATTAATAAAACCAAGAACTATTCTTTTAAAAATCAAATAAGATAGACAAGTAAATATGCATGTAATCTATGACTCAGAAACCCCAGTTCTGGTAATGTGCCCAGAGATAATCTTGCACAAACCTCTAAAAGAACAGATATTAGATAGTTTATCTCAGCATTATTTGTGAAAGTGAGCATTTGAAGGAATCTTAGTTATCCATCACTGAGACAATGGATAGATAAAATGATGATGCATATCATAAAATGCTATGAAGTACTCAAAAATAATGAACTAGAAATAATCAAAGCCACATGGATAATCTTGAAAACATAAGAAGTGAAAAAAAAAACATAGTATAATGTCATTTGTGTAAATTAAAAACACATGAATATAAAAGAAATACTATATGCTTTAGGGATAGGAAAATTTTCTAGGACCTAAAACACATTAGCATATACCCCGGGGGGGTAGGAAAACAGATATGAGTTGGAGTAAGATCTGAAGAGAAAATATAATACAATTAAATAAGACAAATCAACAAAGAGAAAGCTGTGCTAATGTTAGTGTACTATGGACCAAGAAATGAGACTGGCGACTATTTGTACCTGAGGTTAAAAAAGAAATTATATGTCTCTACTAACTACTAATTACATGACATGGAAAATTTTATTTTATATGATGTAGAGATCACATTTTCTCATAGAGCCAAATAAATAGACACCAGATTTGATTTCTGATTCAGGTTTCCCCTGGGTTTTATTGTGCTTTTTCTGTGAGCAAACTTTGGCCATAGTTTTCTCAATCCCTAAGGAATTCAAGTATTTATCCAACAATATTCAGTGAAAAAAGGTCAATAGTATGGCTTATAAATAGAAAATTCTGAAAATGTCTTACACTTAAAGATATCTAAACAAAATGCATTTCTTCCTATGTATCAAATGTTCTGGACTGAAATTTCTATATTTTTAAATTCTCAACATTTATTTGCATAATCTGAGAGGAAACATTGTCCTAGTAAACATCAAAATTAAAATATAAAAGTAAGGGGCAGCCCAGGTAGCTCAGCGGTTTAGTGCTGCCTTCAGCCCAGGGACTGATCCTGGAGACCCAGGATCGAGTCCCACATCAGGTGCCTTGCATGGAGCCTGCTTCTGACTCTGCCTGTATCTATGCCTCTCTCTCTCTCTCTCTCTCTCTCTGTGTGTGTGTGTGTGTGTGTCTGTCATGAATAAATAAAATCTTTTAAAAAAAAATCTAAAAATAAATACTTAACAGAATAAAACATTCCCTAAATTACATCAGAATCAATTGTATCTTTAAAAAAAAAAAAGATTCAGGGCAGCCCTGGTGGCACAGCGGTTTAGCGCCACCTGCAGCCTAGGGTATGATCCAGGAGACCCTGGATCGGGGATCCCTGGGTGGCGCAGCGGTTTAGCGCCTGCCTTTGGCCCAGGGCGCGATCCTGGAGACCCGGGATCGAATCCCACGTCGGGCTCCCGGTGCATGGAGCCTGCTTCTCCCTCTGCCTGTGTCTCTGCCTCTCTCTCTCTGTGTGACTATCATAAATTTAAAAAAAATAAATAAAACCTCAAAAAAAAAAACAGGAGACCCTGGATCGAGTCCCACGTCGGGCTCTCTGCATGGAGCCTGCTTCTCCCTCTGCCTGTGTCTCTGCCTCTCTCTCTGTCTGTGTCTCTATGAATAAATAAATAATATTAAAATAAATAAATAAATAAAAATTTAAAAAAATAGATTCATACCTAAATAGGAAAGTTGGAAACCAAGGAAAAATATATAATCAAATTTCAAAACATCCTGAAAATAATAAATTGTATTATCTGATCCTAAAATCCTAGTTTTAGATCTACATTTTTAATGTTTCAATTCTCCTTTCTTAACCTGAAAAAAATTTTTTTAAGATTTTATTTATTTATTTAGAAGAGAGCATGAGGTGGGGCAGAGAGAGAGTAAGAAGCAGACTCCCCGCTGAGCTCAATGAGGGCTCTATCCCAGGACCTCAGGATCCCAGGATCATGACCTGAGGGGAAGGCAGACACTTAACCAGTTGAGCTACCCAGGCATCCCAATCTTAAAATATTTTAATGATTTTTAAAGTTGATGCACCTGAAGACATCCTTAGGTCAAATCTAAATATTATTTATTTATGTTATATTTTATAACATAATATACATAAACAAAATATACATTTTGTGCATTTTAAAGTGTATGTTTTATGATTGTAAGATCTTTCCCAATGCTATCAATTTATCTTTGTTTTGGATACTTACAGAATAACCAAAGTCGTTCATGTATTTTCCAATATTTTGAATACTGATAATAGCTTTGTCCTATGCCAAACATGGTTTTATCCAAAAACAGACATATTTAAGTTTGGTGATTAGTTTTGGAGTAGATATAGAATAAAGTTCTCCCTTAGACAAAAATAATCCAAAGAAAACTTGGCTCCAGGGTTAAGGCTGAAAGAGACCTTAAAATAGCTCATAAAAACTATAACTAAAAGTATCACTTGTGTTTAAAATAAAATTTACATGATTTAGTATACTGGAAATGTAGCTGATATTCAATTAAAACTTTTTTTTAAAAGATTTTATTTATTTTGGGGGATCCCTGGGTGGCTTAGTGGTTTCGCGCCTGCCTTTGGCCCAGGGCGCGATCCTGGAGTCCTGGGATGGAGTCCCGCATCCGGCTCCTGGCATGGAGCCTGCTTCTCCCTCTCCTCTGCCTGTGTCTCTGCCTCTCTCTCTCTCTCTATGTCTATCATAAATAAATAAAAATAAGTTTAAAAAAAGATTTTATTTATTTTTTATTTATTCATAGAGACACACACACACACCCACACACACACACACAGAGGGGCCAGAGGCACGGGCAGAGAGAGAAGCAGGCTCCATGCAGAGAGCCCGACGTGGGACTCGATCCAGGGTCCCCAGGGTCAAACCCCGGGCTAAGGCAGCACTAAACCGCTGCCCCACCAGGGCTGCCCCAATTAAAACTTTTGAATGAATGAAAGGCCAACACATCTTATGACAGAACATCATTTCCTTTTAAATATCCTTCACTGAGCACTTTGTCTGGAGAAGTAATAGGAAGGTTCAAAAAGTAGGACATAGGGCCTGGAGGGTAGTGCAGTTGAGACTGAGTGAAAGTTTTGTCTGTACTTCTAAAATTTTTTCTACTATTGCTCCTCATGTTACCTATAATGGGCCTCTGGCTAAATATATACGGGAGGTGTTGATGTCCTTGAGGGTATAGACTTCATGATGTTTAGTGCTGTTGTAGATCAGATGCAAATATACATATGTATGCATTGATGTAAATAAGCTACTGAGAATTTATTCCAATTAGTTTCACTTTCCATTTCTCACCGGGTAATGGTTAGGTTTGGCAATGTGTGTTGCACTACTGGCACCAACTATTTAAACTTCCCTTCCTGTAAACCTCTGTAACAAAGAACAGCATCCTATATGAAACTTTTTATAAAATTCCATTGGGAGACTTACGTTTTACTGCATATTTAATTTACTTGGTTTTTTGTTGCCCAGATTTTGTTTAACAATGTTTTTCTTGTTCTCAACTTGTACTCTGTGATTTTAAGAACATGATTTGTCCCTTGCCTCACTTGGTGCTTGCACAGAATCTCTCCTGCTCAGTTTCACATTGATGCTTTGGTATTTTTTTTTTTAATTTTTATTTATTTATGATAGTCACACAAAGAGAGAGAGAGGCAGAGACACAGGCAGAAGGAGAAGCAGGCTCCATGCACCGGGAGCCCGACGTGGGATTCTGGGATTCGATCCCGGGTCTCCAGGATCGTGCCCTGGGCCAAAGGCAGGCGCTAAACTGCTGAGCCACCCAGGGCTAAATACCCAGGGGGTATTTTAGTAACTTCCCTGGATTTTGTGTTTTGTTCTTATATGTAAATGAGCCCTTACAACTCTTCAGATGTGAGCTATGTGGTTTTACATATCTGATTGAATTTTCAAATTCCTCCTTGATCTCTGAACTCCTCCTCAAGGCCAGAAGCTGTGACTTACTCATCTTTGTATATCCAGTATCATGATTAGAGCCTGCATTATAGCAGGTACTTAGTAATTGTTGAACAGAAAGAGCAGCAGATTTGAGATTGGAATCTAGAAAAAAACTTACTCTAAACACCAAATTTGTTCTATGTTCAGTGTCATATTATATGGCCCAGTTATTTTATGGTGGATGCTTTTTATATATATGCTGCCACCAACTTCACAATAAAGTAGGAATTATTACCCTCGCTTTATTAAAAACAGAACAGAAAATAGCAAATGCAGTGTTCAGAGGGTTTGAGTAACTTGCCTAAGGTGAAACAGGATTAGAATAAGTAGTAAAAAAAAAAAAAAAAAAAAAAATCTCTTTCGAAAACTGCAACTCTTTTATCTAATTCCAGCTGATAGAAGACAGATATGGAATTTCTCTCAATCCTGGCATGGTGTCAACCATAGAAGTCAGGGATATTTGGGGGGAAAATTGACTGCTTAAAACAGGAGGTGGTTGGATCTTACTTAATGGAGTTTGGATTACCAGGTGACAGACCTAAGGGAATTCTGGTCCTTTAATTGGCATTCAACCACCCAAAAACAGAAAGTAGCAGGAGCAAAAAGGGGTGTAGAATTAATGCAATTTTCTATCTGAATATTAACATTCAAGTCAGCAAACAAAACCCAAGATTAGAAGGTCTGATTTTATAAACTGCCTTGCCAGCATACCATAAACCAAATAAAACTTCAGGGGAAAAATGACCTACTCCTAACAATTGTTTGTCACTTATCTATTGCTGCAGAACAAATTACCCCAATATTTAGCAGTTCAAAAAATAATTTTGCTGTATCTCACAATTTTGTGGGCAAGAAGTTGAGCAGGAATCAGCTGAGCGACTCTTCTGCTCCATTTGAGATTGATTGTGATCACTGGGTTATATAAATTGGTAGGTGAGATGGTCTGGAAGGTCTAAGGCCTGCCACCCACATAACTAATACCTTGATGGAAAAATCTAGAAGGCTGAGTTCAGCTGTAACTGTTGCCTAGAGTACCTGTTTATGGCCTTTCTAGCATGACTGTTACAAGGGTAATCAGATCTCTTACATGACAGTCCAAGGTCCCCAAAAAAGTTTTTCAAGAACCAGAAAGTATAAGCTGCCAGTTTCTTATGGTCTGGTCCTGGAAATTGGCACAATGTTTTCTCTGCCATGATTTATTGGTCAAATCAGGCATAGAACCCACAATGACTGGGGATCCCTGGGTGGCGCAGCGGTTTGGCGCCTGCCTTTGGCCCAGGGCGCGATCCTGGAGACCCGGGATCGAATCCCACGTCAGGCTCCCGGTGCATGGAGCCTGCTTCTCCCTCTGCCTGTGTCTCTGCCTCTCTCTGTGTCTCTCATGAATAAATAAATAAAATCTTAAAAAAAAAGATATAGGTGATAAGTGCGCTCAAGTAAATAAAATTATAATGTCAACATTTGTAATTAATGCTAATAATTGATTTTACAAATAACTAGAAGAAATAATAGTCATTGTAAGAAATCTCACTCCAAGGACATTATAAATCTCATCCACTCAAGATGACAACCAACCCTCTCAAACCACACAAGTTAATTGAAATTTTTTTTTACTATACTTTTCCTATAGCCTATTCTCCCCATGGAGGAAATAACATTGACTTTATGGGAATCACTATCAATAAGCTCTAGCTATTGTAATGCTGAAAATAAAGACAAAACTTTAAATAAACCAATAAACACACTACTCCACCTGACAGGGCTATGAAGCACCATTTGTAGGAGCATTTGGATAAAGAAAGAGGATGCCATAATGTTATATATCCTGAGTTATTAGAGTAACAGGCATATGATGAAACTTTTGACACCTGCTACACAGATCCTTAAGACTGTAATTCTGAATTCATATGACCAACATAACATGAAGCCCTCTCACAGTCAAACAGCAGCACGTACATAACTGAAAATCTTTGTAGCAAATTTGATAGGCTCCCATTTCCCACTGGTCAGCTGTTTGCTGCAGGGTCATTATTAACTGCCTCACATTTCAAGGTTAGAAACCATGAATATGCATCTACAAGAAAATAAAAATTCCTGTGATTCTACTCTTACCCAAAGACAAATGTGAATACCTCAGGATGAATTTTTTAATTTATTTTTTCATTTAATATAAAAATAGAATGTGAACATTTTTTCATGTCTAAATCCTCTTCTGCAGCATCTTTTTCTAAGAGTTGTGTAGCATTCTACCCTATTACTGGTTCATAAAAATGTACTAATTATTGGTCATTTAAATCTACTTCTTTGGGGCAGCCCGGGGGGCTCAGCAGTTTAGAGTCACCTTCGGTCCAGGGCATGATCCTGGAGACCTGGGATCGAGTCCTGCATCGGCCTCCCTGCATGGAGCCTGCTTCTTCCTCTGCCTGTGTCTCTGCCTCTCTCTCTCTCTCTCTGTCTCTCATGAATAAATAAATAAAATCTTTAAAAAAAAAATCTACTTCTTTGTTCTTAAAAAAATGCTGTCACGAGTCTACTAGAAGCATATTCATTATATACATTCATGACTATTTTTCATGACAGAATCAAAGAAGTGGAATCTCTGAACCAAAACATTTGCACATTTTAAGGCTTCTACTGTGTATTCTCAAATTATATCCAGAATCTACCATTTTTATCCTATTTTCTTTTTTTTTAAGATTTAATTTAATTAATTTATTTATTAGAGAAAGTGTATGTACACACAGGCACAAGGAGAGACAAAAGTAGAGCAAGAGGGACAAGCAGACTCTCCACTGAGTGGGGAGCTTGATGTGCGGCTCAATCTCAGAACCCTGAGATTATGACCTGAGCCAAAACCAAGAGTTGGATGTTTTCCTGACTGAGCCACTCAGGCTCCCCTCTCATTTTTTATTCTCTTAACATTATATGAGATATCTATCTTTCCCATATGCTGATGACATTTTAAAAATAATAGTCATCTTTACAAGCCAAACTTGTTATCTCACTGGTACTTCAATTTTCATTTATTTAAATAGATATATCCAATATCTATATTACTGATATATTATGCTTGTACTGGGATTTTTTTCCCTCAATTCTTACCGTATTAGAGTTTCTTGAACTTGCTATCAACTGAATCCTGTGTTCTCAAGTATAGAGTAGCGTGTCTCTTACAATACCCAGAGCAGAGTTTGTACCCAGTAATGTTTGTTGAATAAATGATGGTGACATCAGAATAAATTAGGCCAGAAACTTAAAGACAGTGAGCAGAAGTCACATAATTAGGAATTGGTTATATGCTCACACACAAAAATACATTGGAATAATTCACACATAAATAACAGTAATAATTCATTCTTTCAAAAGTATAATAGAAGAACTTTCTTTGGGACTAACAGATAAAGGATCATTCTAATGTAGTTAAAATCCTTAACCGTATAATTTTTAAATGTAGTTTTACTAATTTATGAATATACCCCCACAACTTGAAGCAGGAACTTCTAAATTCCTTTCTAAGCCTATTTATGGGCCTGCTGCAATGAACAGATGAGATGCATATATAATTAGAGCTTTCCCTTGCATATATTAAATTCATTGCTAAAACCTCAAAAAGTGTATTCTCTTAAGTAATACAGTGAATTCTGTTGATTATCGAAATGCTGATAAAAAAAAAAATGGTAGGGACGCCTGAGTGGCTCAGCAGTTAAAGCGTCTGCCTTTGGCTCAGGGCGTGTTCCAGGATCCTGGGATCGAGTTCTGCATCAGGCTCCCTGCATGGAGCCTGCTTCTCCCTCTGCCTCTGTCTCTTTCTTTCTGTCTTTTTTTTTTTTTTTTTTTCAGGTTCATCTCTGTTTATTGTTTTCAAAACAAAACTAAAAATCACCACTCAAAATGTTTGAGAAGAGTGCTCAGCTCCATCACAGTTAAAAGCTTTATGTAATTTGCAGCCAGAGCATCGAGGACTGGTGGTCACCAACGGGAGCTTCCGGCGTGGCCCGGACAGGGCCTGGGGCCTGGGATGGCCGCTCCCGCCCCGGGAGCTCCAGCTTGGTCCTCTGCACGCGCCATCCAGGGGCACCCACAGAGGACAAGGACAGCTCAGCCCCCACCGGGCTTGCCAGTTGCCCATCCGGCACCTCCCTCCCCCTCCAGAGGTCCCAAAACGTCCACAAACAAAGGCCTCTGTCTCTCATGAATAAATAAATAATTTAAACAAAACAAAAATATGGTAATCATATATAATATAATAAAAGCCTCAGTTAGATGAAGGAATTTAATGCAAACCAGCAGAATACAAGGCATAACTGTGCAGAGTGAGTTGGTGTATAACTGTGTGTGTGTGTGTCTCTCCATGATACCACAACCCAGCTGAAGGAAAGAAAAAGTTCACTGTTCTGACGACCTTCCAGAGGGTGAACTTCCTTGATGATGAGGCAGTGTCAACGTTTGATGTTACCTCTAAGAACACAGTTCAACTTCCCAAGCTCCTTTTGTTTTGTCAGTTCTTCCTTTAGGTTCAGCCAGCAGAGGAGAAAGAGAATGAGAAAGGTTAATATGGTGTCTCTCCCAATTGGATGGGGGCTCCCAAATATGGGCCACCCGGCTAGGTGGAAGCTGGTAGCAGGGGCAAAGGATTTACCCCGGGCAGAACAAAGGAGTTAGAAGTTTATTGGAGGCAGGACAGCAGAAGAGAGGCTGTCTGCCACAAGGCAATGAGTGGGATCTGTATTTAAAGTGGGAAGGTGAAGAGGTATGGAAATATGTAGAATTTTCCTTTTTTGGTGCCTGTGTCCAAGTGTATGTAACCCACTGGTCAGCTTACAGATATTTTGAGGTAGGTCTCCCAATGGGCCTGATTATTCAGCCAGGGGGTGGGGCACCATGGGCCCTTTCTAATTCCACTGCTCAAGCCTGTTGCCTAAAAGTGGCCTCTACAGTTAACATTTGACTTCCACTCACATTCCACTGGCCAGCATGCCATGACTTGGAGAAGGAGCCTGAGAAATGCAGTCCATCTGTATGCAAGTTTGGGGAGCAGCTAGCCATTCTGTGCCGCATGGCCTTTGGGGTTTTGTAGTGTCACACAGTGCCTTGGAGTATTTTGCTCTACCCAAGTTTCATATATGCTATTATTTATTTGGTATGTTTACATTCACTTATTTTTTATACTTCAGGATTTATTTTATTTTTATTCGTTTATTCATGAGAGGCACAGAGAGGAGGCAGAGACACAAGCAGAGGGAGAAGCAGGCTCCATACAGGGATCCTGATGTGGAACTCGATTCCTGAACCCCGGGATCACACCCTGGGCCAAAGGCAGACACTTAACCGCGGAGCCACCCACTCTTCCCTAAGGGTTTATTTTAGAAGAAAACTAACAAAACTATAATTGGAAAGCCAAAGTGAAATATCCATAAATAGAACTTAACTAGAAAAACTAATGTACTAAAAACAAAACAATGTTATAAATTCTAAGCCTCTGAGCTGAGGTTGGCTCTTTCTTTGATGAAAAGGAAGAATAGAGGGACGCCTGGGTAGCTCAGTGGTTGAGCCTCTGCCTTGGGATGGAGCCTCACATCAGGCTCCCCATAGGGAGCCTGCTCCTCCTTCTGCCTGTGTCTCTGCCTCTCTCTGTCTCTAATGAACAAATAAATCTTTTTTAAAAAGGAGAGAGAGAAAAGGAAGAGTAGAGAGCTAGAAAGAGACACAGTATTTATTTTGTCAATATCAAAAAACTATTCTTTTACATATTACAATTATGAATTCTTTGTTCTTGATTTTAATATTGTCAAAAATGTTCTTGTTTTCCTAGCCTCTCATTAATATATCATTTTTAAACTTTTGGTGCAGTTTTAATTCAAAATTTCAGTGAAGTTCAAAGTTACTTTTTAAAAATCCAGTATTCTTTCAATAACAAACTTTTCTATATGATAATGACAGATAAATTTGGAAGCATTCCTGCCACCTCACATTTTATCTTTTGCAGTGCTTTCTTCTTTTTTATTCCTTTCTTGATTTGTTTGAATGGTTTTCTTATTTTAATTTCATTTCTATTAAGAGATTGGAAATTACACAGACAGTTCCTGTTCTTTCATTAATATGCAAATTTACATTTTAAGCAATACCTATAGTCAATTATAGCAACATCTAAAAAGTTCTAATTTTAGCACTAACTAGCATTGATCTTTGCATGGTTTTAGGTTTTATTTACTTTGATTTTTACTCTAACCCTTCATCCCAGTCTTTAAATGTTGCCATCAAGAATTTTAGAACCATATTTTTAACTGTTTTTATTAAAATTTGTGTATTGATGTGCTGCTCTTGTATATCACATCTTCTATTATATTCATTTAAAATATTTTGTTATGTGTTCTCATGTAATTATTTCAGAAAGGTTCTGTGGGTGATAACTTTTGGAGCCTTTGCAGGTCAGAATGTTCATTTTGATCTCACATGTCAATTCTAGTTTGGACAGGGGTGCCTGGCTGGCTCAGTCAGTAGAGCATGTGACCCTTGATCTGAAGGTTATGGACTCAAGCCTCACATTGGATATAGAGATTACTTTCAATAAATAAACAAACAAATGAACAAATTCTAGTTGGACAGGTACATATTTGTGTTTTCAGAATAATTCATACTCAGCAGTTGGAAAGTATTGCTGGAGTATTTTCCAACAACTGCCAAGCAATTCTCCAGTTCTCAGTGGATACAAACTGGGTGTCCTACAAACAGCTCAATTCTGACACTAGCTCAGAATTCTGACCTGGAGATAGCATTAGATCCCACAAGTTAAGGACTCGGTCCTACAAAACTGACCTCATGTCAGATGCCAATCACAAGTTCAGGCTGATAGACTAGTTATAAATGGAGGTTCCCATAAGCCTGTCCTCGATTCTGTTAATTTGCTAGAGGAGCTCACCAAACTCAGAGAAACATTTACTTATGTTTATCAGTTTTTATAAAGGATATTGATAAATAGCCAGATGAAGAGGTACATAGGTGAAGTCCAGAGGGCTCTCATGGGCTGGAGCTTCTGTCCCCATAGAACTGGGATGCAACACCCTCCCAGCATTTGGATGCCTTCACCAACCTGGAAGCTCATCACATCTCAATGTCCAAGATTTGTATAGAGCTCAATTTGCAGCACCCTTCTGCTTTCCAGCATTCTAATCACTTGGTCTTTCCAGTGACCAGCCCCACCCTAAGTCACCTCATTAACATAAGCTCTGGTATGCTTAAAAGGGCTAGACATGAATAACAAAAGATGCTCCTATCTCTTAGGAAATTATAGGAGTTTTAGGAGCTTTGTGCTATGAACCAGGGATAAAGACCAAATATAGTTCTCATTATACCACAGTATTGATCTATTGACTTCTGTTACCCAGTTTTTAGTATTACATGGTACTAAAGTATTGCTCAGCTCCTGGAGGCATTTTCACACCTTGAGACACAATCCCAGGGAATGTCATGATGCCCTGAGAGTTTGCAATGTATCGCTTCCTGTTTGGATAGTAGTTTTTCTTTTTGGTAGCTTTCAGCAATTTCTCTGAGTCCTAAGAGTCCTGAAATTTCACAAGTAATTGTCTAAGGCAAAGATTTTTATGATGTTAACATTTGAAAAAAAAAAATTGAGCACTTTTATAAATCTCAACATTTGTGGCTTTGGGCATTATGGAAAATTTCCTTCAGTTGCATATTTGATTATTTGTTCCCTTCAGATTCCCTTATTCTGTCTTTCTGGAACTTTTATTTGAGAGACAAAATATATACTCACTACTCTTTCACGCTTTTAATTTTATTTTCTCAGGGCACCTCTCTCTTTGCCTTTTGCTCTTCAATTGTGGAGAGTTCTGTGACTTTATCTCCCAAATCAAACATGTAGTATTGATTGTCCACGTGATGAAGTTTTGGAATATAGGCGAGGTCCCGAGACAACGATCAAGAAAGAATTCTTGAGATGTCTTTGGTACAAAATGGTGATTTTATTAAAACAGGGGGACAAGATCCATGGGCAGGAAGAGCTGCTGCCCTGGGCCTATGAGGGAAGGATGATTATATACCCAGGTTTTGGGGGAGGTAAGCAAAAGGGAAATTCCAAAAGGATTTTCATATGCTAAGGAAGACCTACAAGATATTGGAGGCCGTGTCATTGTCAAGTTAAAGATTTCTTTTCCCCTCTAGCAAGGCATTAACATTAAGACAATTGGAAGCTTCCTGAAGAAGTCACACACATCCCACCCTGTGGGATATCACCTGTGGTTTGTCCTCAGCTATCCCTGCTCCCTCATCACATGTATTAAATTTTATTAATTTTAATTTGGAAGAATTATGTTTTCCTTAGATTGCAATATTTTTGTTACAGGCTATAGTTTTGTGAATACAGTGTTCTCTGGTATGATATCCAGTCTGAAAAGAATTAGTTCATTTTTTAAATGTTCTCTTTTGGTGTTTTGAATCATCTGATGGACCTTTGGTCTTGCAAATAACTGGTAATTTTTTTTTAAAGATTTTATTTATTTATTTATTTTTAATTAATTAATTTATTTTTTTAGATTTTATTTATTTATTCATGAGAGACACAGAGAGAGAGAGAGGCAAAGACACAGGCAAAGGGAGGAAGCAGCCCCCATGTAGGGATCCTGAAGTGGGACTCGGATCCTGGCACTCCAGGATCATGCCCCTGGGCCAAAGGCAAGCCCTAAACCTATGAGCCACCCAGGCATCCCTATTTATTTATTTAAGAGGGGAGGGGGGAGTGGCTAGGGGAGGGGCAGGGTGGGGGAAGGGAGAGAGAAGCCGACTCCCCACTTAGTAGAAAGTGGGACAGGGAGCTTGATCCCAAGACCCTAGGATCATGACCTGTGCTAAAGGCAGACACTTAACTGACTGAGCCACCCAGGCACCCTCCTGTTAAACTTTTTGACCAATGCACTAAGTTAATGAGTAAGTTGTTCTTATGAGTTGAATTGTGTCCTCCAAAAAGACATGTTGAAGCCCTAATCTCAATACCTGTGAATGTGACTTTATGTAGGAATAGTCTTTGCAGATATAATAAATTTAAGATGAAATCACTATAGCATAGGCCCTGATCCATGACTGTATCCTGATAAGAGGAAAATTTAGGGGCTCCTGGGTGGCTCCTTTGGTTAAGTACCTGGCTTTTGATTTTGGCTCAGGTCATGATCTCAGGGTCCTGAAATCAAGCCACATAGGACTCTGTGCTGGGCTTGGAGCCTGCTTAAGATTTTCTCTTCAACTCCTGCCCCTCCCCTCTCTTAAAAAAGAAAAGAGGGAAATTTAAGGGCAAGCACACTGGAAGAATGACAGAATGTGACAACAGAGGCAGAGATTGAAGTGTTGCTGCTGCTGGAAGTCAAAGATGGCTTGTAAGCCACCAGAAGTTAGGAAGAGGCAAAGAAGGATTCTCCCCAATAGGCTTCAGAGGGAATATGGCCTAGCTGACAGGCTTGAGTTCAAAAGTGTAGCCTCTGAAACTGTGAGAGAATACACTCCTGTTTTCATGTATGTATGTATGTATGTATGATAGATAGATGATAGATGATAGATAGATAGATAGATAGATAGATAGATAGATAGATAGATAGATTTATTATAAGGAATTGGCTCATTTAAGTCCTAAGAACTGCAGTTGGTAAGCTGTAGATCTGAGCGCCAATGTTCTAGTTCCAGTGTGAATATCGACAGACTTGAGACCCAGGAAAAGCTGATGTCCCAGCTCAAAGCAGCCAGGCAAGAAGAAATTTCCCCTCAATTGAGGTAGTGTTAGCTCTTTTGTTCTATTCAGGCCTTCAACTGATTGGATGAGAGGACAATCCGTTTTATTCAGTCTACTGATTCAAAAGTTAACCTCCAAAAACACCCTCCCAGACACATCCAGAGTAATGTTTGACTAAATATCTGGGCATTCCATGATCCAATAGAGTTGACACATTAAATTGACCATCACAAATCTGCCCTTGGTCAACTTGGCGCCCATACACAGCTCATTAAACCATACTTAATCCTCAAATAAAGATAATAATAAGGTCATAATTCCATCTAACATGACACAACTATCCCGTGTACAACCAAAAACATAGTAACCCTTTCTTAGAAGAAAAGGTTAAAACTTGGAGTGAGGTTTACTCTTCTCTTTAATATCCTTTAACTTAAATTCTGTGATGTAAAATTAATACATAAATAGTATAATATAAAGTTAATACATTTATGTGCCATGATAAAGAAAAAGGAGAAGAAAAAAAACCAAAGAAATAGATATAGATATACAAACACAAATGTATTTGTAGCAAAATAAAGAGGAAATACTCAGTGACAATTTACAGTCCTCATTGCTGTGATTGGTTATGTGGTCATTGCTGGTATTGATAACTATCTTCTTCCACTGTCCACTCTGTATTCTCTTTGCCTTCAGGAAGTACTTCAGCTGGTCTGGTCATGTTACCTGGTTGAAGGACCCAAACCTTTCTTTCTTTTTTTTTTTTAAGATTTTATTTTTTATTCATGAGCGACAGAGAGAGAGAGAGAGAGAGAGGCAGAGACACAGGCAAAGGGAGAAGCAGGCTCCATGCAAGGAACCTGCTGCAGAACTCAATCCCAGGACCCCAGGATCACACCCCAGGCTCAACAGCTGAGCCACCCAGGCATCCCACAAACCTATATTTCTGATGGGTCTGGCCCTTAGTAGCCCTGCCTGAATTAAGTTATCAAAGTTTTCCATTGACCTTAGTCACAGGGCATGGCAATACTAAAAGATACCCTAAGGGATCTCTGTATTCGACACATTCCTTACCTCCACTGTGGAGGATAGTCCAGTTTCCTCTTGGTAATCAGGCTCAATTACCCCAGCCAGCACAGGAACTCTCTCCTTTGCCTGTTGATGCAGATACATAAGATGTCCAAAGTGGCTGAGCTGTGGTCTCAATTTCCAGTTCAATGGACATCATAGTTGTATCTCCTGGTGGATGCATTTCTCCCCTTGGAACTAAGACTTCTAGACCAGCAGGACACAGAGTCGTGAGAACAGGAAGCAAATATTTTACTAGTGGGTCACTGGGGGTAACAGTAAGTGATACCAATTCCATTTCCACTCCTTGGCTCCTTGCACTCCTTGTGGGGGAAACAGTGCCATATATTGGATACTGATTCAGGGTATATACAGCCTTCTGGAGAATGCTTTCCCAGCCCTGCAAGGTACTGACATGTAGCTGTCTGACATCTATCACCCATTTACCCTGCTGATTACTCAGACACAACATCTCCTTCTCTGCATTTGTTCACTTTGAGCTTGCCATTTTCTTGGATCTGTTCTAAATTCTGAAGTGGTTTTTTTCAAAGAATTTGGGCTTTGTTTTTTCTCACTGTGTCACTTCTCAATCTAATACAATCTACTTTTCCTTTTTCATACAATTAATCGTCCAAAATAATCAGTCTTGCCATTATCCAGAGATTCCTCAACATGTCTTATCTATTCATGGAAATCTTTCTCATTTTATAATGCTTCTATGAATTTCTTCTCAAATTTTAGGGGATTTGAGACATAAAGGGAAGCAAACATATGTGTTTGGCTTATTATATCTATCCATTCTCTGGCTTTGCTGTTTAAATGTAACATCATGACCAGAAACAAAGAATTTCTGATTAAAAATGGTGAATTAGTGGGGTGTCTGGGTGGCTCAGTCAGTACAGCATGTAACTCTTGATCTTGCAGTTGTGAGTTTAAGTCCCACTTTAGGTGTAGAGCTTATATTGAAAAACTAAATAAAAATATATTTTTTTAAATCAAAAACCATTTATTTTTTTTTAAAAAACTCCTTTTAAAAAGAAACCTTGTCCAAAGTTTTTATTTAAAAAGGTGAATTGGGCAGCCCGGGTGGCTCAGCAGTTTAGTGCCACCTTCAGCTCAGGGCCTGATCGTGGAGACCCTGGATCGAGTCCCATGTCAGGTTCCCTGCGTGGAGCCTGTTTCTCCCTCTGCCGGTGTCTCTGCCTCTCTCTCTCTCTCTCTCTCTCTCTCTCTCTATGTCTCTCATGAATGAATAAATAAAATCTTTTAAAAAATTTTTTAAAAAGAACATTAAAAAAATCCACAAGAGCAAATGAAATGAAAAAGGACACATAATATATGATAAATTTTGCCAACTTTTTTTTTTTTTTTTTTTTTTTTTTTTAAGAGAAGGAGGGAGAGAGAGTAATGGGGACACAGAGAGAGGGAAAGAGAATCTTAGGCAAGCTCCACACCCAGCACAGAGCTTGGTCTCACAACCTGAGCCAAAATCAAGAGTCAGATGCTTAACCTGCTGAGCTACTCAGGTGCCCCATGCCAACTTTTATTTTTATTTTTTATTTTTGGAAGGGTACCAAATTACTTTATTTGAAGGAACGATACAAATGAAAGAAGTAGACGTTTTGGTACAACTTATAGAAAAGGTAAAGGTAACCCCAACATGCATGCACTGCCTCGGTGACCAGGGAAGTCACCCTGTGGCTATGGGAAGACACATGTTTCCCAGGGTGTGCTTGTCAAAGAGATACTCTGCCATGCCAGATTAGGGAGCCCGCATCTTGCACAGGCTGGTTACATGGTCACCCAATTCTCTGATAGGTTTCACCTGCTCCTTCAGGTAATGAGTCTCAATGAAGTCACACAGTGGGGGTCATTTTTATCAGTGGCCAGTTTGTGCAGTTCCAGCAGTGACTGATTCACACTCTTTTCCAAGTGTCACGCACACTCCATTGAATTCAGCCCATTCTCCCAATTGTCACGGTCTGGTTTCTTAATATCCTGAAGGAAGATTCTACCACCTCGTTGGTTCTGCAGCTTCATCAGTTCCTCAGCATGTTCCCTCTCCTCCTGAGATTGGTGGAGAAAATATTTGCAAAGTTCTTCAAAGCCACATCATCACGATCAAAGTACTAAGACACGGACAAGTAGACGTAGGACGCACGGAGCTCCGGGTTGACCTGGCGGTGGACGGCGGCCTCGAGTCCCGGCGGCAGTTCTGGCGCAGCTGCGAGGGGGCCGCGGCGGCGGCCGGGCCCGGACCTGGGCCTGGGCCTGGGCGCGTCCGGGAGCGCTGCGTGCAGGTGGCGGGGCTGGCTCTGCGCGCCGGGTTCCCTCCCAGCACTGCTGAAGCAGGAAACCGCGGCGACTCCCTGGCGGAGACTCCCCAAGCCAACTTTCAAAAGATAGAGGGCGGTTGGGTGGGTAATAAGTGACTGGCCTGGGTGGAGCAAGCGCACAAGTCGTTCACCCTACAGAGCCCCTCAGGGGCGCAGTGTCCACAAGCTAGAATGGGGTTCTCAGCCTGCTGCACGCCCACTTCCCCAGACCACACAACTAGGAACTATTTCCCTACTCATGTTTCTCGACCCCTCATGAATCAAAGGGCCAGAAGGTCATTTTCTGGAAAATTTGAGTCCAAGAAACTCTAGATTCAGGAAGTCAGTCAAATAGAGGGTAGCTGTGAGGCAAGGGGCTAACAGCATGGAATTGAAAGAATTATTGCATACTGAGCTGTAACTCCTGTATCGGTTTCCTCATGCTGCTGTAACAAAGTACCACAAACCACAAGTCAGTGGCTTAAATAACAGAGGTGTGTTGTCTCACAGCTCTGTAGGCTAAAAGTCCGAGATCAAAGTGCAGGCAGGATTGGTTCCCCTTGAGTGCAGTGGGGGAGATATCTGTTTGTCTCTCTCCTAGCTTCTGGGTGTTTGCTGGCAATCTGTGACATTCCTTGGCTTAGGCTGCATCACTCCAATCTCTGCCTTTGTCTTTATGTGGCATTCTTCCTGTGAGTGCATGTCTGTATTCAAATTTCCCGTTTTCACAAGGGACCATCATATTGAATTAGGGGCTCATCCTATTTCAGTATGACCTTATCTTAAAGAGCTACAACTACAGTGACCCTATTTCCAAATAAGGTCACATTTGGAGATACTGAGGTTTAGACTTCAACATTTGAATTTGGGGGTACATAATTCAATCAATAAAGTTCCCTTACTTATCCTATTCTCAGAATTCCAATAATTGGATATTCTGAACACATCTTTGTCACCCTTCTCCCTGTGTGTTTGAAAAAATTGAAATAACCTAGATAAAAAGTTTTAAAAAACCTGACATTTGTAGTTCTTCAAAGATTGCATTTTGCTTCAGTTTATTCTACCTGTTGTCAAGTCTCACCCACATGTACAGAGCTTCCAATCAGCTCCTTAGTTCTTAAATATGAAATGAGCATCCTGGAATCACTAGGTACCTAAGTAGTGTTTCCAATAAGGAAGAGACAAACAGAAACAGAAATATAAAGGCCTGAAGGAAACAGACATAATGCAGAATCAGAAGAAAGCTTTTTTAAAAATTACAATTAATCATCAGAGAGAGATAAAATACTGCAATCATAAATTTATCTTTTTTTTTTAAGTAAACTTGACCCCCAATATGGAGTTTAAACACATGACCCCAAGATCAGGAATCATATGCTCTACACACTGAACCCATTAGGATCCCCTGCAATCATAAATTTAAAATGGGATGCTTTGAAAAGAAAATGTTTCCAAAAAAAGAAAGTGGTCTTAGAAATCAAAAGCAGGGGATCCCTGGGTGGCAAAGCGGTTTGGCGCCTGCCTTTGGCCCAGGGCGCGATCCTGGAGATCCGGGATCCAATCCCACGTCGGGCTTCCGGTGCATGGAGCCTGCTTTTCCTTCTGCTATCATAAATAAATTAAAAAAAAAATAAAAAAAAAAAAAAAGAAATCAAAAGCAGGATAGAATAAATGAGAGTAGATTATCAAAGAAATAATATAATATGAAATATACATAATAAAACATATATGAAAATATATATACATGAGGAGTGCCTGTATGGCCCCATAGGTTATGCGTCTGCCTTTGGCTCAGGTCATGGTCCTGGGGTCCTGGGATGGAGCCCCTCATCAGGCTCCCTGCTCAGCGAGAGCTGAATAATCTGCTTCTTCCTCTCTTTTTGCCTCTCCCCCAGCTTGTGTGCTCATGCTCTCTCTCTCTCTCTCTCTCAAATAAATAAATGACATTTAAAGAGAAAAGAAAATATATGTCCATGAATTTTATGTGAAATTATATCTATATAATATTTATTTCCCTGGAAACCTTCCCAACCCTTTTTCCTCTTGCTCCACTCTCAACCTGTTTTTCTCTAGATCCAATACAGTAGTCATCCTGGGATGTCTCTTTGCTGCTTTTCTGACAGTAAATATTTACAATCTAAAAATAACATAAAACCACCTTATAAACTAAGAAACAATATTGAGAAAAGCTCTAGGTTTATTAATATAGCAATAGATGATGAAAGACAGTAAAGCAATCTTCTTAGCCAAAATTTTGATTAATTGTGATGCAACAATGAAGTTATTTTTAGTCACACAACATATCAAGAAATAAATCTTCCATACAATCTTTCTTGAGAAGCTTTTTGATGATATGCTTAAGCCAAGCAATGGATTATGCAAAGCATAGGTTGTGGACTCTAAGAAAGGAAGGATCTAGCCAGACAAGCAGCAAAGCAAAGAGACATTTCAGAATGACCACTGTTTTGGACCTAAAAAAAAAAAAAAAAGAAAAGGAAAAAGAAAAGCAGATTCAAATTTGAGCAGGAGGAAACAAGGCTGAGGAGAAACATCTCTAGGAAAATAAATATAATTAATAGTTTGACATATTTTTGCATTACTAAGTTATCTGCTATAAATAGGTATATAGATATTGCCATATCTCTTTGGGAAAAAAAGGGAACATAATAAAATGATATAAAATTATAAAATTTTCTTAAAAATCAAAAAATTGTTTGAGAAAGGAAATATTTTTTTTTAAGATTTTATTTATTTAGTCACAATAGACACAGAGAGAGAGAGAGGCAGAGACACAGGCAGAGGGAGAAGCAGGCTCCATGCCGGGAGCCCGACATGGGACTTGATCCTGGGACTCCAGGATTACACCCTGGGCCAAAGGCAGGCACCAAACCACTGAGCCACCCAGAGATCCTCTGAAAAAGGAAATAAATACATTATTTGGTTCAGTGGTGAACAGTTATCTACAGGGCCATAAAAATGGAAACTTTTAAAGAAAATGGAAACTTTTTTGTTAATTTTTTAACTTCATAATATGGTGAAAGTGTGGAATGATGATAGTGGAAAACAACAAAATGTTCATTTTTAAGCATATTGTCTAAAATTAATAAATCAAATTTGTAACATAAGCATATTGTACCCAAAATAGAAGAAGAAACAGGGAAAAGAGTTCAACGTAGGTGATGGGAGAATAGAAGAATAGGGAAGGGTGAGAGGGTGAGGCAGGGATTACTGTTTATAAATCATTTACATTATCAGATGTTTAAAAGTGTATGCATGTGTTATTTTGACAAAAATAACAGATTTTTAAAAGAGAATACAGAAACAAATAAAACACCAAAGTATACTGATAATAATTTGAAAACATATTCATATGTTTCCCAGATGTGGTATGATGACTGGTACTCTACATACAGCCTTAAGAAAACAATCAGGTTGATCAGATACTTATATTATTAGCTTCCTTGTTTATACAAGTAACAAACATAAAAGCCAATGTGATGGACACATTAATATACACCTAATGAGTTAAAGGTTAATTGTAAAGGCAGAGCATTTTATTGTAAAACCTATAGAAATGTAGAATCTAGTCATGTGTATGTATGACTCCATGAGGATACTGATTGCAGTGTTCTGGCAGTATTTGCGATTTTTTTCAACTTATCATTTTACCATCTTTTAAAAGTTTATTTATTTATTTATAATCTTCGCCCAACGTGGGGCTTGAACTCACAACCCTGAGATCAAGAGTCACATGCTCCACTGAATGAGCCGCTCAGTTGCTCCAGTAGTTGCAATTTGAATTACAAAAATCAGCTCCATCTTATGGGTATTCCTAAGAATGTGGATTAATAACTACATGGATTGTAGACATAAATTTCCTACTTGTGACTCTTGCGATGTCCGTGAGTTGATATTTTGGTTTTCTTGTTTTTATTATTTTTTTTAAGTTTATAATATTTTGTGTTAGCCAAGGGTGCAGCATAAGGAATCTACAAGAGGAAGAGATGAAGAAGCGTTAGAGGCGAAAGAAGAAAATAAGAAAGATTAAGAACAAATGGCCAGTAGAATAGGGAAAGATTGCACATTGGTTGTTCTGTCACTGTGATACTGAATAGTAAAGAAATTACTGTTGTGCCAATAAGCAAGGGGATGTTAGGCAATCCCCCATCAAAAAGTTTTCAAAAGACTAAATTCCAGAATAGCTACCTTCATGGAGAATAACAGAGTTAAAGACAATGACCAGACATGGAGTTTCAGTACTGACTTAATGCTGGCTTTCTGAAATAGACAATTAAAGTGTTTCATAGACATTATATGTTATAAAGAACTACCTGATGATATGAGATTCCTTTTATTCTCACTGGATGACAGATTTTAAAACATGTTGATGGAATTTTAGCAGTGATTAAATTTATGTTTATTATAGGCATTTTTGAAACACAGTGGAGTAATGTATACAACTACTGTGAACAACTAGGAAGTTTAGGCTATCTATAGAAGAAAAATACAGGGATATTAAAGGTATAGCTTTGAAATTAACTCCCCAACTCCCCAGTATGTACTTAATAATGAATAACTTGGGAAAAAGAAAGATGATTTAACTTTGTAAATATGCAACTAAATTTTATGAAAGTCAATTTTAAGAATTCAAAAAAAGATGTTTTAAAGTATTTGTTCAGCAAATTCTTTAATGTTTTCATTAATAGTGTAAATGTATCATGATATTGCTATTCTTTCAGTTGGATATAACTATTGTGTTCACAGGTTTCAATAAAAGTCTACTTCATATTTCTACACACATATGTATGTGTGACAAAGATAACTTTGCTTGTTGTAAATAAGTCAACACATAGAGGTGTAAAAAAAAAAAAAAAAGCAAGGATTCTCTTTCACCTCATTCAATATCACCACCCGTCAGGAATCTTGACATATGGTGCAAGTTGTCCACCTCATACATAGTGCACTTCTATTGCAGTGTTTTTTTCCCTCAAAAGCAAGAAAATGCACTAAATTTCTTTTACTTAATATTGTAGATATTTCTTCTGATCCATACTTTAAGATCACTTGAAAAGTTCTGTAATATGGATGTGTCATAATTTTTGGACCATTCTCCTATTGCTGGACATTCATAGTATTTGCAGTTGCTTACTATTATAATATTAAAATGAACTTCCTTTCCATATATCTTTACATATTATTGACTATTTTGTTCCATAAGATATATTAATAGAACTGGAATTTGCTAGATTAAAAAGAATACATAGGGGATCCCTGGGTGGCTCAGCAGTTTAGCGCCTGCCTTAGGCCTAGGATCGCGTCCCACATTGGGCTCCCTGCATGGAGCCTGCTTCTCCGTCTGCCTGTGTCTCTCTCTCTCTCTGTGTCTCTCATGAATAAATAAATAAAATATTTTTTTAAAAAAAGAATGCATAAAACTATTATTATTGAATAGGTACTGCATGAGCAATGCAAGAAAAAATTCAGAGGAAAAACAAATATAAAAAGGATGTTTTTGGGGGTGCGGGGGGCGGGGGGGGGGTGGCAGGACAGCGGGAGAGGGGCAGCTAGTTTACAAAAAAAAAAAAAAAAAAAAAAAAAAAGGATGTTTTTGGGACACCTGGGTGGTTCAGGGTTGAGCGTCTGCCTTTGGCTCAGGTCATGATCCTGGCGTCCTAGGACTGAGTCCTGCATCAGGCTCTTCACAGGTAGTCTGATTTTTCTTCTGTCTGTGTCTCTGCCTCTTTCTCTGTGCATCTCTCATGAATAAATAAAATACTTAAAAAAAACCAACATTGGTTGGGTTGTGTTTTTGTTTTTGTTAAGATTTTTATGTATGTATTCATGAGAGACAGAGAAAGAGGCAGAGACACAGGCAGAGGGAGAAGTAGACTCCCTGGGTGGACCCTGATTGTGGGACTCAATCCCAGGACCCCCTGGGGTCACGACCTGAGCCAAAAGGCAGACACTCAACCACTGAGCCACCCAGGTGTCCCCAACCAATGTTTTCAATCACACATTGATACATGTGATGCTTAAAAAGAAAAGTTTGGAGAATCTATCATCTAATGTATATACCACCAGCCCAGGGCATTGGATTATGATAATCATTAGTTAATGTGTGATTAGGTATACCAATATCAATATCCAATATTCAGTAGAAGCTCATGATTTACCATGGGCATTACATTAAAATGTGAGGCAGGTTTGTATTGTACAGTTATTTAAATAGGTCAATTCCATTGCTTAATATATTTTAATCTGAAAATATCTATTTTGTGGATTACAGAAACCACCAGATTTTCCAAGGATATGCAGACCATTTAGTCCACAAATTTTCAATTTCTACTACTCTTCTTGTACAAAATAAGACTTTGAGAATCAAAACAAAACCAGTAATAACTGTTTGGCTAACCAGACTTACGACAAATGCTTAAAGAGGCTGCTTAGAAAACACAACAATATGTCCACCTTCACTCTTATCACAGTGTTATTTATGACAATGAATTATGATACTGTATTATCATTAAAATGTATGCTCCTTGAAGGCATGGATTTATTTTCTCTGATGTGTCCCCAGTGGCTAAAGTAGTATTAGGTATAGGATAGGGACTCAATAAATACTAGTTGATTGCATATTATTCAAATTTAACCAAGAACTGGAAGACATAGACTTAAAAAAAAAAAAAGATTTTATTTATTTGTGAGTGACACAGAGAGAGAGAGGCAGAGACATAGGAAGAGGGAGAAGCAGGCTCCCCTCAGGGAGCCCGATGTGGGACTGATCCCAGGATTCCTCATGCCCTGGGCCAAAGGCAGGTGTTCAACCACTGAGCCACCCAGGCATTCTGGACATAGACTTTTAAGTGATCTTATTTCAACATTTAAACAAGAGGTAAGATACATTCACTGTTTGTAGTATGCCCATAAACAGCTAAAATCAAGTAACATATAGAAAGGTAGTCAGATGGAAATCATGCCCTACATTATCAAATGCATTGGATCACCCGTAGTCCTATTGTACCACCTGGTTTTAGCTTTCACAGGGATAGGTTAGCTACTCTGAACCCAGGAGCCTCTGCATCATGACATACTGTGTTATAGGTACATAATACAACTCAACTTACACAGACACAGAAAAAAAATAGGAACTGTTAGGAGACCCACAGGTACATATATTCAAATGGTTCACCTTTAAAAAAGGTTTAATAAAGATTTTAATGAGATTTTTTAGGAAAAGTAAAGACAGATCTTTGATGCTTTGTTGATATTAAACGGAAGCTGAAGTATTGACTGATTTTTTTAAGGTCCTTCCTAACATTTTGATTCCAGGAAATATAATTACTTTATAAATTCATTAATTTTCTGTCAGAAAGAAGCAAATAGGAGAAATGTATGCCCTCAAAACTATATAAAACTACTAAAAGGCAAGACAACTTTCAACTTCTAGCATTTTTTAACCCCAGTGGTGAATAATATAGCAAATCATTGAAAAACCCAATGAAACATATAGAAGGCAAATTAGGCCCTAGTCTTTCATAATTAATATTTCTAGAAGTAGAAAATTAAAGTTTCCAATTAAAAGCACTTACTAGGTTAACTATTACCTATGTAATTTTTAAGGAAAAGAGCTATTTTTAGCTATGATATGAATCTGATTTGACAGAATATATGCTTTTATATTGAGCTTAAGGGCTAATAATCCTATAGAGATATAAGTAGTAGAAAAATAAAACTCAGTAAAATTCTGTTGGTATTTTGTAACTATGTCAACTTAAGAAAAATTAAATATAGGGCACTTGGTTGGCTCAGCTGGTAGAGCATGTGACTTGATCTTGGGATCAAGTTTGAGCTCCATGTTGGGTGCAGAGATTAAATAATTAAAAAATATCTAGATGTTAACTGACTCACAAAATGTGCTTTCAAAAACTTCTGAAACAATTTCTTTTTGAAATTTATTTCCAAAAGTCAGAGACAAAACTTTAAAAGTGACACATTTATACTAAGGATACATGCTTGAGAAAAAGAAAAGAACAGGAATACAAAAATAGACATAGTAAAATTTTAATGAATACAATATTCTGATATTCCGGATACAAGTAGAATACCACTAGGTAAGAACTGTATTTACCTTCGAAGTCTAGGATAGTATGGTTGGAGATAAACGAAGGTTTAGGACAGCCACTTTACTATTCACAAGTTAATCAGTGCTGACCAGAAACTAAAGCAATTTATTTTAGGTTAAGAATTTCAATGAAATTATAGGATGAATCTTCTTTTTTAATGAATATGTTTTAAGGTGATCTGTACTCATGTAAAGGCAGTCAGGGCAAGTCAAACCACAGAGAGCCCTCACAAAGACTAAGCACCAAATGACAAAATGTTTGTGGCTTTCATTTTGAGCCACTTTAAATTTTATTTTGTTTAAACGTGTTTTCCATTAACATTCACATACAAATTCCTTCAGGCAAAAGTTTTAACACAGAACTTTCTTCTTGGAGATCTTGCCAACTGTTACTTAACAATAGTTTTTAAGCAATGAATACTTCAGAACAATCCCAAGCCGATACTTAATTGGTTACAATTGTAAGATGCAGAGCTTTTTTTAAAAAAGTTTCCTGGTCCCCCAAAATTCAGTAGGGCCAAATGCATTAACTGGAAATAGCATTTGTTAAAAAAAAAAAAAGTCTTAAAAGAAGATAATGAATAAAATAACTATTTAGGCTCTTGTACACAATCTTTCTACATTTTCACCCTGTAAGAAATGATTACAATGTCCTTCAGGCTTGCTATATGCCCTACAGAATTAAACAAAACAAAACAAGAAATTTAACATTTCAACAAGCTAGTAACTATTTACTGTAAGCATATAGTGAAATTCTGGAAGACAGACTACCATACTTCAAGAAAACACTATTAACAGGTAAGCTTGTGTTGAAGGCAGTTTATAAATGAAACATTACAAATCTTATGTTTATGCATACAACTTATAAAATAGAAAAAAAGCTATTTTTCCAATAGTATAGCATCACACTAACACTATATGGTTAAGATCGAAAGCTTCTGTACAAGTCCACTACACCTCCACAGCAGCATTCGCCTCAGACATTTTCCTTTGTTATCCAACATATGCCAACCATGGTTTCACGGATTTGTACCAGTTTAGGCAGGCTAAAATAATCACTCTGCCATATTTATTTAACTATGAGACAAAGTTAACCAATTTCAGGGAACAAAAGGTTTCATAATCAGTAAACATATTAATCTTCCACAAAGGTTGGAAAATGCTTCTAAGGACATGATATAATCCTAACAGGAGGATGAATTATGCCCCTAGATAGAGTGTATGTGGGAATAGTTAGGAGCCTGGAGAAATAAAGACATATGGGACCTAAATGATCATCAAATCAGTAATAGCTACTAGAAACTCAAATTTTAGTGCAACATCATCCAGTTTGACTTCTCAAAACTGTTCTGCCACTATGTTTGCTGTTAGTGTGAATTAATATTGAAATAGAGAGCAGTCTGAATCACATGGAATTTCGAAAAATTAGAATGATTGTGTATCTAACCTTAGTTTTGTACTCTGAAAATGTTATAAAGCTCAATTATTTTCCTAGCTTCTTAGATCTTCTACCATCTTAAGTAATTCAAATTAAACATGGTTGCCTGCAAATTTTTTACTAGGGGAAGTAAAAGCAAAGTACATTTTGGTTATGTTTTGGTGCTGGTCTCTTTTATGTGCTTTAGCATTGACAGCACTACTCCAGGCATTTATTGTGCTACTTTACATAACTAAACACGAGAAAAACTCATTCTCTGAAAATCTGAAAATTTTTTTTTTTTTTTTTTTTTGTGGCAGGCTTATTTAAAAATGAAAACAAAAACCCACATAAGTTCTAAAAATCAGATGGGCATTTTGACAACCTGAACTAGGAACTTAAGTCTGTCAAAGAAACTCAGACATGGAAAGCTGCTTCTGAAAAATATAACGTTTTTTCACTTTGGCTTTTTTTTTTTTTTTTTTTTTTTTTATCTTAAATGATTTGTGGTAAAACGACCTCAAAGAAAACTCCCAAGTCACATTGGGCATTCATGTCAGTGCTTGTAATAGAAGTGTATTTTCTAAGCATTTTAAATTTTAATGTTTTCAAGGAATTTAAGTTCTTTTTTTTTAAGCTCTAGTCCAAGTCTTCAGCTATTTAGTTTTTTAAAAATATACTTTGGGTCTTCAATAGAGAGGACATAACTGGGCTAAGCTACTTTGATGACCTTACAGGATAGTGAGGTTCACTCATTTCCTGAGCATGGTTGACCCTTAACAGAACTGATTATTTCCTCACTCAGTTATGCAGGATACTGCCAGTCTCTACTACAAAAATCTTGCCAGTCTTTCTAGGCAATTGTTTACCATCCATGTTTAAAAACCTTGTACTACCAGAGGCAAAGCACATAAAATGAAAATAAGTAAGCATGTTTCTAGTCTATTTATAAAGCCTTATAAATCATATGGGAAAATTAATGTATAGAAAGTAATTTCCTTATTATCTGATCTGTCCGCCAAAAAGTAATTACTGGCTTTCTGTAAAAACAGGAAACTCAATCATAAAATGTCTACCTGTCTAAATTAAAATGCCAATCTTGAAAAGTTTTAACAAGACACTAAAAAAAAAAAAAAGGCAAATTCAAGAGGATGTTTGAAATGAAATTTATGGTTCAAAATTTGTTTATAGTAAGAGACACTAAAATCATGTCACTGCAAAATTCCCCATGGCTTTTTGGCACTGACATTGAAATAAAGATTTTAGTCTTTCCATCACTTGAAGCTGCTACTAAACACAATTAGCCTTTAGAAGAGTGGAAAAAAAGACTGAGGAACTGAAGGATAAAGTAACTACATCATATGCACACATAGTTTGAAATAAAGTCATTTCTTCAAGGGATCTGAAGATACCAGAACAGTTTCCCACCATCCCTTCCTTTTTGAAGAGATAATTCTAATCAGAAATAATTCCTTTATGTTACTGTGAGTGGTGTTGCCTGGCAGCAGCTTCAATTTCCTAGGCTAGTGTTCAATCCAAGTAATTAAGTAATCTCACAAGGAATAATCATATATGGCAACAGGATAAAAGCAGGGCAGTTCTTCCATGCACAAACATTTCAGGAGAAAAACCATTAATTTTAAAGATAACCATCAGGTTTCAGGTATCCTAGCACACTCTAAACCCTAAGTTTTGCTTTACACCATTGGTGACTAAAATTAACAGTAAGTTTTGCAGTGAGGTTTTTTTTTTTTTTTTTTTTTTTTTTGCCTGCAACTATATACACATTGCAAAACTATTCTGCATCACATGATTTTAAATGAAATAAATATAAAAATGAACCACACAATCAACACATAACTTTAATACTCCACATTTATCTTGATCACAATGGTGGTAACCTCCTTGTCAACAATCTTGTGAGTTGAGGAGTTGATTCTCATTTTCATAGCCATCAGGCAGATATGCTCTCCTCAGCTGGTCTGACTTAGGTATGGAGCCTCCATTCTTCACATGGCGAGACAGGAAAGCACGGACTGCTGGGTGATCAGCCTTCTCAAGTGGGATGTTGGCTTCCAGGCACATTTTCACAAAGTCCTGGATAACACTGACTTTCTCTGTTTGCGCAGTACTGTTGCACTGAAGGGATGCAGTTAGGGGCCTCTGCTTCTTTCTCACATTCTGCTCTTCAAACTCTGCCTTCCTCTTGGTATGAGTCTTTGACTTAAGGTGGTCACTAATGGCAGACTTGCGAACATGATTCAGAACCACATTGCAAGAAGTGCAGAATAGTTTTCCTCCATCTTCGTGTAGCTCACCTCCAAACTCAGTGACTCGATCCAGGGGAGTCACATATAAAGCAGTCTTAGAACGGTTTCGAGCAGGTGGTGCTGTCACTACAAATCTTTCCATTCTGATACTGGATAAGGTTCTTTCAAGAGAAATAAGAGATAAGTGTTATAACAACAGTTTGTTTGGAGAGTAATTAACAATAAAAGGTATAAAGATTTCAAGAGTAAAGACTTCGGAAAACTTAATTCAAATTAATAAACTGTGTGTCCATTAAGTCTTAACTTACCTAAAATACGTATAGGAAGGCAAAACCAGAGCAAGTTACTAGTAACATCTAGGTCCATTCCTTGAATTTGATGAAATTCAAGTAAGTTAAAACTACGAAAAAAGAACTGCAACTAATTCAGATGTCACTATGTTTTAGGAAAACTCAATCTGATATCAACATTTAGGGTATTAATTATATTAGTCTCATCCAATTTAGATGTGTATTGAAGTTTAAAAGACTCTTTTACCTTCACAGTTCTGGGCAACTGATTTTAGGAACACAATTATAGGAAATTATGTTCAAAAACTGCTCAAACAGGTGGGTAAATAAATTGCCCTAATTCTATATGAAGATGGGTATAATGTCCAAAATTGTTCTGAGAAGAAAAAAAGCAAAAACTGAAAAAGAACACAGACCAACTGCAATTAACAGCAGCAACAATGACATAAAATGTTAAAGCCAAGATACAGAGTTCAAAGTAAATAATTTTTTAATGCACATATATCTCTACCGAGTTTTCTAAAAGATGATCAAGATATGCAAAGTGCTTTTTCTAACACCTGTTCCCTCTTTTTTTTCCCTTAAAGATGAATGCATTTGTTAATTATTTATTTCACTTATATCATTTCATTTGGTAAGTCAGAACAAATCTAAGAAGGTAACATAGTGCCTAGTATATTATAAGTCTATAAATCCATTTGTTGATGGAATAAGTAAATGATTATTTTTGTTATCTTTCCAAGTATTTAACTCAGAAGCAGCTTAATAATTTCTCAATTTACCCTAAAAACATTTTTATGATCTCTGCCAAAATTATGACGTTACATTATGGACACTGAAAACCTGAGATAAAGAACAAATGTTGTCAGTGACAACCATTCGTTCTCTAGAGCCATGCCTTTGGGCTAAGCTCTTACATTAGCCCAAATATAAGAAATTAAAATGAATTTGATAGAATTCAAGATGGAATTCTGTTCTCTATAAACACGTTGGACAAAAATTCTTAAGTGCATTCTGAATAATTATCCTTTAAAAGTGTAACCGGCAATAAGGGAGTATTCCATTAATCTATATTAGATAATTTATTATTGGGTTATAGGAATTGTCTCTCAAAAGAATGCTAAATTGCCAATGCATTAGAAACCCATGGACATAAACTCAAGAGACAGACATAACATTTCACAGAAATTCTGGAAAGTATGATAAAGTCTAGGTTTACATTTACATTAGGTTTACATTAGGTTTAGGTTTACATTTAACTGTATCTTCTTCCAATTAACAAATTATTCAATGTTCGACTCTCACGTGCCAAATACTGTGTTAGGCTATAGGTTTTCAATGGCAGAGAAGACAGATATGATTCCTGCCCCCAAACCAGTTACCATTACATATGTTTGTACTTTAAATCAGTGGTATGTATTTTTTACTCCTCTAACAAATCAGTCAAAATTATGATTAATTTTGTTCTAACCTAGTTATAAAAAACATTAATAATCTGCGCTTAGGAACGCCTAAATCTTATGATGTGACAGTCTTCTGTCTTTTAAAATTTGGATTTCAAACTTTAAAATAAACATGATCAGTATTTTCTGAAGCGTAAAATGCTCTATGATCTGCGCTAATGTGAAAGGCCTATATACATTCCACTGCCTGTAACTTTCAAAAATCTGTTTGTTACTGCAGAGGGAAATATCCACCCAGTAGAGGATGCTCGACTTTACAGAGACCCGAATAACAAAAGTGTTTTCAACAGATTGTAAAGATATTTTAAACGAGGAAGTTAAGCGCAGGAATCAGCCAACAAAAGAGAAGCTGCAAATTTACTAGACCGAAATCAAACTCACAAGTTTTCAAGTTTAAATGTTTACCCGATCAGTTCCCCGTTTTTTTCGTCTTGATATTTAGCAGTGAAGGGTCTCCAGAGTAAAACCAGAGACGCTTGAAACCCTGGCACTTTCGTTGGTTCAAATCCGGAGCCGCCTTCAAATCAGTTTTTCAACAAGTGGTGATGGGGAAATAGTTCCCGGGCTTGCACCCTATTTTCCCTGCGGTGCCGGGAAGTCATGCCTTTACTGTAAAACATGAAAAACAAATGGAAGGAAAATATGGGGGAGGGGAGGGAAAGAAGGGTAGACAGAAAGACGAGCAAGAGCGACGCAGCCGCCACGGAGGTGTCCTGGAAGCCGCTGTCGTCCGGCTGACGCCGCAGCACCCATCCGGACCCCAACGTCTACCTCAACCCGGCCCGACCAGTCCCCTCTCGGCCGTCCGCCCCCCGGCACCTCCTCGCGCGACCCAGGCCGGGGCCCGGGGTCGGGGTCGGGGGAGAAAGGCGCGGCGCGGGGCGTCCCCTGCGTCCGGACTCCCGCCCCCGCGCCGAGCGCAGCTCCCCGGCGCCCACAGCCCCTGCCCCGCTAGCGGAGAGGGCCGGGACCGAGCCGTGGGCCCGGGAACTCGACGGCGGAGTTGGCGGCAGTCGCAGGAGAGGAGGCGGCAGGCGCCTGGCGGAGGCGTCCGCTGTCAGGCTTCCCGTCTCCTCCCTCTTCCTCCCGCCGACAACGGCGCCCCGGCCCCGCCCCCGGCTCCCGCTTCAGGACGGAAGGCCCCGGGCCCGCGCCCCGCACCAACGGCCGGGCCCACCCTCGTTCTCCCTAGCTCCTCGGTACCGTAGGATCGGGGCCGCCGTCAGGGGAAGTGGATGAGACCCGGCCGGAAAGGAAAGGAGGAGGAAGAAAAAAGGAGCACGGGGGCAAGGGAGGCGGAAGACCCGCCGCCGCCGCCGCTGCCCGATCTAGCCCCGCGGCGGCCGCCGTGTCCCCCGCCGCGCCCCGTCCTCTTGCACCGCCTACTGCAAAGCTCGTAGGCGGACCCCAGCAACCGCCGAGCAGCACTGACCAACGGACCGAGGGCTTATCAAACAGACGGTTGATTTGGCCAATGGGAGTTGAAGGGCGGGCGTGTGTGTGATTGGCGGCCAGACTTCTCCAATGAAAACTGGGGGCGTGGGTGGGCGGAGCCGGAAGTAGAGACGGCCGGGAGGCCTGTCCGGCTGGGGCGGAGGGAAGGGGGAGGGAGCTAGAGGAGGAGGAGGTTAGCCGAGGCAGCTACGGCGGCGGCGGCGTAGGGGCTGGTACGCGCTGGGCGGCGAGAGCCTCATGGCGGAGGAAGAGAGCGATCAAGAGGCCGAACGCCTCGGAGAAGAGCTCGTGGCCATTGTGGAGTCCCCGCCAGGCCCTGTTGGGTTTAGAGCTGCGGGCGACGGCAGAGGTGGCGCTGGCGGCGGCGGCTGCGGTGTCGGCGGCTTTGGGATCAGCAGTCGGGATTACTGCCGACGCTTCTGTCAGGTGAGGCGCCCGTCGGCCGCCTGGACTTGTCACCCGGGTCCTGGGCCTCCCTGCGTCTCCTGGCCTCCTCGTTCTCGAATCAGGGCTGTGTCCGGTGTTCGCTCCCGGAGCCCAGCGAGGAGAGAGACTGAAGATCCCTTCTCCACCTCTCCGGCTTGGGGTGGGGGGCAGGGAGCGGGGCTGGGATGACCCGCGGGTTTAGGGTTGCTAGAAAGTGAGAGTTTGTCAGGGGTGGAGAGGTGGCGAGAAGAAGGGTCAGCTGGCAGGAAAGCTGTGTGCTGACATTCCTCCTCTGCTCCGAACAGACCCCTTCCTGCCCGAGGGTCCCGCCTTACTGCGTTTCCTACCCTGTTCCTTCTCACTGGGTTTGGGATCTCTGGCAACATTTCCTGCCTTCCCTTCTCCCCCCTTGCCCCCCGCATTCTCCCCTTTTTCGGAGATGGGTGGCGTGCCCTCTCTCTACCGCCCCCTCTCCTGTCATCGCCACCCCTCCCCCTCTGCTTAGGGTCTCCTGTCATCCCCTCGGGATCCCACTGGGCCGGTTCTCCAGGGGGCTTAACAGCTGACCCACTGTAGGTCACTTTTTCGGGAGGTGGGGGTTGTGGCAGCGTGATTGTCATCTTTCCTTCTCTTACGCTGCTTTCCCGACCCATGTACTCTCTTTTCTAATGAACTGCTGATAGAGAAAGTAGTTTTCCCTAAAGTGCTGCTCTGGTGACCTCACCACCCCTTCCATGTTTTAAATCACAGTGTATTTTACGCAGCCTGTAAACTACAGCGTCCGAACGGTGACTGTAAATTATTTACTTGGTCGCCTGCCGCTACGGTTTATGTACTTTAGAATTTGAATACGATCAAATATTATAGCAACAGAGTGCTTGTCTGTAGAATTCTTGTAATTTACATTCACATCTACATGCATTTATAGTTTAGACATTTCGTTCTCATTCACAACACAACACTTTTGTTTTGCGAACTGTTTTGGATTTTTTTTCTCTTTTAACACGCCATTCCTTTTTTTTTTTTTTTTTTATCATCATCTTGGATGTATACAGTTCAAATCATGGCTCCGCCACTTCCTACTTGTGTTACTTTGTAACCTAAGTAACCTACAAATTACTTAATCTCTTTGTGCCTTAGTTTCCTCTTCTGCCAAACGGAGAGTAATTAAGTGGGTGAATAAGTAAAAGATTTGAATCCTTCACATATTAATTAAAGTTAGCTATTCATTTCATTGTGGTAACAAGTAGGAGTAAAGTTAACAAAAAGTGGGCATTGTGTTTGCTGAAATTTGATTTTATGCTTTTGCAAGCACTGAAAGAAAAAGGATGGAGTTGACATTTTCAGGTGTTTTTAACACTTTAGCTTAATTTGTTTCTTGACTCCCTCTTCCCACCTCCATAGATAAGTTGGTTTGAAGGTGGAAATTGTCTTGGTATAAAGTGTGTCAGTTTTCTTTGGCATTGTTGTCTGCTTAGTGACTTTCTTGAATTTTTTTTTTTTTGTATTGTGATTCACTGGATTTAAGGATTATTCAGTGTCTTTACAGTACTTCTAACTATATGTTTTATATGTAGAAATCACATTATGGGTAGACTTTGTATCTATAGTAATTTTAGACTTCTGAAAATTAGGTTACAGTTGATTTTTTTTTAAATATATTCACAGGCGAGTCTTTTCATTTTTTCTGTTTTTCCTCCTGTATCATTAATGAGCAACTTGGTTTTGATTACAGTTAGTTTTGTTAATTTACTTGATCCGATAACTGTTATTTGCTGTAGAAGTTGAAATTTTGAGGATCAGAACATTTTTATAGAACTTTTAACTACTCTTCTATATCTTGAAATCAGTTTTAAGAACAAATGAATAAATTTAGTCCAAAATACAGCATCTGAACAGTGACAGTAAATTATTTTAAGAACAAATGAAGTTGATGGTTCTATAAAGCCTCACTACCTCCTAAATATCCAGGAAAATAAGCTAAACAGGAAATACTTAATGAATTTTTATTTTGTATTACTAAGTTATGAGTTAAGTTATACTGGCTGGCATACTTTCATGTTACTTTTACCTGAAACCTCACTACATATTTTATAGTACTCTAGATTACCAGTAGTTATGTTCTTAGGGTTCCTGTCCTAGTTCCACCTTCCAGGTGAGCTTTGTGTAGTTCTTTTCTGTATTAAAAGTTTAAGATGGAATAAAGGATTATTTGTATTAATTTGAATTTTATCCATTGATTAGTATAATTCTAGTATAGTAGTTCTGTTTTATTTGCCAGTAAGGGAAGCAGTGGGTCATATAATCTAATTTCCAAAGATTGTTTCTTTTTAAGTATTTGGGCTCCTAAGATTTACTAAGAATAATTTTAAGTTACTTACGCTCATTAGTAAATTACTTAATCATAAGTAATCTATAAAATGGATATTATGTACTTCGGTGGGTGACAGTTAACTAAATATATGAATTAAACACAGAGCCTTGTCGTGTTGAGAAGAAAGGCTCCAATTTATCTTCCTTTTAGAAAGAAAAATGAATCAAAATTTCTTGGCAGTTAGTTTTGTGGGTGAAGGGAGAGAGGAAGGAGCACTTCAGGAAAGGTCTTTTATCATTTACCACAAGGAAAAGTAAAACAGAAGACAATAGGTAATGTATGTTGATAAATTATGCCTACACTCAATAGTTGGCGATATATTTTTCTGTTTGAGAAGCAATACCAGTAATTATAAATTCTCAAATTAAGGGAATAGACCCTGAGGTTTCAGCTAATTTTCGAGATGATGGATTTGAGAGATTCAAAGTGTTGGTTTCCAGATAGTTATATGGTCTAATGTTGGACTGCTTCTGTCATATCCTTTTACCTAGCAACAAGGTAGGTTGGCTTTTATTAGTAGACTCTGAACAATGCTTAAATAGAACTGGCCCTTAACTGATACTTCATTTGCGTTAGGGGGAAAAGTCAGTTTTATTGAGGGCCTAGTAACTCTTAAGGCCTTCATATTGGTCTTATTATGCAAGTTACATATTTGAAATTGAGGCCTGAACAAGTTAACTTGTCTTCAGTTCCAGTTGGTGGGCAAGCTGAGATTTGAACCAGCTCTAAATTTCTACTGTAAGGTTGAAATTACAAATAAATCTTCAAATAATTAGGGCACCTGGGTGGCTCAGTCAGTTAAGAGTCTGCCTTCAGCTCAGGTCATGATGCCTGGGTCCTGGGATGGAGCCCCACATTGGGCTCCCTGCTCTTCAGAGAGCCTGCTTCTAAAAGTTCTCTTTCATTATGCCACAGTATAAAAAATATTTCAAGAAATAGTTATTATTTCTCTGACTTTGGTACTGTGAACTACGTAAATACTTGAAGGCCGTAATAATTCAACCTACCTTTTTGCTAGGTATATTGAAATGTTTTCATCATAAATTGTATACTAGTGAGTTAAGGTACTTTCTTCTTAGTTTAGTGCCAGGAAGACTATAGTGAGGGATAAAGAAGTATTTCTGGAAATACTTGGATACATTGATTAAAATAGATTTAAAATCGTTTTTTTTTTATTTTTATTTTTTTACTACAATTAATAGCTATTCCATGAGGATGTCAAGAGTATGAAAGAAGAGAATGAACCTGAAGTGCTCAATACTGTACCTAGCACATAGAGAAGATTAAATAGATAGATGCTGTTAATATTTCTGTTGTCTGAAATCCTCTGAAGGTTTAAGAGAGACATTAGAGTTAATCTTATAATTTGCATCCCACATTTAAAATTTAGAGAAAATTTAGGAATGTTACATTTCTAGAATTGTTATTTAACTAGAAGACCTTGATTAAATACTAAATGATGTGCAAAAAATACTACATTTTCTTAGAGATTTTGTTTCCTTCAGGGGACCTTTGGTAAGTCTGGGGATATTTTTGATTGTCTTCATGGGGTGGGGGGGTGGTGTTGCTACTAGCATATTGTTGGTAGAGGCCAGGGAGGCTGTTGAACAGACATAGGGCAGCCCCAACAACAAAGAATTATCTGGCCCAAAATACCAATAGTGCCAAAGTTGAGAAATCCCACTATACCCTTGCTTTGGAGCTCAGGGATACTTGATGTCTGTAATACTGATACAAATGGCAAATACGTATTTTTTTAAAACACATGCTAATGTCTCTTACTTTAGAGAAATTAAAATTAAATCTTTTTAATTTTTATTTATTTATTTATTTATTTTTTTAAAGATTTTATTTATTTATTCATGAGAGACACACAGAGAGAGAGGAGAGAGAGAGACAGAGGCAGAGAGGCAGAGACACAGACAGAGGGAGAAGCAGGCTCCACATAGGGAGCCTGATGTGAGACTTGATCCTGGTACTCCAGGATCACGGCCTGGGCTGAAGGCAGGCGCTAAACCACTGAGCCACCCAGGCGTCCCAAAGCTTTTTTTAAAAGGTGATATTTATGTAAGTAACCTCTACACCCAATGTGGGGCCCAAACCCATGACCATGAGATCAAGAGTCGCACGTTCTTTTGACTGAGCCAGCTGGGTGCTCCTGGAAAAATGAAAATTTAATTGTTTTTGGAAAATATAGTCTTTTTTTCTTAGTCTGAATATAGAATTTACATGTATTTATAGTTCTTTGAGTAGTTTCTTACGGTATAAGAATACATTATTAATTCTTGCTATTAATTGGAATTATTTTAAAATTTATTTTGAATTTTTATAAATGTTTCATACATATTTATTTTAAAAGATCCTATAGGGCTTATTTATCAGGAATTGCATTTTGCTGCTAATAGAGACCTGACTTAAATAAAACTATTTAAGTTTATTTAAGTTGTATACATTTATATTTTATGTGAAAAATCTTGGATAGTATAGGAATGACATGATGGCTTTATCATCATAGTACCATCATTTGCTTTTTCTCCTCAGTCATCCTTGTCTTATCTCAAGTTTGCCTCATGACTCAGGGTAGTTGCTGGAGTTCCAGTCATCACATCTGAGGTATAAGTGGCAGGAACAGGGTGTCTCTGGTGTAAGCCAAACATATATTGCTCAAATCCTATTCATTGACTTTCGTTTCCATCTTCTAGCAATGGCCATCTGAAAAAAATGTTAGGAATTTTTTTGTCGTATTTTTTTGTGCTATTTTTCCTGATGAACACATGTCTGTGATTCTGCTTGTAAGGAAGAAGAAAACAAGAATAAATATTAGAGAGGCAACAGTCCCTCCCCCCCCCCCCACAGTTTATCATAAAAAGCAGAAGTCATACTGTTCCATTCTTAACCCACTAATTCCCTGGAGGTAATTACTTACAACTGTTTCAGCTCTTATGATTTTTACCTCCATGTTTATAACTTTTCCCCTTGTTATAGATATGATCAGTTAGCTTAGTTGATGGAGGGGGTAAGGGAGTACCTTATGGTCTCACTGTTCAGTTTGTACACTTTGATTTTACCACCCCTCCTCCCCCTTTTCCTCTGTATTGCTTCACTTCCTTCTGACCCTTTCCTCCCCTCCCTGCCCTGAGTCTCTTGAGTCTCTTACAGGTTCAGCCTCTCCAGAGAATCCAGAGATTCCATTGATCTAGTATGGGAAGGGATCTGGGGGAAACTTTCACCTCCACTTTTGGAGATACATGGTGTTTCAGATTCCTAGTTTTTCTGGTGTTCTTCAGTACAAATTAACCTGTTCCCGAATTCCCTCCCTCCTTTTTAAATAATAGCAATCTAAAGGTTGTCATCTCCCCCTTTCCATTGTCCTCCTTGTGGATTTAGGTCCTTTGAAACAAAAATATTTTTACTGGTATTTCAGTGTTGTTCTCAAGTAGGAGCAGAAATGTGTTCAATATGCCACATTTAACTAGAAGTCTCAAATTAATTTTTCAGCTCAATAAGAAAAATAGACATGAAAGATGATGAAAGGGAAAAGAACTGAAACTAATTCATAGTGATTTATTTACTTCTGGAAAAGAGTATCCTACTTCCTGACATACTCTATAGTGAATATTGAGAGCTAGAAATAATAACATCACACAGATTTACTTTATGTGTTCCTTTTGGCAAATAAATTTTTATTACTAAATTGCAAGTTAAAATGTTAGCTTTTAAAATATGGCTTTGAAAATTTGACACATTTGGGACATTTCCAGTGTTCATAAAAGGCGAATTTCATGGAAACACATTTATGTATTATAGTTAGGAAAAACAAATTAAAATGAACCCTAGATCTTGATGGCTATATTTGGGGAGCTAAATGCTTTGTTAATGTTGTTTAATGCATTTTAGTTTGACTTTCATGAGTGAAGTACTAATTGCTCCTTACGACATTATTTATGATAACAGATCCTTGAACATAACCTTAATGACCAAAGTTAGGGGAGTTGTTACATATAGTAGAATCCTCTGTTCGTGTTTTTAAATAATACTTATTCACACGGAAAACTTCATGGTATAATTACTGAAAAGACACAAGAAGCAGGTAATTTAACTTTTGTAAATAAAAAGCCTGAAAAGAAATATACCAAAAATTTGATAGCAAGTAACTTATTAGTGATAAGTTTATAGCTGAATTTGATTATTTTCTTTATACTTATTAATTTTTTATATTTTCTTGATCAACTACCTTTATAATCAGGAAAAATAAATTTTATTTTTTATTCTTCTACCATCCTACTTATTTTCTGTAAATAAATGGAGTAAATGTTGGGTTACTTGAGTATGATGAAATTTTAACTACTTGTTTCCTGAAAATATGTGAATTTTTAAAAAATGAATTGGTTGAGTGAACTTTTAAAGGTCATTTTAGGTTAACCAATGAGACCCTAAATTTACATTACTTCTTTATATACAATCTTGCATTTAAAAATGTGCCCATATTGCTTTCCAATAATCACCTTTCATACTAGCTTAAAAAATCAATCTCAATTTTAATTTTGTAGATAAAGTGGTAGAGAAAATATTTTTAAATGAAGTTCATTCCTTTTAAGTATTTTAATGATACCATCATTTTGCAGTTATGCTAAACAGAAGTGAGGCACCAGTCGTACTATTATTGCTGGCACTGAATCTTGATTTTTCTGCCAAAAAGTGCTAAACTATACCTTAGCAATTACAAACAAAAGAAGAAAAAAGAACTTTAAATTAAATTTGAGAAAGCTATGGTAAAATCAGTGTCTAATAAGTTATTTGAAAACATAAATACGATCAGTAAAATATGGTTAATTAGTATACCATTTTATTTTATTTTTAAAAATATTTATTTATTCATTCATGAGTGACACAGAGAGAGAGAGAGAAGCAGAAGGAGAAGCAGGCTCCGTGCAAGGAGCCCGATGCGGGACTTGATCCCAGGACTCCAGGATCATGCCCTGGGCCAAAGGCAAGTGCTAAACAGCTGAGCCACCAGGGATCCCCCAGTATACCATTTTAAATGCATATTAATATATAATGGTAAGGATGGTGGGCCATTTAAAATCTAAGGTAATTTATTTAAATGTTCTAGTTATAGGGATCCCTGGGTGGCGCAGCGGTTTGGCGCCTGCCTTTGGCCCGGGGCGCGATCCTGGAGACCCAGGATCGAATCCCACATCAGGCTCCCGGTGCATGGAGCCTGCTTCTTCCTCCGCCTGCGTCTCTGCCTCTCTCTCTCTCTCTCTCTCTGTGACTATCATAAATAAATAAAAAAAAGTTAAAAAAATAAATGTTCTAGTTATAAATCATTTATAGTAGTACCTAGTCTAAATTAAAGTAGAAAGTATTTTTAAGTTACAATAAATCTAACACTAGATAGGTAATCTTTAGTTTTCATATAGTATATATCATGTTGATTTCTTAGCTCCCTATTTCTCTTGACAGGTCAGCTCATTTTTTCAGCAGTATGGGTCTGTTTCTTAGTATAAGACCCAATCAATGTTTCCTGGTTAGAGCCATGGTGGAATACTGGTGGCAAACTAAACATGAGAGGAGGTCTGTCTGTAGAATTCATTACTTAAGATCCTAAAGTCCAGTACACTGACACTCTGTACCAAGCACTTGGTATACTCAACCCTTTAAGGCAGAAGTGAATATGAAAGTAACTAAAAGATTTTCCATCTAGGCTGTAGGAAAAAGAGTCATTGGTATTATAGTTGAAGTTTGTCAGTTATATAAGGCATTGGGTACACAGTGGTAAGGAAATAGGCTTACCATTATATAATAAAAACAAAAACAACAAAACAAAAATAAAAACTTTTTGCATACAGTTATAATTTTCTTAAGTTCTATGAAGAAAAGATATACAATATATAAAATAGAGGCTAATAAGAGGCCTATTTTTGGATTCTTGGGCAAGTTGAAGTCTGCTGAGATTTTTTTTGGTTTAGTTTGAACATGCTGAATTTAAGATGCCTTTCCTTAGCCAAGGAGTGATCTTAAAGATAGCTGGATTTACAGACTCCAGAATGCAGAAGTGAGGTCTGGTCAGCTTAGCTGTGTAGTTGGATGATATTTGAAGTCATGTGTTTGGATAAGCTAGCATAGGGAGATAATATGGAATGGGAAAAGAAGAAGACTTAGAAGTGAACCTTTAGCAAATCCACAGTTAAATTTCCTGGTAGAAAAGATTGAGTCTTCAAGTGAAATCTGAGAAGGATCAGTTAAATTAAAGAGGTTGGAGAATTCCAAGTGACTATAGTGTCACAGAAATCAAGGGATCGAATGAATGAATGGTACTTGACATTGAAAGCTATTGAGATCCAGCCATTGAATTAGCATGAAGTCTTTGGTGACTTTAAGCAGACCAATTTTGATGTAGTGATGAGAACGGGAGTCAGACTGGAGTATGAGGAGTGAGAGGCAAAGAAAGAGAGACAGTAAGTAAAGATAACATAAAGGAGAAGGAAAGGTATGAGCAGAAGTTGGAGAACTTGTGGATTAAAGGTGAGGATTTAAAAAAATAAAGTGCTAAGAATTTGGCGTGTTGAAAATCTGATGAAAGTGATTTATTTGAATGGATGAGGTAAATCTACAAAAGAAAGAAGGGATAATCTATTATTTTATAGATTCCAAAACGGAAAGGAAGGTTACGATTCAAAGCACAAATGGGATTGCTTTGCATAGGAGCCTTGGGGTAGCAGGAAAGTTCATCTGTTGAGAATACAGGATGCTGATTGGAGATTTAAGGTAAATGGAGGTCTAAAATAGTAGCTTCTTAGAGAGGTATGTTGAATTGACCTACAGAACCATTTGAATTTGCTGGTTATGAATGTAGAGCGACCATTAGTCTGTACTTTTTGTTCAGCGGTGCTTATCTGCATAGGTGAAGGCATGGAGAACATGATTATATTCATTGGGGGCTGAGTGATATGTTGTAATTGATCAGTTAATTTTGAGAAAAAAAAAGAGTATAAGCTCATTTTCTGGCTCCATTTGTGGTAAAACATGGTACAGAGAAGTGAAAGGAGGAAAGAAAAAAGGTAGAAAAGTGGTTACGTCAGTAGAGTAGCCCCCTTTATCCAATTTCATTTTTTGCGATTTCAGTTACCTGAGGTCAACTGTAGTCCAGAAGCAGATGATCCTCCTTTTGACGTATTGTCAAAAGGTCAGTAGTAGCTTAACACTGTCATATTGCTTATGTCATTCTCCTCACTTCATTTAATGACATAAGCATTTTATCAACTCACATCATCATTATAAGAAGGGTGAACAGTATAATAAGATATTTTTGAGAGACAGACCACATTGTCATACTTTTGTTACAGGAAATTGTTATAATTGTTCTATGTCATAGTTATTATTATTATTTATTTATTTGTTTATTTTATTTATTTATTCATGAGAGACGCAGAGAGAGAGAGAGGCACAGACACAGGCAGAGGGAGAAGCAGGCTCCTCGCAGGGAGCCTGATGTGGGACTCGATCTGAGGCTCCGGGATCACGCCCTGAGCCAAAGGCAGACGCCCAACCACTGAGCCACCCAAGTGTCCCTAGTTATTATTTTTAATCTTTTTGTGCCTAATTTATAAATCAAACTTCATTATAGAGATGTATAGGAAGAAACATAGTATATATAGAAGCTGAGGTACTATCTGTGGTTTCAGGTATCCATTGGGAGTCTTGGAAGTATCCCCTGAAGATAAAAGGGGGAGTACTACAGATATTAATAAGTACACAACATTGCTCTATATACAATGAAAATATATGTATATATAAAAGTGGGTATATATAATGTCCCAATAAAATGTATACCCAGTTTATTGATATATATTTCTATAACTGGAGTTTACTAACATTAACCATTGTCAGTTTTAAAGTTTCAATATTCTCAATACTCACTAATCACTGTTGTCACTGATGAGATGTGTGTGTTACATTTTTCATGTCTGAAAGATTTTATTTAAATATTCTATATATGTATGTATAAGTCATATTTTGAATGCTTTCCAGCTATCAGGTGCTGGATAAGTCCTTTTACGTTTTTTATCACTTAATTCGTTACCCTACAGGTCATGTGCTGTTGTTCCCATTTCATAGATCAGGAAACTAATAAGACCAAGAGAGTAAATGGCTTGACTAAGGCACTGTAGCTAGTTTGTGATTGTTAGATTGGAATCTGGCCAGCCTGACTATGAGGAACCTGTGTGTGTACTTAGCCATTTTAATATACACATGCATTATACTTTACCTAGGAATATCCACATTTGGTATCTATGGTAGCATCTGTGTATACATATTTAATAAAGCAGTTGTGGACTGGGTAGAAATAGAAGTCAATTAAAAAGACTGAACGCAGCAGAAAATAAAGATGTTTATGAATTTAAAAGAGAGAGAAAAATCAAACTTCCCTTTAAGGAGTGTTTTAACCCTTTAATTTTTTCTTTTCTCCTAACCCACCTAAGTGGGCTATACTTGTCTCAGAAGCAGTGGCTTTCTATAGTGTTTATTTTTAAAATGTAAGAGTTGTGATGATCACAAACCGGTTGAAGTTATCTTATGTGGAATATGTCTTAGATATTTATCCTAAATGATTAAATTTTAATGTTTCTTTCCATATTACTTAGATACAACCTTGCATAGTATGTGGAATTCTTACTAATCCAGGGTACAGTGGATATGCATTTTTCTACTTAATTATTTATCCTTTTACCATGCTTTGAAAACTCTTGCTTAAAGATCTCTCAGGTAGAAGTCAAATCTAAAATTTATATTCCATGTTCACAAGGGCATAATGAAATGGTATCTCATTTTCAGCTGGTAGGGGTAAAAATCACAGCCTTTCTGGACCAGTATTCATCAAAATATATTACAAACATTAAAAGTAATTTTTACCTTTTGGCTTAGTGATTTTCCCTAAGCATTAATTTTTGAGGAAATATAAATTTGGACATTAAGCTGTTCATCATAGCATTAATTGTAATTAATGAAAGGAATACATTTAAAATGGAGAAGCAACCAGAACATCTAAAATAGTTGAAGACTTTTCAACCCTCATAAACTATTAGCACTAAAAAATGTGTTCGATGACTATGTAATGACCTAGGAAAATATAATAATAAAAAAATTTAGGTGGAAAATTTGTGGCAGGATTACACAGTTTGAATGTAGGCTAGTGCAGTCTCATTGTGCTCACATGCAGATTTTAGAGAAGGGAAGTGTGGTGAAGATAAGTCAAATGAGCTACTTCATTAGAAATAGGATTTTTTGATGATAGTATAGAGGAGCCATTCATATACTTCAAGAAGTCTGTGAACTCTGAACTTATTTGCAAAAAGGCATATTTGCCATTTCCTTGTTGAGTAAGTCTGAGGGTTTCTTTCTCTTCTCTTCTTTTCTTTTCTTTTCTTTTCTTTTCTTTTCTTTTCTTTTCTTTTTCTCTTTTCTTTCTTTCTTTCTTTCTTTCTTTCTTTCTTTCTTTCTTCTTTCTTTCTTTCTTCTTTCTTCTTTCTTTCTTCTTTTTTTGTCTTTTGTTTTTGTCAGATTTTCTTTAAGAATTTCAAAATTTGGGACACCTGGGTGGCTCAGTGGTTGAGCATCTGCCTTGGGCTGAGGGCATGATCCTGGAGTCTGAGATCCGAGTCCCACATCAGGCTCCCTGCATGGAGCCAGCTTCTCTCTCTGCCTGTGTCTCTGCCTCTCTCTCTCTCTCTTTTGAATAAATAAATAAAATCCTTAAAAAAAAAAAAGTTTCAAAGCTTGCTAAAAAAGAAACACAACCCAACAATAATCCAAACAAACCAAAAGGTTAGGAACCTTTGCTGTAAGCCATTATGAGATAAGCAGTGTTGCCTGTTTTTATAAATACAACTTTACTGGAGTATGCACATTCATTTTAGCATTTTCTATGGCTGCTTTCATGATACAACTGCGGAGTTGAGTAGTTGGGATAGAGGATATATGGTCCATAAGCTGTTTTTTGGCCCTTTAAGAAAAAGTATGTCAGCCCCTGTCCTAGATTCTCATTTATTCTTTGCAACAACCCTGTGAGATAAGTACTATTTTTATCTTCATTTTCTGAATAGTGCAGCTAAGACTCAGAGAGGTGAGGCAACTAACTCCAAGTCACACAGCTTGAAAAGGGAAATATACCAAGATGTTAACAGTGGTTATATGTGGAAGTACAATGATGGATGATTTTGTTTTCATATAGTGTTCAAGTTTACTACAATGAGCATACATAACATGATCAAGAGGAAAGAAAGTTTTAAAAAATATAGGTAGAACTAAGTTATGAGAATCTTAAAATTCATCCATCCTTTTATTATTTTGATTTCCTATGTGTTATCCTGTGTTTATACTTATAGTAGATGTGCAATTTTTGCTTCCCTTCTTGGCATTGAATCTTACTATGTAGCTCCTTCTTAACGCTAAAGTGATTTTTATGGAAAAAAAGAGAAATTGTTGTATTTATGGTTTCTTAATTTTCTATTAACTGAAATCATTTGGTCTTGAACTCCTGAGATTATCTGTTCTCTTATTTTTTGAAGTTACTTCAAGTTTTAAGTGCTATAACTTAATAGACACTCATAAAATGCTGCATAAGTATCTGTCCAACAGTATATAACTTATTTTTTCTTAACATCAGTCAGTTGAATTAGCCTTAATTATTTTCGACATAGATCTAGATACATAAAGTACCATAAAAGTGTTGCAGAAAGTACTCCTAAAAGAAAAAAATTGTCTGTGAACTATGTGAAAACTTCATTTTAATGAATATGGGGATTTAAGAAGGAAAAAGTGACAACCCCTGCCTTCACAGAACTGAATCATCTTAAGGAAGAAAAGACATATCTCACTACTGCATGCACTCTTAGGACTTTGATGCAAACCACAGTTATCTTTTCCTTGGATTATTTTATTTCCCTGCTTCCAATTTTTCTGTTTATTCTCCCTACAGCCAAAGTGATCTTTGAAAGACGTAAAAGTGAGATCTCTTCTAAACCTTCCATGCTTTTCTTTCTCAGAATCAAAACCAAAATTCTTACAGTGGGCCATCGTGCTTCATGATCGGGCTCTTATCTAGTTCTTTGACTAGTTTCATAATATTCTTTGTCTCTACTAGTTACTTTCAGCTGCACTACCATTTTTGCCCTTCCTTCAACTTGAATAAGTATGCCCCTGCCCTTGGCCTTTGTACTTGGCCTTTATTTTGTTTGCCAGAAGCACTTTTCATTTGGATATCTATATGGTTTGCTCTAGGACCCTGCTCAAATACCCTTTTTATAAGAGAGATGGAGGTCTTCCTTGAACACCCCATAGAAAGTATAAAGTAGTATCACATCTCTAGCATTGTCTTTTCTGTTTACCTTGTGTTTTGTTTTCCAAGGTACTTAACACTAACATATTTGTATACCAATTTTCCTTTCACTAAAAATGAAAGTGTTAGTGTGCTTGATACACATTAAGCACTTAATAAGTTTAGAATAAACGAATGAGTAAATATAAATAAACCTAAAACAGGGAAACGGCTAGTGCCACTAACACAATGTATGTTAAGTCCTCTACAAATTCACATGGAGACTACTTCTAATAGTCATAATTTAGGAAAGTTTTAGTGGACAGGTAACACTTGAATTGAGTCTTAAAAAATTGTTAGTATTAAAATGTAGACATGAAAAAGGAAGTGGTGTGAATAGGAGGAAATTATAAGTAGAACAGATAATTTGTGAAAAAGGTAGATGACATGATGTATTTATGTATGGGGGTAGTTAATTGTGTAGAGCTGTGGTTCTTAAAGGTGTGATTCCCCAGACCTGCAGTAGGAATGTGAACACTATTAGCAATGTAAATTTCTCGGCCCCACCCCAGATTTACAGTCTTGAAATTTGGGCTGAGGCTTAGCAGTCTGTGTTTTTCACAAGCCTCCAGGTGATCTGATGCATACTAAAGTTTGAGAACCACTGGACTAGAACATATATATTCAGAAAACTATTGGTACATATTAGGATTGGAAAAAATGTATTGGTCTAGATCTTGGCTTAGGAATATGAATTTTAGGTTTAAAAGCACAACAGTACCATTATTAATCTTAAAATATTGTTTTAAAATAGACTTGAAGAAGTGCCTCTGGCTAGAGGTAGGGATTTTTCAGGAACTATAGCTTGGGTTGTCTTCCTCTGAGTCAGCTATTGTTGCTGGGAGTAGCTGAGTAGCTTCCTGGGAGTAGATTTTTCACATCTTTAAAATAATTTTTTCATTCCCAATTTCTTTTGTGTCTTAACTTTTTAAAGAATCCAGAAGTCAGTAGGGCAAAAGTTTATTACTCTACACAGTCCAATACCCATTAAATTTAGAACAGTAGTTTCTTCAACTTAAGTACATAGTCCAGTTGACTCATATTACTTTTGCCAGTAGAGTTTAGTGATATCACAGGGAAGATAGGTGCACAGAGAGCAGGGTTTTAAATCAGTTTTGGTTTCAACCTCACTAGGGTGTCAGTCACTTGCACCAACTGCCAGAGTCTAGAACTTGTACATAAGTCAAGTGGTTGATTGTCTCACTGTGTGTCTACAATACTTTGCGGGGGGGGGGGGGGCAGTGGGAGCACTTAATCTGAACATTTCTAATTCCTTGAAAGTGTATCTGAATTTCTGCCTTGCAAAGTTTGCAAATTTCTGTGGAAGGTGGCCCTGGGCACTAGTGTGTTTGATGTTTCCTCTTCAGATTTTTTTCATATTAAAAACTTTTAGTTTCCGTTTCATCTGTGTAATCCTGGTATTCCTGTGCTGCAGTAAGTGTGTAATCTGTTTAGTGTCACAGCTTCTAAACTATCTCTTGTAAATAGCATATCACTTAGTGTGTACAGTTGAAGGCAGATCTCCCCAAGACTCCAGCCCTGCAATCTGCGAAGCCCCAGTGTTCGTTCTATCCTTGTCTCTAGATTTCTTCGTCCCCAACGTTCTGCCAGGACATTTTTTAGTCCTCTGCTACCTTAACTGTTGCCATCTTCCTTGGCTGTTGCTGTCTTCCTGAAATTCCTCTGCCTGTTGAGCTAAAACCATAAAAGCACTCCTGTTATGCTCCTTAGTGCTGTTTTGTGGAAAATAACCATAAACAGGTACCAGAGATGAAGCTGCTTTTGATGGGTCTGGTGTCTGTACTTGAAGGAGCCCAGAGAAGACAGTATCTCTTTTGCCACTTGCTCCTCTGGACCTTCTCTTTACTCTGCTTTCTCTTTACTCTGCTTTTAACTGTTCTGGGTCTTGCATCATTTGTTCTACTTCATTGGGAGTGTAAGCATTCCTTTTTGTCACATTCCATTTGGTAGTATTAGGTTATGCTATTTCAGATAAACATAGCTGGTTTTTGTTTTTGTTTACATTTTAGCCTGTTCTTAAGTTGGCTTCTCTTGTCTTTTTCCTTTCTCTTTGCCTTTGGGCCCAAGTTTGAATTACCTGTTGTAATTGTAGAACATTCAAACCCATATAATGTCATAGATAAAAGTCAAGGAATTCTGACTTCATTAAAAAGCATTCATTATCCTACAGATTTTGCCCACTGTCATCTCCCTGACTTAAAGAAAATTTTATCAGCTCAATCTCAGACCTAGGACTGACCTCTTATGTTTTTCTTCAGTGTTGCTTTTCCTTATTCACTCTCTGATGTCTAACTTTGAGTTCCTCGGGCACTTTCCTTTGTGATGCCATGCCATACCATACAACCCTCCATGATAACTAGTAATTTGAAATGTCTGTGAAATGCTGCTGGTATTTTAAGGTAATCTCCTGGCCTTTTTTTTTTTTTTTTAAACCTTCATATCTGACAGATTTTATGTTACCTTATATAATGGTCTTCAAGGTGTGGTTTTTCACTTGCTCTTATTATGGACTTTCTATTTCTTTAAAAGAACATCTTGCCATAGTTCCAGTCTGGTTCACTCAGATTTTCATCCAAAGTTACCTTCTCTTTTTCTTTTGCATACTGTTGGAACTAGTCCCCCTTCCTTTCAAATGGGGAGCAACTATAAAATAGCCTTTTCCCCTAACTCAACCTTTAAGAGCACATAGTTCTGGCATATATGTATTTCTTTTTTCCTATGTATCTAGTCTTGATTCTTGTTTGTTTTTGGTTACAATTTATTCATTTGAGAGAGAAAGAGAAAGAGTAGGGGTAGAGGGAAGGACAGAGGGAGAAGGACAGGGAGAGATTCTTAAGCAGACTCCCTGTTGAGCACAGAGCCTGACTCAGGGTTGATCTCACCACCCTGAACCAAAATCAGGAGTCAGACTCTTAACCAACTGAGCCACCCAGGCACCCCATTTAGCCTTAATTCTAAGGGTGAATGTATTCTTAAGGTCGTACTTCTTTTACATCTTTATCAATATGATCTCCTTTTATTTTTTAACTCTCCCGCTGTCATTTAATTATAAGTGTGTCATTTTTAAACAAACTTAGTTATTGAGACTGAGCAAACCTGGTACTTAAAGTTAGTGTTTGATACATGGACCTTTTAAGTTTCTCTTTTGACCTTTGAATTTGTAATAATTCCACTGAAGTTTCCCTATGTAATAAGGAATCTGACTCTTCATCTGTTCACTTGATAAAATTTACTAGCCATCTTTGTTGAACTCAGATAAAATCTTCACATCTACAGTCTTGATTAGAGTAATGTACTTAATTCCAGAAGCTACTTGAGACCATATTGTGACGGTGAGTTTACAAGCCTTTGGACAAATTACATGAATCTAAGTTGCTCTTTGAGAACAAAACTAAGAGGTAGAGAGATAGTGTTCGTCCAACAGATCTAGAACTATTTATTCATTTATTTTTCATTTTTTATCAAATTTAGAAATTTTATTTTTTTAATAAACATACAGTGTTAGTTTCACATGTACAATATAGGTGATTTGATAAGTTCATACCTCACCTGGTGCTCATCATGACAAGTGCATGGCTTAATCCCCATCATCTGTTTAACCCATTCTTCCAGTCCCCTCCCTTTTGGTACCTATCAGTTTGTTTTTATAATTAAGAGTCTGCTTCTTGATTTGTCTCTCTTTTTTTTTCCCTTTGTGCATTTGTTTTCCACGTATGAGTGAAATCATATGGTATTTATCTTTCTCTGACTGACTTATGTTGCTTAGCATTATATTCTCTAGCTCCATCCATGTCATTGCAAATAGTAAGATTTCATTCTTTTTTATGGCTCAGTAATATTCCACAGGAATAACAATTTAAAGGCTAGACGTCTAATTCACATACCAGTATTCTAAGATGCATACGGAATTTAACCAACTTTTCTGTTTACTCCTCTCTGGCTTGTAGTTATTGTTGAGAAACCAGAAAGAACAAAACATTTTCCACCTATTAATGTCTAAAACCTCTATATGACTAAAGGATTAAAAAAAAAGCAATAATAAAATCAGTGCCTCAGCCATACCTACTATACCCTCTCTGGCTAGGCCATGCTGAATTGAAGTCAGATGCAGAGCGCTCTGCCTAGCCTAAGCCAGTTAAGTCATTTCTATGTGCGCAAAAACGTGTATACCACTGGCTGCTGGCATGCACAGAGGTTTCTTCATCTTACATTCTGATTTGATGTTCAGACACATTCGCTTGTGCATATATTTTGGGGTTCACTTTTTTATTTGCCAATTTTAATGTTTATGAGAGAAGCATTTAATATATTCTTTTTAATCAGTTTGGAATTGCATGAATAATTGATAGGGATCAAAATTTGTCTAGAACATTTAAAATGAGCCTATTTTTTCTTTGGGTCAACTTAAGAGAAAAGTTGGGTTTTTATGTAAGTATGTATGTATGTATGTATGTATTTATTTAGAAAGTTGGATCTTTAAGCAGATACTCATGCAACCACATGGAGGACCCTGGTTTGTCTTGTGCCATAGGGATGCAGGAAACTCAGGAAGATGAGAGCCTTCTGTGAATGATATTGTAATGGATATTTTTGTTTAGTTTGTAGCTTTGACTAGATAATCATGAAGATTCCTTTTATTTTATTTTATTTTGTTTTGTTTTATTTTTTTTATTTATTTATGATAGTCACAGAGAGAGAGAGAGAGAGGCAGAGACACAGGCGGAGGGAGAAGCAGGCTCCATGCACCGGGAGCCTGATGTGGGATTCGATCCCGGGTCTCCAGGATCGCGCCCTGGGCCAAAGGCAGGCGCCAAACCGCTGCGCCACCCAGGGATCCCCGAAGATTCCTTTTAATAGTAGGAAACATCAAGGGGTCCTTGGGTAGCTCAGGTAGTTGAGCATCTGACTCTTGATTTTGGCTCAGGTCTTGATCTCATGGTCCTGACATTGGGCCCCTCACTGGGCTCAGTGGTCAGTACAGTCTGTTTAAGATTCTCTCTCTCCCTTTCCCTCTGCCCCTCCCAACATGCGTGTGTGAGTGCTCTCTTGCTCTCTCAAGTAAATGAATACAATCTTTAAAAAAAGATTGTATGGAATATTAAGATTTAGAAGTCCTTACTCCATTTTCCATTTTGTAAATGGTTGAGTCTTACTACATTCACAGAACCTATTAAAGACCTTAATGTTACAGAAATATCTGTTTAAGGAGTAGTGAGCTGAATAAACAATATGCTTAATTGAGTCTCCAAAATAACTGGATTTTAGGTTGTCTTTTACTGAAGATTATGTCCTTTGGAGATTTCAAACAACTTTTAACTTATTAGGATCTATTTCTGAACCATTTTGGTGTTTTTTTAAATATGACTTTAATTTTAGATTTTCTTTACATGATTATGTTGATAGAAAAAGTCAGATGATGGTAACTCTTGTTTTGAACAGAACTTTTCTTTACCTTTTTTATTCTCAATAGAAAACTTAAAAAAAAAGAATCTTCAGGTATCCTCAGGCATGAGGCATTTTATTTGTATTGCTGTATCTAGGATACTCATCATTTGTCAATGAGTATTGGGCTAAATAGTTGAAAGTTAGCCAGTAGCTTTTGAAATTGTTACTTATTTAATTTTTTTAATTTTTAAAATATTTTATTTATTTATTTTGCAGGGAGAGAGAGAAAGAGAGAAGGGGGGCACAATTAGGAGGAGCTGTAGAAGGAGAGGGAGAACCAGGCTTCCCACCAAACAGGGAGACCGATGTGGGTCCTGATCCTAGGACTCTGGGATCATGACCTGAGCCTAAGGCAGATGCTTAACTGCCTGAGCCACCCAGGTGCTCCTTGGCAGTAGCTTTTGAATAGATTTTATTTGGGAGTGGCCTATCTGCTGGCTAAAAGTGTATAAAGTTTGTGTAATTTATCACACTTGGAAACCAACAATTAACCAGTTAACATTGATACAATGAAACAGTCAAAAAGTGAGTTTACCTTTGTCGTTTTCTTAGAGTATGCCAGGAATTATCCAGGATTGTAATATATTCTCTTACTTCTCCAGGCACTCTGTGACTAAGGTGAGATACTAAATTCATTTTACAGGAAACTTAGACTGAGAAGTATAATTTTGCTAAGTTTGCTAAGCTAATAAATGACAAAGCCAGGTCTGATTCTGAAACCTGTACTCTTTCTGCATGCTGCCAATCTATCTGATGTATTTTTTTTTCCATCTGACGCTAAAAAAAAAGATACCCATAGATAAGGGTAAATCTTGATGTGTAGTTAAGTAACAAAGCAGGGAAAGTAAATGTAGAATTGTGCTTATGTTATAAAATATCGTCTAGAAAATAAAATAGAACATTGAGGGAAAAGGTGAGAACAAAAAAAAAACTTTAAAGTTTTAACAATTGAACTAATTTTATGCTTATTGAAAGCATAGTACAATTATCAGGAATAGGAAAGCAACATTGGTGTGTAATAATCACTAAGTTATTAGAAATTTCAGTTTTGGGGACACCTGGGTGGCTCAGTTGGTTAAGCATCTGCCTTTGGCTCAGGTCATGATCCCGGGGTCCCAGGAACAAGCCCCACATCAGGCTCCCAGCTTAGCTGGGAGTGTGCTTCTCCCTCTTCCTTTGCCTGCCCCCAGCTCCGGCACTCTTGCTCTTTTGTGCTCTCTCTCTCAAATAAATAAACAAAATCTAAAAAAAATGTATTAAAAAATTTAAGTTTTTCCACTAATTTTTTTTTGTGTTCCAGGATGTTATTTCTAGATCTCATGCTGTATTTAGTTGTTATTTACCCTTAGTCTCTTCCAGTGTGTAACAGTATTTCAGTTTTTTCTCATCTTTCACAACCTTGACACATTTGAAGAATATTGATTAATTTTTTTGTAAAACAACCTTCAGTCTGATAATTTTTCATGATTGGAATGAGTTTAGGCATTTTTGGCAAAGTACTGCAAAAATGCTATTGTTTCTTGGTTTGCCATACCAAGAGATTTATGATAATGATACATTTTATTACTTACTGGTGATATTTACCTTGATGATTTGGTTAAGTTTGGGTCTGTGTGGTTTCTATACACTTTAGTTACTATCTTTCTATTTTTAGTTGATAAATGTCTTGGGGGAGATAATTTGAGACTGCAAATCCTGCATTGCCTCAAACTTTTACCCATAAATACTAGTATTGATCCATGGATCTTGTCTGTAGCATTCATTACTATGTATTTGCCTAATGCTGATTCTCTCTCTCTTTGCTTCTGTATTTATTAATTGGGATTTTACTGTGAGGAAGAGCTGTCTCATCTCTAACATTTATTTATCTGATTATTTATATCACTGTGGACTCCTGGATATTTATCTTGTTCCATGGATTAAAAGTCTAATATTATCACTTATTTTGTTGCTTAAATTATTCTAGCTTTGGCAGGTAGGAGCTCCTTCAGGTTGGCTCCTGTGTTCTTATACCCCATCATTTATTCAGCATTTCATGACTTTCTGGCACCACAAAATGTTATTATATGTATATAATAATATATGTTTATAATGTCCATTGTAATGTTTATATATTTAGAAAGTCAGCAAATTCATTCAGTGCATAGATTGCATGTGAATTTTAGGGAGACACATTTCAGTCCATAGAGATTTGGATGATGTATCTTAATGTTCTTAAATAATGAATATAATTTTAACTGAATGGGTTTATAGTAAGTCTGACTTTTGACAATTTTGCCAAAGAATGAATCTATGCTCATCCTCATAATAATTTACCTTGGTAAATTAAGATATGGCAGTATGTAGTATATACTATATCCCTTTTAGATTTGGGTATATGTTCCTGTAAATGAGAGAGCTGAGAAAGTGCTGTAGGATCATTGCAGGATTCCAGCATCTTTGGCAGTCTGCCAAAGGGCAGCTCTGCCCTTCTCTTCAACTTCCCTTATATCATGCCATGCTTTTGGCCTCAGCTGTAACTTCTTTTAGCGGTATTCATATAGTTCCTAAAAATTATAGTAAATTGCATTGCAGTATGTTTGTTATGCTCTTCAAAATGAAGGAAAAATAAAAGTTTTGGGACTCCTGGGTGGCTCAGCAGTTAAGCGTCTGCCTTTGGCTCAGGGCAGGATCCTGGAGTCCCGGGATTGGGTCCCTCATGGGGGACCCATCCCTGCTTCTCCCTTTGCCTGTGTCTCTGCCCCTCCCTCCCCCCATCTCTCATGAATATAAAATAAAATACTTTTTTAAAAAGGAAAAAAAGCTATAAGAATAGAAGCTGAGAAAATAGAAAGTTTTTTTTTTACCAGTCTTTACTGGACAATTGATCTTTATCCCATTTCTTAGACTATTTTCTTGAAGAATTTAGAACTGTAGCAATAGTTGATTTTAAAGATCCAGGTAAATGCTTTTTCCTTTGTTTGCAGGAACTACAACATTATTCTGGCTACTATGTTAAGACTGTTCTTTGTTAGAGTCCAAAATAGAAAGAAAAATGAAAGATATGTTGCTTGCTATACTTTGGCCTGGTAGAGCATGTTCAAATTATGATGTCATGGTGTCTACTCTCATTAGCTGAGTGCTTATGATGGCACAGGAGAAAAATTTAAAATAAAAGGGCAACATAATGCATAGTTTCACATGTTTTAAGGAAAATATTTAAGAGAGAAATAGTGTTATAGTGAGTCTTTTTTGTCTGTTTCCATTGCATTTATTACTAATATAAAAAAATGTTAAAAAGAAAATAATTCATTCTCAGTTCTCCAGCAGCTCTCATCCTTCCCTCTTGCCCACACAACTCCTGACCCATTTCCTCAGGGCCAGTGCAGAACCGAACCTGTTCACTGCCGTTTTCACAGAAAACAACGAGTGCCAGGGATGAAGGGAAGAAGGTTAGACGAGGGCGACAGTACCATCAAGGTTCCTTCCACCCAAGGGTAGGCCAGGTAGAGATTCACAGAATTCAGACGAAAGGGCTGGTGGCCTCACAATGACGTACTCTAACCAAAGTGGGCTGGAGAGGAGATAGGATAGCCCGTAAGAGGCTTTAGAGGACATCTCATGGGCTTGTGTCAAACCCCGAAAAACCAATACCAGGAGAATGGGGAGACCAGGGAGGCAGTCTTGCGGAAAGTTTCACAATTCTCCCATTTTGGGAGGTGGAAAGTCTAGAGGGCATCAAGAGCCTCACTCATTTTGGCAGAAAAACTTACTCTAGTGTTGGGAAGTCACAATGATGCCATGGACACTGAAAAAGGCTACGTATGAGGGGATGCACGGTTTTCACAAAGCACAGTGGTCACAGGCCAGAGCGGTGGGGATCATGCTACTGATGCAGGATCTACAAAATCCAAAAGCAGGGAGAGTAGCCTTTCAGGAAGTAACTCTGCACCAGTCATCCATACTTGACCCCAGGTCAACCTGGTGAGTTTCACAGAGCAACTGGCAACTTTGGGGGTAGCGTTTGTCACATAAAAAGGACTTAAAAATAAGCAGCTAGAAGAAGGGAATGGTAGGAAACTGCTCCAGGGCTCTTAGGAATCGAGGGCAGTACCGAGGGCTGGGTGGACAGATGCACAAGAAACAGCTCCAAGGAGGTTTCCCGTTCAGCAGTCAATCAGTGAAGGGGAAGAGGATCCAGGAGGCAGTTGAAGAGAGCAAAGGTAGGGTCCCAAAGGCGAGTCTGGAGGTTGGATCAGAAGAAAGCCCACACGCTGGGCACCAGTGATGAAACACAACTCTGGACCCCAAATGGGGGAGGTGGCAGATGGGGGTGGGTGTCACTGACTGAGGGTGGTGGGTGGAACAGCCTCACAGTAGCCATCACAGGGCCACAGGGAAATATATGGTCACTAGGTCAGAGAACTCCTTCCAGCACAGTCTCATAGAGGAGGTCCATTGACGCCTGGGTGGTAGAAGGCACAGAGGTCCTCATATCAACAGTGACCTTTTTGGCAAAGTGTCAGCAGACAGGGTGGTTGGATTTGTCTTCCATAACTTGGGGGCCATCCTTGGGCAGGCAGGTATTTTTAATAAGAGACCAACTTTTGAGCCTTCGGGGATTTCTCTGCTCTTTGTGAAAGCCTCCTTTGGACTGGTCCAGGAAAAGGAGGTTCAGTATTGGCCCTCCACCAGCCATGACCATATGGGTTGCACCTGGGGCCCAGGCCTCCGTGGATTGGGCCTCTGCCCCTGGGAGGAGGTGGGAGGCTCAGCAGTGGTGGAGTCATTGGTCCCCTTGATCCTGGAGGACCTCTGTGAAGAGCTGACTTGGGGTCATCAGGCTTTCCATTGGCCATGGGGGGAGGGCCCAGAAGGCTGGGTGGTCCTATGGGACTCCCATCCTCCTTGTCTCCAGTCTCCTCCTGCTCTGGCATCAGGGGCTGTTGCAGTGGCGGCAGCTGCTGCTGATTCTGCTTCTTTCATTTGGGCATTGTGGTTGCATCAATGGCTCTGTTATAGTGAGTCTTAAAGTGTTATATTAATGTTATAGTGTGTTAGCAGTGTTTGGCATGATATTGAACAGTGTAAGAAGATATGTAAATTTCAATAATTCTGTTTATATCCCTTCAAAGGTATTCTGGCAAACTATTGGAGGTGTTGCCTACAGGGACTTTTATTTTGTTAGGTTTGAGCTCAGCTAGATTAGGCAGTGTGTTAGTAGCAGAATCTTGGTGAGTGAGGAAAGCTATAAGAATAGAAGCTGAGAAAATAGAAAGTTTCTCTTCTAAGGGGATAAACTCATCTCATAAATAGGAAGTGAATAAGGTTATAAGTAGATATGGATTAGGGCAAACTGTTGGAGATGGAAGATAGGAAAACATGAGACTGTCAGGTACCTATATTTTAGGTGGCATCAGAATGGTGTTATGGTGGCCAAAAAGAGCTTAATAAACTGGTCAAACACTTTAGTGAAGAGAAAATTTAGTCAGGGAACCACAGTTTATCCAACTCTTTTTTTTTTTTTTTTGCCTTTGGTAGTTTAGAAGAGTGTCCTATTTGGGCTCATTATAGTTAGTAGTAATTTTTACTGTCCATTTAGCTTTCTGGTATTGCAATTTGAAATTGTCAGAGAGCCATGAAGGGTCTAAGAGTCTATCTAAGTTAGCCTGCCAGAATTTGATGAATGCTGGCAGAAAACATGAAACTCCTGGGTCAGAGATAATGGACTTTATTTCTCATGTACTGCAAGCAGCATGAGCTTCATGCTTATGATGGCCAGTGGTTTCCCTTGACCTTCAATTTTCATAAAAGTGATGTAAGTGGCATAGGTGGATTCTCTACTCACAGTGAGTTTTCAATGCCATACTTTAAGGAACCCTAATCTTTTATAATGGTTTACAAGAGTGCCTGCCTAGCCTTTGCTCTAGAGGGAGATGACACTGGGATTGTGCTAAATAGTAAACAGGCTCACTTCTAAGGAGGGAGACATTATCTGTATTTTTCAAGGCCATTGCCTATGATTATCTTTGAAAAGATGAAGGCAGTTGGGCCTTTTTTTGAAAAACTAGAAATACAAGAGACCCAAGGAAAATTGTCTCCTAACAGAAAGTGATGAGAGTGAAAAGTCCTTGAGCTCTTGAATGTCTTGGCTTTTGTAATCTATTTTTTTCAGCTTTTAAAACAGAGTTGGCAAACTTTCTCTGTAGTGGGGCAGATATTAAATATTTTAGGCTTTGTGAGCCATATGATTTCTGTCATAACTGTGTAACTGATTGTTATAGCAGGAAAACAGCCATAGATAGTATATAAATGGATGAATCTGGTTCTGTTCCAGTAAAGCTCTAGGGACATTGAAATTTAAATTTCATATGATAGTTAGACATCACAAAATATTTTTTTCAACGATTTAAAAATGTAGCATCCATTCTTAGCTTGTAGGTCATACAAAAACAGCTGGCAGGCCAGATTTGGCCTGCAGGCCATAGTTTGCCAACCAGTTTTATATGATGAATTTTAAAAATATAATACATTGTTTTAATATAATAGTTTTGCATATAAGAAATCATAATTAACAATTTATACCCATTGATAGTTCTAATATGCTCTCATAAATTATCCTAATTTTTTTTTTAATTTTTATTTATGATAGTTACAGAGAGAGAGAGAGAGAGAGAGGCAGAGACACAGGCAGAGGGAGAAGCAGGCTCCATGCACCGGGAGCCCGATGTGGGATTCGATCCCGGGTCTCCAGGATCGCGCCCTGGGCCAAAGGCAGGCGCCAAACTGCTGCGCCACCCAGGGATCCCAAATTATCCTAATTTAGCTTCACAGTAAACCTGCAAGATAAGCATTATTATCTCTATTCTATTTTTTTAAAATTTATTTTAAAGATTTTATTTATTTGTTCATGAGAGACACAGAAAGAAAGAGAGGCAGAGACACAGGCAGAGGGAGAAGCAAGCTTCCATGTAGGGAGCCTGACGTGGGTCTCGATCCCGGCTCTCCAGGATCACGCCCTGGGCCAGGTGGCACTAAACCATTGAGCCAAACGGGCAGCCCTATTATCTCTATTTTATACTGAGGAAACTAATGCATAGAGAAGGAAGATGACCTATCCAAATTAATAAAGCTAGTAAAGTTACAGAGCCAAGACTAATTATATTCTGGACCCTTTCCTCCATCATGTTGTACAACTTCAACTTTAATAATTGGAGCATCATGCTACTATATCTTTAATACCTATTGGTGCCAAAATGCTTAGAATTTAATCTTTAATAAGTAGTAATGGTAATTATGTTTATTTCTAATTTTGTTATTATATTCTACTCTCTAGCTATTTTAATATTTTATAATTGATGTTTTAACAAAGGTTGGATATGGGAGATGAAGGATATGCGGTACAGTTAATTAAAGATTTGGCATTTCAACAGTAAAATTATTCATACGCTATTTTTCCCACATTTTCAAAGATAATAGTTAAATTTTATTTTCAATTGTATATTATTAAAATAAACAATAATGTTTTCCCCCTCTAAATCATTTGTATTCATGCTGAATTAATGTTTTAATTTAACTAGTTGTTTCATCAAATTTTTAAACTCAAGATGTTGAGAACATTTTCTATAATAACGTACTTTTTGGATTATTTCCCTATCAGGTGGTTGAAGATTATGCTGGAAGATGGCAGGTCCCTTTGCCACAGCTTCAGGTTCTTCAGACTGCACTTTGCTGTTTTACATCAGCCAGTGCATCATTCCCAGATGAATGTGAGCACGTACAGTATGTTTTGAGTAGCCTTGCTTTGTAAGTACTTTTTACTTCCTATAAAAGTATTATTTTTCTTGACATATTTGAGAATTAGGTTTTGATTATTTTCTCTGTGGAAGGAGCCTTTCTTAATGCCTTCCCTTAAAAAGAAATTTCCCAAACCCTGGATTATGAAAAAAAAAAAAAAGGAAAGAAAAGAAAAAAATTTCTATTTTCATTTAAGTTTTTAGGTTTAACTTTGAACATAAAACCATAAATTTACGTTTAGTTTTAGAGTTAATTGGAACTATATCATACTTAAAGGATCTATCCAACAAGAGGACCTAACAATCATGAATATTTATGCCCCTAGTGTGGGAGCTGCCAAGTTTATCAATCAATTAATAACCAAAGTTAAGACATACTTAGATAAGAATTTTTGCATAGATTCTTATGGTCACTACCATCACTTTCCTTTTTTAATTCCCTAGCTTTAATGGTAAGTCCCAAAATACAGCAATTGAGGCCATCATAGTTAGGAGAGGGACCTCAAATCAGGCCAGAAAGAACTTGGGGAAACTCCTGTTTTTTAAAAATACTTGTAGAGGAATTCAAGTTAAATATCACATTGAGCACTTGTGTTTATTGTTTTTGCTCTCGTAGATCTGTTATAGTTATAGTAAAGACGTAAAAGACAGAAATACAGTGAAAAGAAAGTAGAGAAGAAAAGAAAAAGTAGAGAGTGAAGGAAAGATTGAAAAAATTTTCTAGGGGAGAGAACATAGAAGAGTGGTTACTGAAACATGACAGAGCAGTCCACAACTTCACTTGCTTTTTGTAGTGTGTGTGTATGTGTGTGCGTATGCGTGTGTGCGCCTCAAATCACAAGTCACAATAACATGTAGTGAAATCATTTATCAACATTAGAAAATACAATTAGAAAATATTTCAGAGGGATCCCTGGGTGGCGCAGCGGTTTGGCGCCTGCCTTTGGCCCAGGGCGCGATCCTGGAGACCCGGGATCGAATCCCACGTCGGGCTCCCGGTGCATGGAGCCTGCTTCTCCCTCTGCCTGTGTCTCTCCCTCTCTCTCTATCTCTCTGTGACTATCATAAATAAAAAAAAAAAAAAAAAAAGAAACATTTAAAAAAAAAAAAAAAAAAAAGAAAATATTTCAGAGAATGTCTTGTAGGATCAGTATTATTTAGTGAAATTCTTGTTTTATATATTTATTTTTATGTATGTATATACTTGATTATTTGTAAAACATTTTACAAAACTGTAGCAGTTAAAACAGAATCATCCCCTTCCTTATAATATAGAAGGTCTAAACAGTTTGTCCTGCTCCCCTTCCCCTAGAATCGTAGAAAGGTGTAGAATTTGAATATACACAGCATGAAATAGAGAGTAGGGTATGAGATACTTTGGGAAAATGCAGATAAAGGAGTTAATTGCAGTTTTTCCATTCAGGCCACTCACCAGACTTTAGGACCAAGTTGGGGTAGGGAAACAGAGTTGCTGTTCCCCCCCCTCCCCCCTTAAAGAATTAAAATGACTTTGGAGCAGTGACCTTTGCATTCTGGTAGTTAAAGTTTCCTCTTTGAGACAGCGCACTAATCACTTAATTACCCTGAAGAAAAACTTCTCAGTCATCAAGGTCTAGACAGGCTCATAGAGCTCCCAATTAGTCTGCTTATGGACTTATTCTTAAATATTAATGGGGATTCTGGAATCCTCAGACAGTTAAAGAATACCTTCAACATGCAAAAAATACAGTAAAAACAAAATAAATTTGGAAGAAAATTTTAAAATTAAGAGAAGTATAAATTCTATAGTATACATTTTCAGAGAGAGTTGAGATATGTGTAGCATTAAAACATCAACATATCATGCTGTGTGAATAGAATAATGACATACTAAAAATGAATTTGTGGAAATTAAGAAAATCTAATGATGGTTAAAATTTAAAGTTCTGTAAGAAATTTGGAAAGTCAAGTTGGAGAAATAATCCAGGATGTCAAAGAGAACCAAGAGAAGGAATATGTCAGAGAAAAAAAAAATGATATGGTGTCCTTATATAGGAGGTTCATTATCTGACTAGTTGGAGTTCTAGAAAAAGAACTTATAGAAAATATATTGGAGGAGAATTTCATTCTTTATTTTTATTTTTTATATACTTTTAAAGATTTTATTTATTCATGAGAGACACAGGCAGAGGGAGAAGCATGCTCCATGCAGGGAGCCCGAAGTGGGACTCAGTCCCGGGACTCCAAGATCACGCCCTGACCCAAAGGCAGATGCTCAACCACTGAGCCACCCAGGCATCCCTGGAGGAAAATTTTAAAGAAAAAATAATTTTCCAGAACTGAAAGTCATTAACTTCCAGACTCAACTCGAGAAATGCTTAGCACAGTAAATATAAAAGATATACAGTGAGCAACTTGGGTGGCTCAGTGGTTTAGTGCTGCCAGGGTGTGATCCTGGAGTCCCGGGATCAAGTCCCGCATCCAGCTCCCTGTATGGAGCCTGCTTCTCCCTCTGCCTGTGTCTCTGTCTCTCTCTCTCTCTCTTTCTGTGTCTCTCTGTGTGAGGTGATGGATATGTTAACCAGCTCAATTTAGGTGATAATTTCACTATCTGCATATTAAAAGATCAAGTTGTATACCTTAAATATATACAATTTCTGTTTGTCAATTATACCCTAATGAAGCTGAAAAATAAAATGTAGGAGGAAAGATTTAAAATATAACCTTGGGATCCCTGGGTGGCGCAGCGGTTTGGCGCCTGCCTTTGGCCCAGGGTGCGATCCTGGAGACCTGGGATCGAATCCCACATCAGGCTCCCAGTGCATGGAGCCTGCTTCTCCCTCTGCCTGTGTCTCTGCCTCTCTCTCTCTCTCTCTGTGACTATCATAAATAAATAAAAATTAAAAAAAAAAAGAGAAAAGGCACGAGAAAACTTTAAAAAAAAAAAATAATAAAATAAAATAAAATAAAATATAACCTTATAGAAGAAGTTTGTAAGAGCAATGCAATGTAAAGAAAACTATTATTTAAAAATATTTTATTTTATTTTATTTTTTTATGATGCCCAAATGAACTTGGGAGATAAAATTGGACTTTTTGATTATAATTGACAAACTTAAGCTACTTGAAGCAAAAGAGGAGGAAGTGTGGGGGGCATTTATTAGATGACTAAACCATGGAAAAGCAAGGACTAGAACTAGTTTCAGGATTTTCTGAATCCAGACAATAAAATATATTCTAGAACTGTTCTCCCCCTTTGTATCTTCCTTTTTTTTTTTTTTTTGTCTTCATTCACTCATGGCTGCTAACTGTTCTGGGATGAAGCTTAGTTTTTTTAACCAAGAGAGAAGGAAATCCCTTCTCCCATTTGTAATCCTCAAAATGTTTTTGGGAACTTGAGTCCTGCCAACTTATGTGCCTACTGCTTTGACTAATAGACGTGTTTAGGAGAGTCTGTTGATGATCAACTCACCCCATGGCTGGGAAGAATGAGGATACTACATTGACAGCCCAATCAGAACCATAGAGATGCTGGAGGGGTAAGCAGTTCCCTCAAGAAGTAAATAAGGTAGTATGAAAGAGAGCTAGCTGGCTAGGTAAACAAACATAACAGATGTTGGCTACAAAGAATAATTTTATGTGTTGTTTTGAAAACTACTAAAACCATTTTAGTTATTCTTGATTTCTAAGGAAAAGTATTAAAAGAAATACATTATTTGTAAGCAAGAAGTATTACTTTTGTTTCAGTGCCTGTTTGGATTTCCACCTCCCCCTTTCATCTATATAATCTTTTTAACATTAGTGTTACAATGAGAAATGCTTTTAAGGTTTTCAGAAGTACTTTATTATTTTTTTTACATTTAACTCATTTATTAATTTCTATTTCATTGTTTGCTATCTTTTTTTTACTACTGCTAATAAAAAAATAATGTATTAAGCAGAAGCAAATCTTATCTGAGATGTACAGTGCTAGGCAAAAGAAAGTAAACCATCTTAGTGGTTTGTCAAAGAGTAATGTTTCTTATAAGGAAAACTTTCTGCATTATTTGAATTTGCTTTAACAGAAAAATTAATTGTAGTTTTAGTACCAGAAGAAAAAGGAAGAAAATAGCATGGTGGTACTATTAAAAGAATGAGTCTGTTACAGTGTTTGATTTATTTAAATAAATATATAAACCAGAAAATTCTTGTAACAATTCCATAATTATTCATTCATTCATTCTGTAAATCTCTTGTGCTTAGTTCTAGGCTAAAATAGAAAATAAGATAAGTCCTTGTTCTCAAAGACCTTATAAAGCTAAAATATATTAAATAAGCCATCACATTAGTATGTAATTATAATTATGAAAGAATTATAGGGTACAAAGAGATACTACAACAGGGGACTTGACTTGGTCTGGGTGGTCAGGGAAAATTTGCTGGGTAAGCTAACATTTGAGCTGAGCTCTGAATGAATGATAGCAATAAATTAAGAGCCTCCCAGGGATGGCAAATAAGATGTTCAAGGTGACTGAAGAGGATGTCAAGATATTAATGGATTTCATTGTAATTCATATCTGTTTGTTGAATTCTTATATATGATCTATATCAGGTACTTAACACTTTTTAATTCAGTTAATAAGCTAAAAAAATATAGGTGAGCTAATGACTTAAGTAATTATCTACTACACACATACGTATAATATATGTTAAGCATATACGTTACTATACTCTGGGGCAATATTGTCTGGTCCATGTGTCCATCTTCATAAAAGCCTGTTCCACTTTGTAAATTATACATATGTGAAGATGTGCCTTCTTTAGACTGGGAAAAACTAGTTTGTGAAGTTTGTGAAGGTATTTATAGGGAAGGAAGATGGATTCTCTTTTTATTCATCCTTGATTTTTTTTTTTAATTTTGTGGAAATGAATATAGTCATGTAGAGAGTTGTTTTAAATTGACTAATTATGATTTTACCTAGGTTGACTCTTTTTGAAAGCTGTATTTTTAAAGAAATGAAGATTTTGTTGTGTACGTATATCTGTATATTTGCACTAAAAAGGACCTCAGGTTAAATCTCTTTTTAGATAAGAAAATTTAGGCTTGAGAAGTTTAGGGAGCTTTTGCAAATCTGAGTTGTTGTTGTTTTTTTTTTCTCCTGTTATCTTAGATTCGTTAAACACTGAATTCTGTTGTATCGGTAGAACAGAGCCAAACACCCTGAAAGTAGTAGTGGATCTTCAGGCAGAGAACTTAGACTTTACCAGTTTTATATAAAATAAAAGCAAACTTTAATGCTGCCTTCCCCACCACTTTTAGCCCAACACAAAGTAAATGTTCATAGATTTTAGCATTCCACGCAGGCTTCAGTGATGAACAGTCTATTTGCCTGGCAGCCATTAGGTCCAAAAAGAACTGTATGGTTCTTTGGAGAGGGAACTAAGTTCAGCTAGTAGTGTTTATTTTGTGTAGTAGCAAATACTAAAAACGTATACCCTAATATGTCAAACTGCCTAGAATAGAATACCAGAAGCCTTCTCTTTCATGGAATTAAGTGAGTATAATCAGCGTCTTACTTAGAGTGGCTAGACATTCATGTTTTAGGCCATACATATAATGATAGATCAGTAACCTTTTCTGACTATGTTGCTAAATTGATTACATTTCAAACATAGAATATTTGTCTAACTTCGATTTAAGTTATTTGGTTGTATTTATAACTTAGGTCTAGGCTTCAACTAAATTAGGAGATAGCCTAGAAATTAAAGGTAGAAAGGATATTTATAAAAGGCTGTTTTTTGGATTGTGGCCAGGCTCTACAAAAGGTGTTTGTCTGTCTTATGGCCCCAATCCATATATCCTTTCTCTGCAACATATATCACTCTTACTGCTTCTTGACTTTTTAATTATTTTGACCAACACTTATTCAAAACCTTCTCTATTGTATAACTATTATCTTTATTAATGATTTGTGGCAGGTGATCTCATTTATTTTATAGAGAAATCTAGGCTATCTGCCTGCTGTTTTCTCTAAAAAAGTGATTACTGAAGCACTGTCTGGCTAAGTTAGTAGAAGAGCATGTGACTCAATCTCAGGGTCATGAGTTCAAGCCCCACATTGAGCATGGAGCCTACTTAAAGATTAATTAATTAATTAAAAGAAATTATTTCCTTTTTGAGGCAACTGGTGGTCTTTTTTTTTTTTTTTAAAGATTTTATTCATTTATTCATGAGAGACACAGAGAGAGAGAGAGGCAGAGACGCAGGCAGAGGGAGAAGCAGGCTCCAAGCAGGGAGCCCGACGTGGGACTGGATCCCAGGACTCCAGGATCACACCCTGGGCTGAAGGCAGGCACCAAACCTCTGAGCCACCCAGGGATCCCCGCAACTGGTGGTCTTAATTTAATTCCTGTATTAAATCCCCTTTGCTTTTTGGTTTGGTTTGTTTTTTTTGTTTTGTTTTATTTTTTTTACTATTACATTATAATATTTTGTTTCCAGGATTTGTTGTAGCTAAAGTCAACATTAGACAAACCTGTGTGCGTTTGTTTATATTGACCATGTTTAGAAACTTGGCATTTCATTTGGTGCTACTAGAGTAGCCTAGGATCTTTTTTCCTTATAAGTTTGGTCTTTATTCTGCATTTGTTAATTTTGGGGTGAAGCGAGTGAGACTTCATTTTACTGGCATTTAATAGTCATTTTATTGGCAAAGAGAGAGGGATTATTAAATGCTATATTTGTATTGACAGAGATGAGAAGTGATGATGACATACACTGTTCCCATCCATGTTGGCATTTGTTAGAACCTAGAGGTATATACATGTATAGTTTATAAAATGGTATTTACTGCTTTTCTAATATAATCGAAGGAAGGCTTGATAATTCTTTTGGTCAGTGGAGATACACAAAAACTAGAGAGAAAAAGCAGTAGACTAAAAGCTGTTACTATTTCCACTGCGATTAGGAAGATTAATTATTCTTTAGAATAAAATGTATATAGTCACTATGAATGGTGTAAATACTTATTAGAATTTTTCTGAATTTGAATCTGTTTATTTTGGGCTAAGCCAGATTCCTGAAAAACTACAGATCTGAACTATTTTAAACTCTTTTTCTCTTCCTCCTAATAGCTTTGGTTCATAGAACTGGACCACATCATACTGTCAGCTTTCACTATGGAATAAAACAAGAAAAAGAAAAAAAAATGAAATGCTTCTGAAATTATTGAAAAGATGACAAAGTTTTGCCCATTGCACCTTATATAGTAATCTTAAAAGCATTCCCTTAGATACACCAAAATTACATAGAAGCAAATATTAGGAGACCTAAAGGGAAAAATAGATAGCAATATAATAGTAGTAGGAAGCCTTAATATCTTTCTTTAATCATTGGTTAGATTATGCAGACAAAAAAATAAGGAAACATTGGCCTTAAACAACATATTAGACCTGATGGACCAAAAAGACAAATACAGAATATCCTATCCAAAAGAAATAGAATACACATTCTTCTCACATGCACAGGATAGATCATTTGTTAGGCCACAAAATGGTCTTAATACATTTGAGGATTGAAATCATATTAAGCATCTTTTTCTGACCATAGAGGTATGAAAAAAGAAATCAATTACAAGAAGAAAACTGGAAAAACTATCAATATGTGAAGATTAAACAGCATTCTATTGAGCAAATAGGTAAAAAAAGAAGTCAAAGAGAAACCAGGAATACCTTGAGACAAATTGAAATGGATATATATGTACAGTATACCAAAGCTTGCAGGATGCAGCAAATGCAGTGTTAAAAGGAAAGTTCATAAAGATAAGTACCTACTTCAAGAAGCAAGAAAGATGGGATCCCTGGGTGGTGCAGCGGTTTAGCACCTGCCTTTGGCCCAGGAGCGATCCTGGAGACCTGGGATCAAATCCCACGTCGGGCTCCCGGTGCATGGAGCCTGCTTCTCCCTCTGCCTATGTCTCTGCCTCTCTTTCTCTCTCTCTCTGTGTGACTATCATAAATAAATAAAAATTAAAAAAAAAATTTAAGAAAAAGAAGCAAGAAAGAGCTCAAATAAATAACCTTACATCTTAACTAGGAAAAAAGGAACAAATGAAGCCCAGAGTTAATAGAAGGAAATAAATAACAAAGATCAGAATGGAAATGAAAGAGAGAGTAACCTGAAGAAAAGATTGATGAAACTAAGAGCTAATTTTTTGCAAAGAGAAGCAAAATTGAGAAACCTGTATTTATCAACAAAAAAGGAAGACTCAAAATCAGAAATGAAAGAGAAGATAGTATAACTGATACCACAGAAATACAAAGGATAAGAGACCACCATGAACAGTTACACACCAAAAAATTTGACAACCTAGAAGAAATGAATTCCTAGAATCACATAATCTACCAAGACTGCATCATTAAGAAATAGAAATCTGAACAGACTAATTACTAGAAAGGAGATTGAATCAGTAACCAGAAACCTCCCAACAAATAAAAGTCCAGGACCAGACAGCTCCACTGGTGAATTCTATCAGATATTCAAAGAAGAATTAATATCAATCCTTTTCAAACTCTCAAAAAATTGAAGGGGCAGGAACCCTTCCAAACTCATTTTATAAGGCCAGCATTACTTGAATACCAAAACCAGACAGGGACACTACAATAAAAGAAAGAATAAAAGTCAGTATCCCTAGGAGCATAGGTGCAAAAATAATCAACAAAATATCAGCAAACTCAATACAGTAGCCCATTAAAAAAATCATACACCATGATCAAGTGGGATCTTTTCCAAGGATGCAATGATGGTTCAAGCATTCACAAATCAGTGTGATACACTGCATTAACAAAGTAAAGGATAAAAATCATATGACTCTTTCAATAGATGCTAAAAATCATTTAGCATCTATTGATGCTATTGAAAATTGAATATCCATTTATGATAAAATCAACAAAGTTGGTATAGAGGGAACATACATTAACATCATAAAGGCCGCATATTATCACAAGCCCACAGCTAACTCACACTCAGTGGTGAAAAGCTGAAAGTCTTCCCTCTAGGACAAGGATGCCCATTCTTACTACTTTCATTCACATAGTAGTGGAAGTCCTCTCCAGACCATTCATGAAAAAAACGTCATCCAAATCAGAAAAAAAGTAAAACTGTCTCTATGGAAGATGACATGATAATAATAATAAAAAAAAAGATGACGTGATATTATGCATAGGAAACTATAAAGAAAACTGTTAGAGCTAATAAAAAAAAGTCAAAGTTGCAAGATCCAAAATTGTATAAAACGGTTGCATTGTTCTGTGCTAATAATGAACTGTGAGAGAAATGAAGAAAACAGTCCTATTTACAACTATATCAAAAAGAATAAATATCTAGAAATAAATTTCACCAAGGAGGTGAAAGGCCTGTACACTGAAAACTGTATGACATGAAAGAAATTGCAGAAGACACAAGTAAATGGAAAAAATCCATGTTCATAGGTTGGAAGAATTATTGTTATGAATATGTACATACCATCCAAAGAAATATACAGATTCAGTTTTATCTCTATCAAAAATTCAAGGGCATTTTTCACAGAAATAGAACAAACAATTCCTAAAATTCGAATGTAACCACCAAAGATCCCAAATAGCCAAGGCAATCTTGAGAAGGATGAACAAAACTAGAGGCATCATGTGACCTAAATTCAAACTATATTACAAAAAAAACCCCTATATTACAGAGCTGTGGTGATCAAAACAGTATGATAGTGGCATAAAAACAGACATATAGATTAACATTAAAGAATAGAGAGCCCAGAAATAAATCCATGCATATAAGGTTATTTAATTTACATCAAAGGAGCCAAGAGAATATGTTGGGGAATGGACAGTCTTTAATAAATGGTGCTGGGAAGACTGGACAGCCACATGCAAAGGAATGGATCTAGACCATTGTCTTGCACCATGGACAAAAATCAACTCAGAATACATTGAAGACTTGAACTTAAGACCTGAAACCATAGAACTCCTAGAAGAAAACATAGGTGATACGGTATTTGACATTGTCTTGGCAGTTATATTTTTGGATTTGACACCAAAAGCAAAGGCAGCAAAAGCACAATGAACAAGAGGGCTTACATCAAACTAAAAAGCTTATGCACAGCAAAGGAAAGCGTCAACAAAATGAAAATCAGTCTACTAGATGGGAGAAAATATTTCCAAATCATACATCTGATGAGGTGGTTAATATCCTACATATTAAAAAGAACTCCTATAGCTCAAAAGTAAAAAAAAAAAAAATCAAACAATCTAATTAAAAAATGGGCAGAGGATCTGAATAGACTTTTCCCAAAGAAGACATACAGTTGGCTAACAGGTACATGAAAAGGTGCACAGCATCATTAATCATCAGGAAATGCAAATCAGGGATCCCTGGGTAGTTCAGCGGTTTAGCACCTGCTTTTGGCCTAGGGCATGATCCTGGAGTACCGGGATTGATTCCCGCATCAGGCTCCTTGCGTGGAGCCTGCTTCTCCCTCTGCCTGTGTCTCTGCCCCTCTCTCTCTGTTTCTCATGAATAAATAAAAATCTTAAAAAAAGAAAAAAAGGAAATGCAAATCAAATCACACCGAGTTATCACTTCATACTTGTTAGAATGCTTACTATCAAAAATACAAGAAATAATAAGTGTTGCCAACAATGTGAGAAAACAGAACCTTGTGTCCTATTGGTGGGAATATAAATTGTTTCAGGCACTATAAGAAAAAGTGTGGAGCATTGTCAGGGAATTGAAAGTAAAAATAATATATGATCCAACAATTCTTCTGAGTATTTGTCTAAAGAAAACAAAACCATTAACTTGCAAATATATTATTCTTATATTTATTATAGTGTTATTTACAATAGCCAAGATATGGAAAGAACCTCAGTGCCCACTGATGCGAGTAAAAAAAAAACATGTGATATACATGTGGAACATATATATGTTTATATAAACATAGAATGTATATATATCTCCTATATATACCACAAAAAAGAAGGTATCATATTATATGTAAAAGAAGGTATCTTATTATATGTGACAACATGGATGGACCATGAAAGCATTTTGCTATGTGAAAGAAGTTAGAGAAAGTGATCTCACTTACGTGTAATTTTTTAAAATTTTTATTTATTTATTCATGAGAGACAGGCAGAGGGGGAATCAGGCTCCACACAGGGAGCCCGACATGGGGCTCGCTCCCGATCCGGGGTCTCCAGGACCACGCCCTGGGCTGAAGGCGGCGCTAAACCACGGAGCCATCCGGGCTGCCACGCATGTGTAATTTAAAACAAAACAAAACAAAACAAAAAAATATAAATAAATAAATAAATAAATAAATAAATAAATAAATAAATAAAAACAAAAGTCATAGATACAGAGAACAGGTTGGTGGTTGTCATAGATGGTATTGGAGGTTGGGCCAGATTCATGAAGATGGTCAAAGGGTACAAACTTCCAGTTATAAAATAAATAGATCATTGGAATATAAAGTACAGCATGGCAACTATAGTTAATAATACTATATTGTATATTTGGAAGTTGCTAAGAGTGTAGATCTTGAAAATTCTTAACACTACAACAACAAATTGTGCCAAGTGTGGTGATGAGTGTTAACTAGACTCCTTATGGTGGGCATTTTGCAGTATATGCAAATATCAAATCATGTTGTATACCTGAAACTAATACATGTTATATGTCAATTATATTCAGAAAAAAAATAATTCCCCAAGGATTAAGGCACCAAGACAAATGTATTACATTTTTAAAATATTTAATAATAATAAATGTGACTTACTTGAGGCTATTAATTACAGTTTTCTCAAGCCACATGTTTTAAAATTTTATTTTATTTAAATTCAATTAATTAACAATATAATGCATTATTAGTTTCAGAGGTAGAATTCAGTGATTCATCAGTTGTGCATAACACCCAGTGCTCATTACATCACATGCCCTCTTAATGTCCATCACTCAGTTATTCCATCCTCCCACTCCTCTCCCCTCCAGCAACCCTCAGTTTATTTCTAATAGTTAAGAGTCTCTTATGGTTTGTCTCCCTATCTGATTTCATCTTATTTTATTTTACCCTCCCCTCTTCTATGACCCTGTTTTTGTTTCTTAAATTCCACAGATGAGTGAAATCATGTGATAGTTAGCTTTCTCTGATTGACTCTTTTCATTTAGCATAATACCTTCTAGTTCTATCCATATCATCACAAATGGTAAGGTTTCTTTCTTTTTTTTTTGACACCTAAGTAATATTCCATTGTATATATACACCTCATCTTCTTTATGAATTCATCTGTCGATGGACATCTGGGCTTTTTCTATAGTTTGGCTATTGTGGACATTGCTGCTATAAATATTGGGGTGCAAGTGCCCCTTTGATCACTATGTTTGTATCTTTTGGGTAAATACCTAGCAGTGCAATTGGTAAGTTGTAGGGTAGTTCTATTTTTAACTTTTTGAGGAACCTCAGTACTGTTTTCTAGAGTGTGTACCAGCTTGCATTCCCACCAGTGGTGTAACAGGGTTCCTCTTTATTCCCATTCTTGCCAACATTTGTTGTTTCCTGACGTGTTAATTTTCTGACTGGTGTGAGTTGGTATCTTATTGTGATTTTGATTTGTATTTCCTTGGTGCTTTTTTTCAAGTGTCTGTTGGCCATGTGTATGTCTTCTTTGGAGTAATGTCTGGTCATGTCTTCTGCCCATTTCTTGACTGAATTATTTGTTCTTTGGATGTTGAATTTGATAAGTTCTTTATAGATTTTGGATACTAGCCCTTTATCTCATAAGACATTTGCAAATGTCTTTTCCCATTCTATAGGCTGTCTTTTGGTTTTGTCGACTGTTTGTTTTGCTGTATAAAGGCTTTTTATCTTGAGAGAAATCCCAGTAGTTCATTTTTGCTTTTGTTTCCCTTGCCTTTGGAGACATGTCTAGCCAAGAAGTTGCTGCAGGTGAAGTCAAAGAGGTTGCTGCCTGTGTTCTCCACTAGAATGATGATGGATTCCTGTCTTATATTTAGATCTTTCATCCATTTTGAGTTTATCTTTGTGTATAGTGTAAGAAAACGGTCCAGTTTCATTCTTCTGCATGTGGCTGTCCAATTTTCCCAGCACCATTTGTTGAAGAAACTTTTTTTTTCCATTGGATATTTCATTCCTGCTTTTTTGAAGAGTAGTTGACCGTAGAGTTAAGAGTCTATTTCTCACGATATGTATAAATTTTTTTAAGACTTATTTATTTGAAAGAGTGCAAGGGAGAAATAGAACATAGGGGGAGGGGCAGAAGGGGAGAGAAAGAAGCAGTCTCATCACTGAGCAGTGAGCCCAATGTGGGACTCTGTCCTGGGACCCTAAGATCATACCTGAACCGAAATCAGGAGTCAGATGCTTAACTGACTGAGCCACCCAGGTGCCACTTAAACCACAATATTTTGAATACGTTTTCCATTTTAATTTTATGACTAGAGGGATAGAAAATAATTTCTTGTTTGTCGTATATTTGTTTCCTTTTTTATTTTCTTTTTTTTATTTATTTTTTTTATTTTCTTTTTGATTAAGATATATAGGTAATTTCATTTTTTTAAGAAAGATTTTATTTATTTATTCATGAGAGACATAGAGAGAGAGAGGCAGAGACACAGGCAGAGGGAGAAACGGGCTCCATGCAGGGAGCCTGACGTGGGACTCAATCCCTGGTCTCCAGGATCAGGTCCTGGGCTGAAGGCGGCCCTAAACCACTGAGCCACTGGGGCTGCCCTATATAGGTAATTTCAATCAAGATCTAGTTAGGGAAATGTAAATCACATGAGATAATTCAGTAGAAGGAATTTAATTCCTAGGAACCACTTAAAATATTATTAGAAGATCTGAGGGATAGATGAGGAGAGGATGGTGAACCCAGACTTAGCAATTCTGATAAGCTACTGTTAGCCATAGAAATGGAAGGACAAGGTAAAGACATTAGAGATAGTTGATGAGGGGGAGAACCATTGACCTGTATGAGAGGGGATCTTAGAAGAGCTGTAATTACTGCTAAAAATGGCTCAGAAGAAGGGCAGAGGGAAAAGGCTTGTCACTGCTTGCTTTCTCCAGTCTTTCATTTTCCACCATTGCCAAAACTAACCGGAAGCCAATTAATTAGCTTCTATAAAAGTGATAGATTTGCTTTTAAAAAATATTTACTGATTATTGAATTCTAGGTTGATAGGATAGTTTTTTCCCCTTAGTATTTAAAGATGTCCATCCATTGTTTTCTTATTTGCCCCTCCACCCATGAAAAGTCCACTTTCATTCTTAGTTTTGTGGCTCTTGTATATAATGTGCCCTTTTGGGAAGCTACTTTTAAGAATTTCCTTCATCACCTTTTTCTTTCTTTTTTAAGTTTTGGGTAGGTAATACATGCTTATGGTTCAAAATTCAAAAAGTATAGTGGGTATACAATAAGATATCCTGCAATTTGTGTTTACATTTCTACAGGAAATCAATATAATTGTTATTTTTTGGTTGCCTTCCAGAGATGTTTTATACATATACAAGAAAAAAAATTCATTTTCTTTCCCCCTATTTTGCAAAATTTCATGTGTAGTACATACCCTTTTGTACTTCCTTTTGTTACCTGATTATCTTTCCCCATCAACACAAAAAGAGTTTCAGCAGTCATTAAAATGGATGCAGAGCATTTTACTCTATGGATACATGGAAATTAATTTATTAACTCGTTCCCCATTAAAAGGTATTTGCTTTTTGTTCCAATCTATTACTGTTTTATCAATAACACTTTAATGAATGACCATGTATGAGTGGCCCTTGGAATATGGACAAGGATATTTATCTATTGCAGATGTATCATAGAATTGCTAGATCACTGAATTTGACACTTGTCATTTTGATAGATAATATCAAATTTCTTCCATGGAGGTTGAGCCAATTTATAATACTGCCAGCAGTCTAAGAGTACTTGTTTCCCTACACATTTGTCAATACTTGTATTTAAAATTTTTTTAATTATCACAGTCGTCAAACCTATTCAAAAGTAGAAGGAATATTAAAATGAACTGCCCTACCTGTCATCAGCACAACAGTTATCAACATATCATCAATCTTGTTTTCTCTGTACATCCCCATTCTTCACTCATTTCTAGTTATCTTTTTTCTCATTTACAGATTTACTGAGGTATAAATTTCATATTACTAAATTCTTGCTTCTTAGGTGTATAATTTGATAATTTTTAGTAAATTTATAGAGATGTGTAGCTGTTATCCCAATCCAGTTTTACATTTTCATCACACCAAAAAGCTTCTCAGGCTCTTTTGCAGTCAATCCCCAGTCCCTCCTCAGCCCAAGGCAGCTACTGATCTATCTCAATAGAGTTGTTATTTCCAAACATTTCATATAAACAATATGATACAATATATAGGCTTTTATATGTGATTTTTTCCCCTTAGGATAATATTTTTGAGGTTCATACTTGCTCATTCCTTTTTGTGATGACTATTATTCCATTGTATGGATATAGTACATTTTGTTTATGCATTCATCAATTGATGGATATTTGGATTGTTTCCACAGTTTTTGGCTTTTGAACATTTGTGTACAAGTCTTATGTGGACAGATGTTTTTATTTCTCTTGAGTAGCTAGGAATGGAATTGCTAGATGTTATAAGTTATGTTTAACATTTGTTTAAATTAGAACTTCCAAACCAGGTCCAAAGTGACTATACCTTTTGTAATTCTAACCAGCCGTCTAAGGAGGTTTTGGTTTTTACACATCTTTACTAACACTTTTTTTGGTCTTTTTTATAATATAATTTTTATAATAGCCATTCTGGTAGTTGTGTGGTGGTATCTCACTTTGGCTTTAATTTGCATTTCCTCAGTGCTGTTGATGGCAACCATCTTTTTGTGTACTTATTTGCTATTGCAGATCTTCTTTGGGAAAATGTCTATTTAAATCTTCTGATCATTTTTCAGTTGGATTACTTACCTTATTGAGTTGTAAGATTTTTTACATATTCTGTTTATATATTCAGGATCAGATAAGCAGTTAATAAATACTTCCACTCTGGCCTGTCTTCATTTTCTTATTGGTATCTTCTGAAGTTTATTCATGGTTTTAAGAAATTTGATTGTAATATGCATTGTGTAGTTTCGCTTCATCTTTCTTGATCCTAAGCTTCTTGGATCTTTGGATTTATAATTTTTTAAAAAAGATTTTATTTATTTATTTGATAGAGATATAAGCAGAGGGAGCAGCAGGCAGAGGGAGAAACAGAGTCCCCACTATGCAGGGAGCCTGATACAGGGCTTGATCTCAGGATCCCAGGATCATGACTAAGCTGAAGGCAGATGCTTAACCAACTGAGCCATCCAGTACCCCTGGATTTATAATTTTAACCAAATTTGGGATATTTCTTTATAAAAATTAAAAGATTTTTATTTTTAAGTAATCTTTATACCAACTGTGGGGCTTGAATCACAACCCTGAGATCAAGAATTGTACTCTATACCCATTGAGCCAGCCAAGCACCCTCAAAAATAATTTTGGAAGTGTCATTATGTTTTCTAAAGGGATGATACTTGAAGAGAATAGACAGTTGACCCACAGTTTACTCATGGTTCTGTTCATTTTTATCAGTTCCTTTTCCTTTGGTGTGTTTTATTTTAATAATACCCTGTCTTGTTTTCACTGATGTTATCCTCTGCAGTGTCTGGTTTGATATTAATCCATGTAATATATTTTTCATCTCAAATATTCTGTTTTTTGATCTATAAAAGTTTTATTTGAGTCTTTTATATGTTTATAACATGGTTATTCTTTACTTTAGGAGTTGGCAAACTATGGCCCATGAGTCAAATGCTGCCCATGCCCCCTTTCCCTTTTTAATATGGCTTCCAAGCTAAGAATAGTCTTTGTATTTTTTTTTTTAAGATTTTTTTTTTTTTTTATTAGAGACACACAGAGACAGGCAGAGGGAGAAGCAGGCTCCATGCAGGGAGCCCGATGTGGGACTTGATCCTGGGTCTCCAGGATCACGCCCTGGGCTGAAGGTGGCACTAAACTGCTAAGCCACTGGGGCTGCCCAGTCTTTGTATTTTTTAATGATTTATTTATTTTATTTTAGAGAGAGAGAGAGAGAGAGTGCACATGGAGGGAGGAGCAGAGGGAGAGAGAGAGAATCTCAAGTAGACTCCCTGCTGACCATGAAGCCCAACTTAGGGCTCAATCTCATGACCCTGAGATCACAACCTGAGCCAAAATCAAGAGTCAGACCTTCAACCAACTGCACCACCCAGGCGCCCCAGTCTTTGCATTTTTAAACAGTGATGTTAAAAATGTGACAGAGATCTTGTATGGCCTCCCAAGCCTAAAATATTATCTGGCAAGCCAACTTCCACCCTAACCACAATATAACAGTAGAAGAGGGCTCCATCAGTTAAGTGTCTCGGTTAAGTGTCGGTTAAGTGTCTGCAAGTGTCTGCTTTTGGCTCAGGTCATGACCCCAGGGTCCTGAGATTGAGCCCTGACTAGAGGGCTGCCTGCTTAGTAGGGAGCCTGCTTCTCCCTGTCTCTCTGCTGTTCCCCGCTGCTTGTACTCCCCCCCCCCCCCCGCCTTTCTCTCTGTCAAATAAACAAAATCTTAAAAAAAAAAAAAACAGTAGAAGAATTTGAAGCTGGTGATACAGTAGAGGTCGTGATAGCAACAACATAACACAAACCCACTTAATTCGTGACTAGATTTACTTAAATTTCCATAATGAAGGGTAATGGAAGAAAAGGGATCTATCCCCAGGCATAAATACTATTAACATCAGTCTGTTCTGTTGTATATCATGAAGTCCAGCTTTTATCTAAAAATTATAGACACATAAAAAAAGAGCAAGAAAGAAAAATCACTATCAAGAGAAAATCAGTTAGAAGAACTAAATTCAGATATAAATGCTTTAACTAAATTCAGATATAAATGCTTTAGGGAAAAGGTTGATAACATGGTTTAAACATATTGAGGATTTTAGCAGAGAGTTGGGACACTTTAAGAAAGATTCAAGTGGAAATGCTAGAAATAAACACAGTTTATTTGATGGGCATATCTTAGAGTTGACACAGTTAAGAATGAATAAACTTAAATATAAGTCCATAAAGATTACCCAGACTAAAAGTAAAAGAGAAAAAAGAAGAAAAACTAATAACACTTAAGCTTTGGGAAAATATGAAACTGTGCAATATATGCCTACTAGAATCTAGAAGGTGATGAAAAATGAAGCTGAGGAAATATCGATAGGACTCTGGGTGGCTTGGCAGTTGATGGTCTGCCATTGGCTGAGGTCATGATCTCGGGGTCCTGGGATCAACTCCTACATCAGGCTCACTGCAGGGAGTCTGCTTCTCCTTTTGCCTATGTCTCTGTGTCTCTCATGAATAAATAAAATCTTAAAAGAAAAAAGAAATATTGATAAAGGGATAGCTGTGAATTTTCCAACTATAATGAAAGACATCCAACCATAGGTCCAGGAACCTCAGAGAACGAGCAGGATAATTTCAAACATATACACACTACAGTACCACCTAGATCACCTAGAAGCATCACATTCAAACTCTGATAATCAGAAGAAATCTTGAAGGCCACAGAGTAAAAAAAGCTAATTTAGAAGACTAAAGAAATACAGCGGACATCTCAGAAACTATGAGCACAATGAAGTGACATCTTTAAAGTACGGAAAGAAAAAAAAAACTCTCCAATGAAAAAGCATAATTAAAGATGTTTTTAGGGGAGCAGAAGCTGAAATTCTTCATCCCCAGAAGACCTGAACTATAAAAGATATAGTACAAATATGATGTCAGATAGAAAATCTACCCAAAGAAATGAAGAGAGCCTGTAATGATAAAAACTGAAGATAAAATATAAAATTGAATTTTTATTTTTAATCACTGTAAAACTGTCTAAAGCAGAAGTTGGCAAATACTGTTTTAAAGGGCCAGGTGTTTTTAGACCTGTAGACTATAGGGTGTTGTAACCACTCAACTCTGCTCTTGTAGCACTAAGGTATCCATAGACATAAATGAATCCACATGGCTGTGTCTCAAAAAAACTTTTACAAAAACTAGTAGCCAGCCTATGGATCATATTTTCTAAATGCCTCAGCATTTAGAAGCAAGAATTATAATGAAGCATTGTTTATAGCATATTTAAAATGAAAATAAATGACAAGAATAGCACAAAGATTATTATACTTAAAGTATAATATTTGAAGGCATGCTGGGATTTGTTAAAGATATATTGTAAATTTTAGGGTAACCACTAAAAACATTGAATACAAATCTGGATATATTAAGGCTAAGTGGAGATAAAATGGAATTATCGATCAATTTGAATAAATTTGGAAGTTACTCAGTCCAAAAATAGGTGGAAGAAGAGGTCAAGTGCAATAGTGAACCATGACAGAAGAAATAGAAAATAACTGTTAAGAGGTTTTAATCCAAGCACATCAAAAATGATTTTCCATGTAAATGGTCTAAAAAACCTGTAAAAAAAGACAAAATTCGGTTGGTTGGATAGAAAAAAACAAGATCCACTAACAGGTATATAACCGTACCCATGTCCTTTTTTATGTAAACAGACACACTTTACCCTTTTTTAAAAAAAAATTAATATTATATCCTTGGAGATACAGATTTAGTTCAAATCCCTGTTTATACCTCATAGTATTCTATTGTGCAGATATACCAGTTTATTCAGTCATATCTTCTAATAATATGTATTTGAATTGTTTACATTATTTTCCTACTTAAGTGGTACTGTGATTAATATTCATTTGCATGCATTTTTAAATTTTTGCCAGTAGGTTTTTGGGGTGGGTTCCTAGAATCTGTGTCAAAGAATGGATACATAATTTTGTTGAGTAGTCCAAAGTTTCCCTCTGTAACAGCTCTTAACATTTTGCATTCACATCCACAAAATTAGGCCTTGTTTACATTCAGCCTCACCAATTTTGTGTTATCAGACTTTTTATTTATTTTTTTATATTTTGCTAATCGAACAAGAGAAATGGCATTTTAGTGTATTTTTAAAAACAATTTATTTATTTATTTTAGAGAAAGAGCACAAGTGGGAGGGACGGGGGAGGGGGAGAGAGAGAGAGAGAGAATCTCAAGCAAACTGTTGAGCGCAGAGCCCTTTGCAGGGCTCAATCTCATGATCCTGAGATGAAGACTTAAGCGAAAATCAAGAGTTGGATGCTCAACCAACTGCACCACCTAGGCGCTCTTCAGTGTAGTTTTAATTTGTATTTTTTGACGTCTGGGTGGCTCAGCAGTTGAGCATCTGCCTTTGGCTCGGGGTGTGATCCAGAGTCCCAGGATCGAGTCCCACATCAGGCTCCCTGCAGGGAGCCTGCTTCTCCCTCTGCCCATGCCTCTGCCTTTCTCTGTCTGTGTCTCTCATGAATAAATAAATACAATCATTAAAAATTACAATAATTTGTGTTTTTCTTATTGTGAGTGAAGTTGAACATTGTTTTGCATATCTCTACAAATCATTTTTTCACTTATCTTTTGATTTTGCTTATGTTATTTGTATTTTTAGACATTTTAAAATGTAATTAAAATTTGTCAGTATTCCTCTATTGCTCCTGAATCTTGAATCATAGTTAAGAATGATTTAAAGAAAAATGACTTCTTTATAACCAAGTTATATAGGATTTTTATCTGATATTTATAATGTTTAATTTTTTATATTTAAGTTTTTGATCCATTTTGAATTTTTTCTTTTGGAAGCTGGAGTGAACCAATTTTATCTTAGAACATTTGAGTATCTAATAAGGAAGAAGTCAACTTTTTCCTTACTGACTTGAGATGCTGCTTTTGTCATATATGTACTTTTCACATTCAGTTGGTCTGTTTTTGGATTTTTCATTTCATTAGGCTATTTGTTCATCTGCCAGTACAATGCTGGTTCTGTTATGGAGGCTTTACAAAATGTTTTAATATCGGCTAGCTCCTTTCCATTGCTCTTGCTGTTTCATGGTTTTTCTAGGTATTCAACCTTCTAGATAATCAACTTGCCTACCTACACAAAACCTTGGGAACTGGGACGCCTGGGTGACTCAGTGGTTGAGTGTCTGCCTTTGACTCAGAGTGTGATCCTGGAGTCCCAGGATGGAGTCCCACATCGGGCTTCCTGTATGGAGCCTGCTTCTCCCTCTGCCTAAGTCTCTGCCTATCTCTTCCTGTGTCTGTCATGAATAAATAAATAAAATCTTAAAAAACAAACAAAAACTTGCAAGAACTTTTATTGTATGTAAATTTTTAAATTCCTTAAGGAGAATTTGGTGCTTAACTTACTCAAGTACATACTATATATGTTCTTTACCTTCCTCCAGTCCAAGGACACTGGAACAATAATGCTAAAATCTCTCCTTGCAACTTAAATGCTATTATGTCATGTATTTTTGCTGTATTTTAAAGCCACGATGAAATTATTTATTCATAGTGTCAAAATTTGTAGCCTAGGGACACCTGGGAGGCTCAATGGTTGAACATCTGCCTTTGGCTCAGGGCATGATCCTGTGGTTCCAGGATCGAGTCCCACAGCAGGCTCCCTCTGCCTGTGTCTCTGCCTCTCTGTGTGTGTCTCTCATGAATAAATAAATAAAATCTTAAAAAAAAATTTGTAGCCTGTATATCCACTAATTTTTATCTGAGGTCCTTGCTAATTTAATTTCCTATCTATTTGAAAACAGTTTCTGTTTTTCTGTGGTTGTTTATAGATTGTTTTTGTATTTGATGTTTTATAGTTTACTGTGATTAGCTAAATGTAGACATATTTTTATCAATCCTTAGGGGATTTCCTGGGCTTCTTAGATCTGAGGGTTGGTATTTTTCATCAATTATGAAAAAGTCTTAACTTATTTTTACCTCATCTCTTTCTCTTTGTCTCTATTTTTTGTGCAACTATAATTAGATATCATAGACATATACATTCCATTCCATGTGTCTCCAGTTCCTGCTTGTGTTTTCCATTTCTTTGTCTCTCTACATTGTATTATTCTATATTAGTAAGTGGATTTCTTGCTTTTGGATAGGTTAAGCATCATAATTCAGAGGAATTTTCCTATGGTAGATAAATACACAAATCCACATTCTTGTATTTCAGGATGAAAATTACTTCTATGCTTCAGAGACCTAAAAAAGAATAGTAATTCTTGTTATAACTACCAAACAATCTACTATGTGTGTCTTATTTTAAGGAAGTCTGGTACCTCATTTCCATTTCCATGAGAAAAAAGTCTGACTTGCCAACCTCCTGACGGAATATACTGTGTTTCATAAATGGAGACTGTGGCTATACTCTAGTTATTTAAACTTGTGTAACACATAGTAGTGTACTGATTGAAGAAAGTAAAGTATGATTATACATGGTATAATTTTTTTAATTCAAAAGCATGCTATTTATCATGTATTTGTCCTAAGTAATGTTTTTATATAAATCATTTTGTTTAAGTAATTCTATTTTGAATAATTATTTCAGTTTATGTAAATGAACTTCAAGTCATAACTTGGACTAAGGTTAATTATAAATTGATTTGAATATAAACTGGTGATATTAAATATACATTATTATACAGACATTAAACATATTCAAAATTAAAAACTGATATAAACAGAAACTAACAAATTTTTAGAAACCTTTTGATGAATTTAGTCAGATATCTTAAAAATCTTCATACTTTAAGTGAGGAAAAATTGGTGTATTATGTTTCAACAAAATTGACTTTGTCATAGCAGAGAACAAATCTATGAAGATCTTGTGTTTCCTGTTAGATTATTGAAGGAGGAACTTTGATGGCAAAGTTAATAAAAATTAATAAAAATTTTATTAAATTAATAAAGTTTAATAAAAGTTAACAGTATTATATTATTACAAGCATCGATAACTCTACCAGTGATTGTTCTAAATGCTTTACAAAAGATAGTTACTGTTATTGTTTCTATTTTATAAATAAACTGAGACATAGAAATAGTAAACGACTTGCCCAAGGTTACATATCAAGAAAGTGCTGGAGCTCAGATTGAAACTCAAATACTGTGCCCCTGACCAAGGCTGAGTAAAGGGCCAGATAGTAAATATTTCAGGTTTAGCTCATAAGGTCTCTGTTGCCACTACTCAGTTCTGTCACTGTAGTGTGTGTAGGCAGCCATAGCCAAGATGTAAATGGGTGGGTATGGTTTTCTTATAATACCTTATTTATTGACAAGATATTTGAATTTCATGTAATATTATTCCAGGTTGTCCTCTTTCTTTCTTTCTTTCTTTCTTTCTTTCTTTCTTTCTTTCTTTCTTTCTTTCTTTTTCTTTCTCTTTTTCTTCTTTCTCTTTCTTTCTTTCTTTCTTTCTCTTTCTTCTTTCTTTTTTCTTCTTTCTTTCTCTTTCTTTCTTTCTTCTTCTCTTTCTTTGTTTCTTTCTTTCTTCTTCTCTTTCTCTCTTTCTTTCACACAATGTAAATATAGCTAACTATCATGCATTACTCAAGAGGCTGTCATTGGGCCAGATTTAGCCTGTGGATGGTAGTCTGCCATCCCTGGTTTAGACTGCTACATATATTTTGGGGTTCTACTTTGTTCTATTCTGGACTCACCCTCCACCATATAGTGTTTATTTCCATGAGGGCTAGATAACTTGATTTCCAAACGTTTAGTTGATCCTTTATACTAGTCAATAGGAAATACAACAGATTTGAAACCTGAAGTTTCTACTTCTGTATATAATCTAGATTTTTCCCCTAATGATTTCAGTACTACATAAATACTTGTTTAATTCTCTGAAGCCCTAAGGCAGAGCTAGCTAGATTATGTTGTTTTGTCTTTATTTACTCTTACTTTGCATGTACTTTCTGTCATTTTAATAACATTATAGTGGAGTTGGGCCTTGTTACTGAGGTAGCTGATATTGGGTCATGCACAGATCTTTTATAATGTTGGCTCCCCTTTCATGTTGCCACAATTCAGACATATAATTCTGCATATTTTATTGGATTTGGTACAAGGTCACGCTCATCTGCATACTTAGATCTAAATAGAACTACATAGCACATTCCATTTCTACTAAAAGCCTTCTTTCAATGCAATTAATTGCCCTACCAGTCAATACTATCCATTCAATACAATGATGCAATCCTCATCCCTTCTACTTAGTGCAAATTTCAACATGTTATACTAGAGATATATATATATAAAGTATAATAATATGATAGGACAGAATCAGCTATATATTTGGAGAGAAGGGAGGGCATTTTAAACCAGATTCCTAGGTGAAATTGTATAAATAGGTCTTAAGGGAGCAGTAGATCCTGTACCTTAAGAGTACAGGCATTAAGGGAATGGGGAAAAGTTTGCTGTAATTGGAGAACATGAAATATGTGATAAAAGCTCTGTGTATAAGTATCAAAACGATTCAGACATAAAAGTTCTTATATCATGATAAGGAATTTGTATTTCCTGCTTTAGATTAACAATCTCAAATACCTACATAGAATGGGAAGAGAATGATAGTAAAAAATAAGGTAAGCAGCTAGTAGAGGTAGATGGAGACTGGCACATTGGAAAGGAGGTTGATACTCTCGTCTACAGGCAGTAGTTGCTCAGCTTATTATGTCATAGATGCAATCTCTGTATTACAGGGGTTCTTGTTTTTTAGGAGTGTACAGAAATCTAGATTTAATCTGAAGTAGCACAGTTTTTAAATATTAACAACTGAATAAAGCTGAAGATCTTTGCTTTAAATGGTACAATCCAGACAGCAGTTTGCAATGTCTGTTAAATAGTCAAATCATTCTCTATCTTAGAACAATAAAATGGCAGCTATATTGAGCATGGACTTTAAGTGTGGAATAGCAAGACTGGAGATAGGAAGGGTCTATTAGAAGCTTAAAAATGAAGTAAATGTGAATAAATGGTTTGTTAATAAGGATAGAGAAGATTGCAGAGGTACACTGATGGTTTTTTTTTCATATTCACTGATAGTAAAATAAATAATTGCAAAAAGGTTAATAATGCAAAACAATTCTTTATATTCCTGCCACCCAAATTCTGTTTTACTTATGTGGTGTCAGCTGCTTTTACCAGTTTGTCACGTATCCCTCTAGATAGTTGGTATTCATGTGCCTTCTACGCCTCCCTTCCTTCCCACAAATGATAGTGTAATTAATGTATTTCTGCATCTTTTCTTAACAGTATATCTTGGAATTTCCCCTTATCTATTTACATATGTATATACAATACACACACACACACACATATATGTATATGTATTCTCATTAACATTTGCATTATACTTCATTGTTTGGGTGTATTGTAATTCATTTTCCCAGTCCCCTGTGGTAGACATTTAGTATGTTTCTATTCTTTTGCTATTGTAAATCATTTATGGATGGATATCCCTATTTGAGCTAATGTGTGTGTATCTGGCTGCTTTAGTTCTATAAGTGGAATTGCTAAGTCAAATGATTGTGGGCGCATCATACATTTTCTGATAACAATTAACTGTGTTCCCCTTTGAAAGTACTTCTTACCATCCCTCCAACAAGATATCAGAGCCTATTTCTATACATCAGAGTCGTCCTAGAATAAATCAACATTTTCATTTTTGTAAATATGATAGAAAAGGTGTTTCATCTTTATAAAATTTTACTTATTTGAGTAAAGTAGAACATCTTTTCATATTTGAGAAAAAAATTCACTTGTATTTCTTTTCTGTGAAGTAGTCCTCTCCCAGTGTTTTGCCAGGTTGTTAACTCTAAAAATTACTTGTCAGAGGCATCTGGGTGGCTCAGTGGGTTGTGTCTGACTTGTGATCTCAGCTCAGGTCTTGATCTCAGGGTCTTAAGTTCAAACCTGGCATTGGACTTCACACCCAGTGTGGTTCCTACTTAAAAAAAACAACAAAAAGTAAAAAATAAAAAAAAGTAAAAATCAGCTGTTAAAGCTTTTTCATGAAGGAAATCAACAAAGATTTTTCTCAGTGTATCATTTGCTTTGACTACATTTATGCTTTTTGCTCTGTTGACATTTAAAATTTTTAAGTAGTGACATTTTTATAAAATGTTTATGGGGCATGGTTATTATATTTAGAAGAGTCTTTGTAATTATTGTGTAACACTTGGGACTTTTTTTAAAGATTTATTTATTTATTCATGAGACACAGACAGAGAGAGAGAGAGGCAGAGACACCGGCAGAGGGAGAAGCAGGCTCCTCGCAGGGAGCCCAAAATGGGATGTGGAACTCAATCCTGGATCCCAGGATCACGACCTGAGCTGAAGGCAGGTGCCCAACCACGGAGCCAAGGTGTCCCACACTTGGGACTTTTATATAATTTTTTAAAGCTCTATAGTCCCATAGCTATGTTTGCATGCTAAAAACTGCATTCTTAGAGAGATTAATATGGATTAAAGGCAAAAGGTGATTAAAAATACAACTTTAGGTATTCCTAGTTGAGTGCCTTGTCAGTAAATTAAAAGCTAAAGATTTTGAGGTATTTGTCATTTTGCCCTACTTTTGGATTACTAAGTAATATTAAATAATTTTCATAGTTTTTCATGCTCATGATTAGAAAATAAGCCATTTTTTCCTGTACGAATTATGAAGTATTAAAGACACATAAAGTATTTAGTAACAACATTTTCCAAAAACAATTATTTAAGAAGGAAGAACCACAGATTTTGGGCAGTCTGTCATGAGTGGGATAATCAAGGTAAGCCTAGAGTTTGAGAATTCATGTGTCACTTATAAGATACCTAATTGGTGATATTGCTATAATATAAATGTTGGCTGAGTTTCACAGTGACTCTAATTTTCTTATACTTTTGTGTTAATTTTATCCATTAAAATGGACCCATTTTAAATCATCTTGACATATGTAGCAACATTTTTGCCACCTGGTATATCACTATATTTTTTTTTTGTATTGTATGTGAACAGTGGTAGGCATGAGTAATATAACTGATCATTCTATAGTTCTAGAACTTCAGTATATTTCTTTCTTTGAAGACATTTCTATTAAAACTTTACTGAAAACCTGGCATAAATCTTTTTTTCTATTTTTAAAGATTTTATTTATTTATTCATGAGAGACATAGAGATAGAGGGGCAGAGACATAGATAGAGGGAGAAGCAGGCTTCTCACAGGGAGCCCATATGGGACTCGATCCCTGGACCAAGATCATGCCCTGACCCGAAGGCGGCATATGCTCACCACTGAGCCACCCAGGTGTCCTCTAACATAAATCTTAAATGATCAGTATAATGATTCAAATCTGGCTATTTTGAAACAAAATATCTGATATTACATAGCTTTTATGTCTTGAAAATATTTCAAATTGGGGCAAAAAAAATTAAAGAAGCAGTGAAAATTATTATTCACTTATTCTTTCTAGGAGCTTCTTTGAGTTGCTGTTGTTCTTTGGAAGAGATGAGTTTTATGAAGAGCCCTTAAAGGATATTCTCGGATCATTCCAGGTAAAACAGTTTACTCCTTCACATTTTGTCTACATTTAACACATGCCTTATTCTCCCCCTAAAAATGGTATATTGGTTATTTATTGCTTCTAAGTTTTTATACTTAGTAAGATGGCAATGCTTAGGATCCCATATATTTTACTAGGAGGAAAAGAAGGTTCTTAAAATTAACTTCTAGCTGTATTTCTAAAAGCAGTTCAAATTAAGATTCTAATTCCACATTTGCTAGACCAGAGCCTACTGCTACCACCCTTGTAGATTTCTAAGCACATCTGGCACATATACTCACATTTTTATTGCTCCAGGCCTTGGTTTCAAAGCCTGTGTAGAATTCGGCCCTAGTATAAAAGGACTCTTCCTGTGTAGCCTGTCTCCTTGTCACTTGTACCCTTTGGCTATATCCTGATTTTCTCTATAGTCTTCCCCAGATAGGAGGTGATTTTTTTTTTTTTTTTTTTTTTTTTTTGGCAGGTGCTATATGAAAGGAAAGAGTAAATCCAAAAGAATGAAAAAGATCCAAGACCTCATCTGTAGACCCAAGAACATTTGATCTTTTTACCATTTACTTGAGAAACAGTAACTAGTAACTGTGGCTCAGTAATGTGTCCTTATCTTTATCTCATTATTCTTTGAGGTAGAATAAGGAAAGATGTACTTTGAGCTCCCTCTAGGGGTGAAGTGTTCAGACATCTTATATTCCTATTACGTGTTAATAGGAGAGATTATGGTCAACTAGGAGTATTACTGTCAATCTTTAGGAAGGAGATCAGCACAGTAACATAAAAGTATGCAATCTTTTCTCTCACCTAGAATTTTTATACTTACTGAAAGATTTTTATGATTGCTTACTCTGGTGCGTACATAGAAATAGGCAAATTAGAAGCAGACTTAATTGGCTAAGATATATCTAAAACTTCTTCACATTCGAATCTGACTCTAGATTTGTTTTTCCACTCATTGTTTTTCTACCCCATTTTGTCTCAGTGCCATCAAAAGTATTGATGAGGTAGCAGTTCCTAAAATTATTGATGAAAGAACTAAAAGCCACTGGCACTAGGCTTTTAAAAGCTTAAGCTGGTTTTATGGTTCTGTTTAACCAGCTAGCTTTGAACTCCTGCTTAAGTATTGTTAAATTACATCAATTTTCCGATATATACTCCTCCCATAGCATTTGCTTCCCAAGAGTTAAACAAGTGCTCTGCTAGTCTTTTGGATTTTATTCTGAATCACCAGTATACCTTATTGCAAGTTTTCATGCTGTCTCTTTGAATGTCCGGATACAGAATGACAACTACATTGTGACCATTACCAGGCTGACTTGGATTCTAAGATAGCATTGCTTATAAAACATACTCTGATTTTAGAGTTGTAGAAATAGTAAAAAAACAAAAAATCAAAAAAATGCATCTTATTTTAAAAAAAAACTCCTCTTTGAATCAATAATACTTATATTAAACATTCTACTTTATCCATCCTTATATTTAGCAAAAGAGTAAAAATACTTTTCATGGAGCTTAATTTTTTTAAGTTTATTTTATTTATTAATTTATTTTGGTAATCTACACACTGTATGGGGCTTGAACTCATGACCTTGAGATCAAGAGTCCCTTGATTTTCCAACTGAACCAGCCAGGCACCTCCTTATGGAGCTTACGCTCTAACTAAAGTCTATATTCACTATTTAAGACTTTGTAATTTTCCACTCCACTTTTTCTTTGTCACTTGTGTTCTTGGCAATCCATCCTTGAATTTTTATTAGGCAAATATTTATTGAGTCTCTAGTATATACTAGGCACTGAGCTCTGGGAAAAACGGTAGTAACCACAACCAGAAAAACCCTCCTATTATGGAGACAGAAAGACTATAAATCAAATCTTTGTAAATGTAAGAGTATTTTAGAAAGTGACAAATGACTCCCTTGAAAATGAAGAAGGCCAGGGAGATAGGGAGTGCTAGCATGATGGTATTGGGGAAGGAAATTTCAGTATTAAATGAGATAGTCAGGAAATGCCTCATGAAGATGTTAACTGAGCACTGATAATGGGAACTTCTGAAGCAATGTTTGTAGAGAGGTGAGAGATAGTATTGAATTCTGTTTTAAATATGTGAAATCATAACATCTGTGAAGGGATAATTTTATTTGTTTGTTTATTTATTTAGAGCAGGGTTTCCATACAGTTTATAAAATAATTCCTTAGGAAAGAGTTCTTGGTTTTGTACCATGTTCTATAGCCTGCTCAATTTCTAAAGCTCACCCTTCCTTTTGTTCTCTTTTGTTTTTAAAATCTCTATGCCACTTCTGCCACTTTGTTGCTGTGGCTTTTTCCTACTTCTGGCTTCTTTCTTCCTACTCTGAATTTTCTTGAGCCTCTAACTCCTGCCTCTTAGGAGAGATTTCGCCACCTTTCATCCTCCATTTTCTAAGCTGATCTGCTATTTGGTGTTTCCAGCCTGTGCCCTTAGGGACCCAGGAAGGGCCAACATGTAGGTCATCATATACAATTCCCTAAATTCTTGCATTTGCTAAGCTTTGTAAATTCCCCAGCCTTTTGACTTATATTTGATAGTCCCGTGATAGTCCTAGTATCACTTTTTGAAGTGTTTTTATATATGTATTTTTTTTAAGATTTTATTTATTTATTCATGAGAAACAGAGAGACAGAGAGATAGAGACACAGGCAGAGGGAGAAGCAGGCTCCATGCAGGGAGCCCGACATGGGACTCAACCCCGGGTCTCCAGGATCATGCCCTGGGCCGAAGGTGGTACTAAATCACTGAGCCACCCAGATTGCCCTGTTTTTATACTTTCTAATGCAAACCCTATTTCCCCAAGTGGTTTATCTATCTATCTATCTTTCATAAAGATTTGTACCAGCTTCAGATCTTGTGCTTTCTCCTCTACCATAAGTAGTACAAACATAATGCTGCTCATACTTTAATGTACCTGGGAATCTTGTTAAAATGCACATATTGATTCAGTAGTTCTGGGGTGGGGGCCTGAGAGTCTACACCAAGCTCAGAAGTGATGCCTCTGGTGCTTGCCTCTGGATCACAATTTGAGTTAACAGGGATTAACATTCCTTGCTGGATTTTAGTTATCCCTCCTGTCATGGTGTGGGCTCTGAAGTCATATTACCTGGATTTCTGTTTGCACAGTAATACCAAAACATGGCCCTTGAGTTTATTCTTATTTGTTCAATTAATTTCTGATCTCCTAAAATCTGAACTGCTTATATAGAAATTTTAATCTTGTTATTGACTGACTATAATTTTTCTTCTACCTTATTCCAAGAGGAAATTTCATTCTTAGAGCCAGATGTTCCATTTGCTGGCTTCTTAAAGCTTGCTTTCTTAATTTTTATCTTCCAATAATTTTTCTTTACTGAAAAAAAAAAAAAGAAGATGGCACATTTCTTATATGATGCACCTATCTCATTATTATTTTTAATCTGTCCATTGGTGAGCTTTCCATAGGCTTGTGATTGATTTCATACACTGGGTCTCCAAATCCCATTAATGTAATAAAATAAAATTTAGATTCTCAATGAAATGACAAAAATAACATGAGAACAAAATTCCTTATGAATGTTGGAAACTAGGATCAGGATCTGTATCAAGCACTCAAAGATGAATCCATCTGGAGTAATAGGCCAAAAAATATTTGATTAACTGAATGTGATTAAATAGGGGAAGGAGAGGGGGAGACCTTCCAAATGCGACCCAGTAATGCCCCCTACCCCTATCAGCTTGTAACAGTGGGGACTGGAAGAAATACCAGATGGGCATTAGGTATTCGGCCAATCTCATTCTTCAAAGTGCACCAGGTGTGGAGCAGAGCATACAGAACAGGAATACTAATGTAACTAAGCTGTCAACATTAAAAATGGAATGTATGGCTCTCCACAAAGCCACTGAGAAAATGGGACTCTGACCCAAACTAAATGCAGCCTGCTGCAGTATCCAGAGGTTAGAAAGTTTTGCAAAGGGGTATGGCTATCTCCCAGTGTAGCTTCCTCTTTACTGCCTCATGGGCCATTGATCTGACAAATTAAATTTACAACTTTTCCCTTCTATCTTGGTTGAACTTAAAGGAGTCAACAAAAACCTATTTACCCATTAGTAAAATAATAAAATAGCTCTCTGATCTAGCTATTCTAGGATAAAGAGATTAATGCCAGTTACCATCAGTTACTTGGTTAAGATGAGAGGACAGTTGAAAAAAAAAAAAAGATCCAGTTTTATTTATGTGGTTGAGCTCAGGGTATCCTCCTTGAAACGAAGTGAAGTTGAAAAGAAGGGACTAACCTAGAGTAGCTACAGAGGTAAAATATTGTATGGAGATGAAACTACTAAATTAAAAGTAGGCGATTAGCAGTAGATTCGCTCCAGAAAAAAAAATGAGTTAGTGAAGGAAAAAGATCTCTAAAACATATTTTCAATTCATAGTTACATGCAGCCATATCTTGTAGTCTTCAATTTTCAGTATAAGGGAAAGTTCCTATAAATGCAGGACTCCTGTAAAACAGGATCCTAACAAAGGAAAAAATAAAATCAGGCTGGCAATGAATTTCTCCATTGTAACAAATACCGGAATAAATTAATGTCTATCAAGTTTTTCAAGGGAAAAATATTTAATAATACAGCTCCTAAGCCCTATAGTTTATGAGAGAGGGCAACAGAAAGAAATAGTCCAAATACTAGAGAAACAAAGCAACTACAAGTCTTTTATCAGAAAAAAAAAGTATGCCAGCTGATTTAGAAATGGTCAAAACAAAGAATTTACAAATAGAGTTGTTTTAGAATTTAAAAATAGGACTAACATGAGGAAACAAGCAAAAATTAGTAGACTGTTGTTAATATGGCTATAATGAAAATTCTGTTAATGTGTTAGGAATGATTCTGGAAAAACACAAGCGCACACATAACGATATGGAACTAAATTCTCAGATTATGGTATTGATTGGATGGAGGTAAGGGAGATGAAGAATCAGGTATATTTGGGGGCATTTAAGCTGAAGTAACCATATAGAGTAGTGCCATTCACTAAGTGGGCAGTGATCATAGGGGAAAGAAAGGTGATTATAAGAGAAAGAACAGGCTATAGAAAGAAGATAACTTCATTCTAGGTAGAATTTTAAATATTTTTGGAAGATGCAAGTACTAATGCCCAGTGATAGTTAGATTGATTGGTCTGTATTTTATCTTTCTTGCTTTTTTAAAAATTTAACCAAGAACATGTATTACTTTTATAAATCAAGAGACAAATAGATTGTTATAAAGCTTCCTCACTCCCAGTTAGAAGAAGAAGAAGAAGAAGAAGAAGAAGAAGAAGAAGAAGAAGAAAAGAAGAAGAAGAAGAAAGAAGAAAGAAGAAGAATATGACCCTGGAGTAGTCGTAAATAATAATAATAATAATAATAATAATAATAATAATAATAATAATATGACCCTGGAGTAGTCACCAAAATGCCAACCAATAATCCAAAAGCCTTAGGTTTGTGGTTGTTTTAATAAGCCTGCCCTGACCTCAGTGAAAACTCTATCCTCATCCCTGGGGTCAATGTCTAAATCACAAAGATCTTTTTTGTTCAGAATAGAAGTAGACCTTAGTTTAAGCTTTCCTTCCTGAGACTCTACCCTATTTTTTAATCTGCGTGTCCTTCTTTGGATAATTGGGGGAAGCTAATGGGAGGAGATAGGGATATAACCTCCCATAAAGGAGGAGGCCCAACGCTATCTTATTGCAATAGCATCTTAAAAGGAGAACAAAAGGAATCAAAAGTAAAAGAACCAGCCACAGGAGAGAAGTTTAAATAAATTGTCATGTCTATCTGTTTCACTGGGGCAAGAGTTGATTTTCCCCAAGAAGTTGGACTATATATTCATTGGCATTATAACCCAGTATACTGCCCCAATTTTATTTTTAGCTAATATGAGAAGTTTAAAAGATTTATTCTATTTGAGAGAGAGAGAGAGAGAGAGAGAGAGAGCACACCTGTCTGAGAGAGAGTACCCATAGGGGAGAGGAGCACAGGGAGAGGGAGAGAAAGAATCTCAAGCAGACTCTCTGCTGAGTGTTGGGCTCCATGCTCACAACCCTGAGATCATGACCTGACCTGAAATCAAGAGTTGGATACTTAACCCACTGAGCCACCCAGGAGCCCCTAATATGAAGAACTGACTTTCTACTAAAACCTTCTGGACTATGTTCCCTGCCTAGACTATTTGGAAAAAAATCTTGGTATTCAAACTACCTTTGTAATACTGGTTAAAAGGCTTTTCAAGAGGGGCACCTGGATGGTTCAGTCAGTCGAGCAACTGCCTTCAGTCCAGGCCATGATGGCAGGGTCCTGGGATCAAGCCCCGCATTGGGGTCCTTGATCAGTGGGTAGCCTGCTTCTCCATCTATAGCTCCCCCTGCTTGTGCACTCATTGTCCTTCTCTCTCTGTCAAATCAATCAATCAATCAATCAATCTATCTATCTTTAAAAAAAAGGGCTTTTCAAGAATACAATCATATCAATTTAATAATAGCAAGACATTTTAAGGAGTAGTTTCAAAATTGTGTTCACATATTCTTTTCTTCTCTAATAGAAGTTTTCTCCTGTCTCTACTCAATTCATTTTGACTACATATGATGCCACCCCACTTCCTCCACCACAAGCTTTTTTACTGTTTCTGAGACACTAATCCCTCTGTATTCTATTTGTGGTTTGATACGTCTCTCCATTAGATCTCATGGGTAGAGGCTATTTTCATTCCTTTGTCTCTAGCACTTAGTAGTCTTAGCCCACAGTATTCCTAGGTTTGGCAATACAAATGAAGGATAAAGAAGTCCATAGACATTTTTTTCTTTAAAAAAAAAATCCCCCAAAAAAAAAAAAAAAAAAAAATCCCATTGTTGATCTCTACAAAACAAGATACAATGAGGTATAGTTTCTGAAATTTACCTCATGGTCCATTGGTTACTACTGTACAGTGAAATGAAGGACAGATCAACCAATGCATTTATGAGATGAAACCACTAAATATTTACTTGTGGATTCTACTCTGACAGTGTTAGAAAAAAGAGAAATTGAAGTCTCCTTAATGGTGAGAAAAGTATAAGGAAAAAGATTTCACTATCTATGAAAGGAACATACTTGACAAGTATGCCACATATTTAGCACTTGGGAGTGAAAAAGATTGATGTTAAAATTAAGGTTGCATATTCTGAAATCATTTCATAAAAATTATATTCCTTAGATAAATCTTGTGTTGAAATGGGTAAAGCTTTGGTGTTTTTTCACTGTCATTTTTATGTTTGAAATTGTTACTCCTATTAATAATTTTTGTATATTACCACCTCAAATATTTTCACTTTCTCAATGTATTTTTTTTAATAATCTGAGAAGGAAACACTTTACCCCAACTGTTGAAGTTCTGTAATCGTTTTGAAGGGATTTAAGAGCCAGAGTTATTTCAAGCATAATGTAATAAATAAACTTGAGACAGTTAAGCTCAAGGGACCAAGAGCAAGTCTGTAAGACAAAGGGCTGTCAGCATCAATAAGTTGCATATCTCAGGAAAGGCCAGTATACCTTGACACAAAGGATGATGGTCATCTCAAAAGCAGGCATTAAACCTTGTGAATTGATAGTTATTCATACCATATTATCCAACTATAAACAAAGATCTTACGTTCTGAGCATCTTACAATTTTGTGTTGTCATGAACAGGGAAGTGCCTTCAAAATTAGTGATTTTGCTTAATGCTTTGAAAATACCTCTGAAAGCACATCAGGGTCATTAAGGTATTCATTGATCACTGAAAGATGATTCTATAGTGTCCTAATACATAATAACTAGAAATATGAACATATTAGTACTTGGAGTAATTTGTTTTCCCAGATAAAATACTACATTATAGAAAATTTAGCTGTAAAGAACAGTAAATGTCATTAAGTCCAACCTAACTTTAATACATGATGAAAGCAAGGACACAGAGATTCACTCATTCATCCATTCAGTATTTATTGGAGATTAACTTACCCAGTTTGTTGTGTTGCCAGAACGTGACCTGTTAAATCACGTTAAATCTGTTGAATCAGATTTTATATTTATTTCTTTGTGTGGGAACCTGTATTCAAGTAAATCCTGTGCACACCTTAATTCTGCTTCAGGGTCTGTCTTATAGGTTAGAGCCATAACAATTGCACTTCTCTGTTGGCTATATTATTTCTTTACCAATTGAAAATGTTAATAGGGTTTGCTTTCATTAGCATGGCAATCACCAATTCTGAAATTTGGTTATACTCTCAGGTGAAGGTTTTCCTGTACTTATGACTGGCCTCCCCTTCAGATAAAACTCCAATTGCTAATTTAAGTATCATTTACATTTACTCCTTAAGATTTTTTACATGTATTAGAATGTAATCATGTTTATTAAAAAGGGAACAATTACTTATATTTAAATATTCATTTTTTCTGAAGTTCACAAATGGGGCATCTTAAATACTTCACTAAGTACATGATTCTAATTATTTTTAAAAATAAGATTTATGTAATTTATAGGCATTCATGCATTTTTATAACTTTTAAAAGCAAGTTTTTTTTTTTTTTTTTTTTAATTTTTTTATTTATGATAGTCACAGAGAGAGAGAGAGGCAGAGACACAGGCGGAGGGAGAAACAGGCTCCATGCACCGGGAGCCCGATGTGGGATTCGATCCCGGGTCTCCAGGATCACGCCCTGGGCCAAAGGCAGGCGCCAAACCGCTGCGCCACCCAGGGATCCCGCATTTTTATAACTTTGAGATTGGGCGTCACCTTAGAAATTGTTTAATCCCATAATACCTTATTTTACAGATCAGAAAATTAAGCTCTGATGGATTTGAGGTTTATATAGAAGTAGAACAAGGACCTAAGTCTTAGCTTCAACCAGTATTACACCTAATCTGTTCTATGAATTGTTATAAGCATGTGTTTTCAGTAATATAGATGTCAAAACAATAGGTTTAAAGAAATCTTTTTTTAAGTTTTACTTATGTAATCTCTAGATCCAACATGGAGCTTGAGATCAAGGGTTACATGCTCTTCCAACTGAGCCAGCCATGCTCCCCTAAAGAAATGTTTCATTTATACTATGTTTATAAAATGCTTTGTGTTCTAAATTTTGAGATCTTCTAAAGATTTACTGGGGAGAGAGAAGAAGAAGAAATTAATGGGGTTATCTAAATGATAGCAGATGAAAGCCTAGGCTTAGAGTGTAACACTAGTAATAACAGGAAGAAGCACATCAGATAATAAATAAAATTGACATAATATTAAGATTAGTAGAAGACAGTGAGTTTAATATTTGATTCCAAATCCAATATAAAAACAAATAATACATAAAACCAGGGATATCTAGACTTTTGTTAGGACAGCCATCCAGGTTTTAAAAAATATATATACTTATCAATATGTGTATATTTATGTACATGTACTTATATACATTAAAATATAAACAATTTAAAAAGATAAAAGCAAAGTAATGTTTTAACTGTAAAAACTAATGACAGCAGTGAGATTAAATATGTTTTATTATGAAAAATTTTAAGACTAGGTCATATATTAATTCATAGTCTGATTTTAAGTTCAGTTTACTTTGATACTTGGGTTTAGTAGCTGTCATAGGTGTAAAGATTAACCTTTGGTAGATACAAATGAAAAATCTTATAAACTATGATACTTAGTTTTAAATTCCTTTCACCGAATTTAGAGTTGTCGAAATTTGACTACTAAATTTCTACTGTTACTGAAATCAGTGTTTTCTTGATACTAACCATTTTTAACGTATGAATTGAAAACCCATTAAAATGCTCCAGGCACAGATACAAACATAGGTGACACACTGATTTTTGGCAACTGCAAAGATGTAAAAATGCAAACACTTCCAAACAATCATTTAAAATTATTTTCTCCATAAGAATTTTCTTTGAAAAGCAGTAACCTTTTCACAGTTAACACTGTCCTGTTTACTTTATATGAGCAAACTCACAATGCTTATTTTTTAAAAACAGGTAAATATTCCTTAGGAACTTACTGCAGAAAAGAACAGCAAATGTGTGATATTGTCTTTTTGTAAAAGAAAACTATGTAATATCTTTAAATTTTACAACTTTTGAAATGCTTTGCCATAAGATAACCAATGGAAGTGTGATAATAAATATGATTGTATCTTATTTCAAAGTATTGTAAAGGTTTTACTATTTTAAAAGCTCTGTTTCTATAACATTAACCACATTGAAGACCTTTTTCAAATATTTTTGCTTTGATTTGCTACAATAGCTTGTTTTATGATTAAATTTGACATGGTAGTGTAATTTTACTCTGGAACCTGCATTTCATTCAGTATAAGATAAATATTTCATAGTGCTTCTGGTTACATGGACTTCCATAAAACCCTATTTTGATTAAAGAGTTAATTATTGAGAATTTAGTTTCTCTGGTATACCTTTCCTTTCTTGGCTCTGTTTGAAGAAGCTTTTGATTACCTAAGAAGTAAGATGTCAACCCTTAATAATACAAGGCCTCCTCTTATAATAAAATCCAAGAGTGGACTGGAACTGATTTTTAGTATGGCAGGAGAAGGAATTAAGTTTATTATGGATTGAGGTAGCTAGCAGAGGGTTCTGAGGGAAAAGTAGGACTATGAAAAGATAGGAAAAGATTTAGATTGGTTTATGGGAGGATTTAGATAGGTTTATATGAAGTTGAAGGAGAAAGAGAGTGATAATGAGAAAAGCATAAGCACGAAAGTGCATGATGAATCTAAGAGACATGGAAGACATGACACTAGAGGAAAGGATTCATGTACAATAGGTGAATGAGTTAGGGAGGTATATCCAGAGGTCCTTAAATATGAAGTTGGGACATTAAGAATTTCATGTTATGAAAAAAAAAGTCATCCTATTAGCTGCTGAAGAGTTCAGATCAGGTATATAGAATGGACAGAAAACTGGTCTACAGCTTTGCAGACATGTTGTAGGTGTCAGTTCTAAAGAGGCAGCAAATTCAGGGAAGAAAATTCTGGAACAAAATGCACAATATTCATGAGAGGCAGACACCTAGGCAGAGGGAGAAGCAGGCTCCCTGCAGGGAGCCCAATGCAGTACTTGATCCTGCAACTCCAGGATCACACCCTTGGCCGAAGGAAGACACTCAACTACTGAGCCATCCAGGCATCCCCAAAAGGCACAATAGAACAAATCACAATAGATTCTGAAAAAAGAGTGAGGGAAGGAGTTGTGTTTTCTCTCTACCTTTGGCAAAAACACAAGGTTGAATGGAAGTTTCTGAGGGAATTATATTTAGCATTGTTGTGGTGAATATCAATGATAGTAGACGGACGACTTAATAAAGGACCAAGTTAATATACAGGTACAGGTTTTTAATTAAGCATTCTAAAATATATATATATACACACATACACACATACAGGAAAGATAACTTGTGAATTCTACCGTGGTTTAAGTGCTTCCTTTTTCACTTTCAAGGCTTTTAAGTTGCATATCATCCACAGAAGCCACCATACTACTTAAGGAATGAGGAGCCAAAAGATATTTACAGACTTACTTGTTCTCTTTCATCCCATGTCTTTTTAAGTAGGCAAAAATGAAATATACTTTTCATCTCTATTTCTGTCCAGAACTATTTCCCATAAAAGTGGTCTCCAAAATATGGTGCACTTGGCTCAAGAAGTGCACATACACAAAAAAATCAAAACTCTACCTTATAAATTTTATCTTAGAAAAATGAACTTCAGCTAATTGGCTAATTTTTAACAGAAGGGTCAATAGGAGTACAAGTATATAATTTCTAGTATTAACATTTATGAAAGTACACTCTAAATGTAGAAAAGGTACAATTGAAAAGTTTGCCAAAGTTGTCTGTGGGTTGGGGGTTATTAAATATACTGTTTTTCAGGGTTTCCCTCTAGAAATTTTGATTGAATATGTTTGAATTGGTGTCTGGGAATCTGTTTTTTAACAAGACCTCCAAGTATTTCTTATTTCTCAGCCATATTTAGGAAATTAGCAATAGATCTATTGCACCATATCTTTACTTGGGCCTAAGTCCAGTTATAGGTCCCACAATACTAATGGCTGTACAATTAATACCTTATCTACACTAAGACAGCTAGAAACATGGGTTGTCCAAGAGCTCAGCAGCAAGCCAAAGCTCACCAGTGATTCAGGGGTTAGCATCCAGCTCACCTTATTTCTTGTGCTTCTATTGGACCAAGAGCCAGCTTATAGTAGTTGAATTTTAGCGGTAGTAGTATATGTGTCTAAAGTAACATAGGAGTTTGTAGTTTGTTTGTTTACCTTTAGGTTTGAAATTGATTGTTTTAAATCATAAAGCTGTTACCACAGATTGTTACTATGTTCCATGTGTGTAAAACATATCATGGCTGATCAAAAACTTTATACCTTCTTTTTGAGAATGCTATAACATGCTTGACACATGGAAATAGAAAATAATTTTATGCTAAGGTATTTCTCAAAAATTGTTTAAAAATACTAGAAGAAATAATGGCTAACATTTATGAAGTGCTTACAATGTGCCAGGCACTGTACCAAGCATTTTTCAGTATATTTAAACCTCACAACAATCCTGTGAAGTAGGTTTTTTAGTATCCATTCTGCAGATGAGTTAACTGAAGGAGCACAGAGAGGTTAAGTAACTTGCCCATAATTTATAAAGTTTTTGTTTGCTTGCTTGCTTGCTTGCTCATTCTAATTTGGGAATATTCTAAATAACTTTAAGAAGGTATTTATTTTCATGTTATGATTTAATGATCCTTTGACTTCTTTGACTAAATAATTATTTATCTTGAAACTTGATTTCTTCTACTACCTTGTCTTATAAAACAATAAAACCTCTTTTTTATGTATTTTAACAAGGAATAAAAAGTGGTATATAGATGCCACTTAAAGAACATGACACATAAAGCAAAGTGTTTATTGCCACTTTGAATATGTAGCCTGATGATTTATGTCATAAGTAAAATTTGTAATGATGTATTGTTTTATACTGAAACTTTGCTTTATAACTGTTACAATGTTTTTAATGTCAGAGGGATATTTTGAGCACAGAAAATTTGGCAGTTGTTTTTGTTTTAATTTATGTGCAATTTATTCAGATTTTTAACATTGCCAATTGCAATATCTAATTTTTTTTAAGGCTGTAAGCTCAGTGTATGCATTTAAAAAATAAATCTAGTCATACCTTCACTAAATCTTCAGTTAATCTTTTAAAATTATTCATTAAATTCCCTGAAACAGTTACAAAAACAATACCAAGGTATATAATGAATTAAAAAAGCATAATCAAACAATTAAATTTTATAAATCTAAATTTTATACATTTAAATTCAGTCAGCCAAATTCTCCTAATTACTAAGATTTGTTTACAAACTTGTTACATAATTCATATTATAATCACAAGTTTAATATAACATTCTCTAAAAACATTTCAAACATCTTAAAAACATCCCAGAAAAATGCATGGACAAATGATCAATTAATGCCCAACTTATCAATACTTATTTATCTTAAAACAAATGTGAAGTTTTCTTATTATAGGTTGGATTCATTCCTTCAGTCTACCATTTCTTCATCCCAAGATTACAAATCTGCTAACACAACAAAATGCAATAGAATTTCCATCTTCCATCCAGCCTTTCACCACAACTTAGAGTTTACATTTGGGATCAGAGCAAGGGACCTGTGTCTATCTGCCAACCCCAAACTGTATTGGACAGGAACCCCTGTACCTCCTTCTTATAGTCAGGCTCTTGCTTGCCATTGTTAACAGAAGCTTTATGAGCCTTCACATAAATTTAACTGAACATTTAAGTTTTACATTTTTGCAACCTGGTTCTTTTCCTAGAAATGATGCATCCTGTAAGTTTTTCCCTTAGGTTTTGCAACCTGGTTCTTTTCCTAGAAATGATGCATCCCTTAAGTTTTTCCCTTGGGTTACACTTCATCCCTACTGTAATTGGATTTTCTAAGTCCAATTATGTAATAACTCTGTAACCTTTGGCATTAAAGCCTATTTGTGTACTGATGGGGTTTTGACACCCTACTAGGTTACTATAGCAACCCTTTCTCTTATAATTTAATAGCTGCCTCATTGACCATCAGTCATTTTATTGACAAGGATGATCAAGTTTAGTTTTTAACCCCTTTAAATTCACAAAGCCAAAATGATTTTTCTCTCCTAGGAATGCCAGAATCACCTCCGCAGATATGGAAATGTGAATCTGGAACTGGTGACTCGAATCATTAGAGATGGTGGCCCATGGGAAGATCCAGTGTTGCAAGCTGTTCTTAAAGCCCAGCCAGCATCTCAGGAGATAGGTACTTCAGGAGACTCAAAATCAAAACCAACATTTGTGAGAAGCAAGCGCAATTTCATTTCTAATTAGAGCAGTAATAGTGATTTCTCTTTATCTTCTAATACTGAATAAGAGTAATGTATTTTCACATGAAATGTGTTTAAATTGTTATACTAACCTAGCCCAAGAATGACTTTTGACACCAGACTAGGTACATTTATTTCCAGTAACTTCCCATGTATTATAATGGGAATTCAGAGTGTTAACACTTTTATTTTTACTATTCAAATGTTACTAAGAGTTGGTTTTCACCACTTGTTATATTTTAAAAATCTATTTAAGTAGGAACAAACACCCTTAAAAAAACACCCTGCTTAAGCACATGGAATCTCCCTTATACAGGAAACTCTGTGAGGGCTGGAACTCTGCCAATTTTTATCACCACTACTATATATCCTGTACCCAGCCCAGTGCTTGGTACAAAGTAGGTGCTCAATATAAGTATTTGTTAACTGAATGAATGACCATGTGTAAGTGAATGAGTGATTAGTTGAAGGTGTAAGTGAATGAGTGATTAGTTGAATGAATAAGTAAATTTCAATTCCAGATACTCTGGAGCAGTATTTCCCAAACTTTATCCATTAGTAGAAATTCAGTTTTATCTCATATTCCCTTAGTGCCCTGCATACTTCTTTGATATCACCTCCTCTTCATCTTAGATCCACAGTGTTTCCTGTGGGCCAAAATTTCCTTTTGAGGCAGGAGGCTGTCAATTACTTTTCTTTTTAAAAATGTTTGCCATATAATTCTTGAGCCCCAGAGCATTTTGGATCATCAAACCTAGAATGTAAACTCAGCAGTAGTATAAGCAAAAAACTGGAGAACATTTGAAAGCATGGAGAGCCCATGGAGTGCAGTAGTAAGATGGCAAAAGAAAAGATAAGGCTTCCTAGCCTTGGAACCATTCAGGCCTTGGTCCAGTGAGGATACTTCATACCACATAGTATGCTGAGCAGGTTAGGATCTTTCCATTTGTCTTAGGTTAAGGATTGCAAGTGGGCTTTGGGTAGAGCTGAGTGGAGAAGGGGCTATGCTTCTCCAGCTTAAGAGCAAGCCAACCCCAGATACAAATGTGGAGGACTGTGACAAAGATGTGAGAGAAGATGAAGATGAGGAGAAGTAGTGCAAAGTGGTGGGATGGAAAGGAGAGGTAGGATCAGAGTAGGAGGAGAGAGCTATGGTATATATGACGTGGTTTAGTGGTGAATACCCAGGAGAATACAAAGGAGACTGGAACTTGATATGAGGGTTTCAGAAAGGAATAAAAAACTGAAGAGGGAGGAAACTGTAACTGAAGAGAAAGAGTTGGATCACTGAAGAAAAGTATTGAGAGTCCATATAGGGAAGGTGGGAACAGTGATAGACTGAAGAAAACTATGAGGAGACTGGGGAATGTGGCCAGAGCAGTCAGGACCTAGACAAAGAGTTTCAAAAGGAGTGAGAACAAAGGAGAAGAAAGTTTGGACTTTTAGGGAAGCTTTGAAGCTTTTCTGACTAGGAGTTAGTACAAATCTGTTGTTGGTATGAGGACTGATGGCATCTCTCTCTCTCCTTCTAGTCCTTATGTAAATACTCCTTTCATACCTCCACTAGCATACCTCATTTGGGAAAAGCTGCTCTGGGGCCTGATTAACATGGATGACTCTCCTCTAGTTGGTGACTATAAGGGTGAAGACTAGTTTGAAGTTTATCTTTGCAATAGCTATACAAATCACTGTCTGCTTATCATATATAGTAAACAGAATTGCAAGGCAAACGTTGAAGCCCAAATAAAACATCACTCATAGGCATTTTAGGAGCTACTGATTAAGCATACACAACTAATAAAAACACTTTGGATTTGAAATATGGGTCATTGTTCCTCCTCTACCAACTTGTTCTTTGTCCTTGGGCAAGTCATTTGACCTCTCTGAGACTCAGTTTTGTGATCTGTGAAAGAAGTATGATACCTGCCATAGGTTGTTGTTAGGTCTAAATAAACTTATGTAGATAAAAGGTGTTTATATATTTTTAAATTGTGTAAAAGCAAGTATTAGTAATTATTCTTAGTGACAAATGAGCATATATTAATAAGCAGTCCTATTGGCACTACTATTAATATATATAATAAAATATATTACATTTTCATTAATTAAATTACTCTTCTCTATAGTTAATATAAATTAGTGTGGTTTACTGACAAATCAGGATTCAGCCTTTTAATCTTCGAGTAATGAAAATATTGGGCAGTAAAATAATAAAGCATATAATAGACTAGAAATTCCAGACCCTATTTATCTGAAACATTTTAACATATTAGTGAACTGAAAAGAGAATATTTCATTTTATTTTCCTTTTAAATTTTTTTTCACTTTTTAGACTGAAAAGAAATCAATAGATTATTCTCAAGCACTGTTTTGGTGGTGTTCTTATTTTCATTTTTCCAATCATATAACTGAGAATTCTTTTCACAAACTCGTACTGAGGAAAATGCTAATTAAATAACTACTTAATCTAATTAGATACTACATGTTAGCGGCAAAATTTCAAGCAACTTTGAGAATCTTTTCTTAAGAGTAATAAGAGTATTTTCTTTTTAATATAGTGAACAAATATTTAAGTTCTGAAAATCCGCTGTTTTTTGAACTGCGTGCCAGATACCTAATTGCTTGTGAACGCATACCTGAAGCAATGGCTCTTATTAAATCTTGTATAAATCACCCAGAAATCAGCAAAGACTTGTACTTCCATCAAGCACTCTTCACATGTCTGTTTATGTCACCTGTAGAAGATCAGCTATTCCGGGAGGTATTGTTTGAGATTATATTTGCCTATTCCTCTTTTAACCTTACCAAAAAAAAAGGTAGCCCATTCTTATTAAATTCCTTTTATAGTAACAGCAAAGATTTTAAGAATACATTATCTTGATGTGTTCTCATTGGCACCATTCTTTGAGCTTCTGTTGAATTAGACAATCTGATATTAATAAATGATGAAATTAACAAAACATCAATAAGCATTGTTCATGTTGAGCTTCTTATGTGACAAATAAGAGGTTAAATAAAAACTGAGAATCATTTTAAAGAAAAATTTTAATTCAGCACTTTTTTGGTAAATACTTTTATAAAGTATTTTGCCTTTTAAATAAAATACTAAGAAATTAAATGCTCATGTTTGTTATTTTGTTTTTTTTAAGGTGAAATAATTAATCTTTTCCTAATAATAGAACCTATTTATCTACAAGTTATGGACATTAATGGGATTAAAAGTAGTCATGAAACTGTAGATGCTACATAGTAAAGCTATGAAAATATTTCTGTATCATTGTCTTTGTAGAAGAAAACCAGAAATCTAATTTTTTCTTGAATGTCAACTTTATATATTTAATGCAACTAGCCTTTTTAGATATTTTTAGTTGATATGAACTGATTTTTCTTTTCCTTTTGTAGCATTTATTGAAAACTGATTGTAAGAGTGGGATTGATATCATCTGTAACACTGAAAAAGAAGGCAAGACTATGTTAGCCTTGCAACTCTGTGAATCCTTTCTTATTCCACAGCTCCAGAATGGGGATATGTACTGTATCTGGTAAGTGTTCCTAGTGCTGAAACTGAAATGATAAGATGAGGAACAGAAGAAGAATTGGTTAGCAGAGTCTGGACTTTGTTTTTCAAAAAGTTATGTGAAAATGTTACTTTTTAAAAATTTATTGCGCAAGAAACAACAGTAAGTTGTAAGACCTAAAAATGATAATGACTATGTACCAGTAATTGACAGTATATATTATAAAGTATGTTTCATTTTAATGAAACAATTATATTTTGAATTAAATGTGGAGTGTTAGTTTTTCAAGACTTTATTTATTTTTTAAGATTCTATTTACTTATTCATGAGAGACACAAACAGAGAGAGAGAGAGAGGGGCAGAGACACAGGCAGGCAGAGAGAGAAGCAGGCTCCATGCAGGGAGCCCGATGTGGGACTTGATCCCGGGACTCCAGGATCAGACCTCGGGCTGAAGGCAGGTGCTAAACCGCTGAGCCACCCAGGGATTCCAAGACTTTATTTTTTAAAGCCATTTTAGGTTTACAGCAATATTGAGAGAGAAGTACAGACATTTCCCATTATATCCCCATCCCCATATGTGCATAGCTTCCCCCATTATTAGCATTACCCAAAAATAAAACAAAAAACATTACTCACCAAAATGGTACCTTTTTTAAAACAAAACAAAACAAGGATGAACCTATAGTAGTACATCATAAACACTCAAAGTCCATAGTTTATCTTAGGGCTCACTATTGGTGTTATATAATGTATGGGTCTGGATAAATATATAATGTTATACATCATTAAAATATCATACAGAATATTTTCATCTGCCCCAAAAGTCCTCTGTGCTTCACCTATTCATCTCCTCCCCTCACCCCTCACTTCTGGAAACCACTGATCTTTTTATATGTTGTCATTGTTTTTTCTTTTTCACAATGTCATATAGTTAGAATTATACAGTGTATATAGCCTTTTCAGATTGGCTTCTTTCACTTAGTAATAATGCATTTAAGGTTCCACCATGTCTTTTCATAGCTTGATAGCTTGTTTCTTTTTAGTGCTGAATAATATTCCATTGTCTGGATGTACCAGTTTAGTTATACATTCATCTACTGAAGGACATCTTGGTTGCTTCCCAGTTTTGGCAACTATGAATAAAGCTGTTGTAAACATCCTTGCGCACGTTTTTTTGTAGATGTAAGTTTTCACATCCTTTGGGTAAATAGCAAGGAGCACAATTACCGAAATGTTTGGTAAGAGTGTATTTAGTTTTGTAAGAAACTGCCAAACTTGTCTTCCAAAGTGGCTGTACCATTTTGTATTCCCACCAGCAGTGTATGAGAGTTCCTGTTGTTCATCCTCACCAGCATTCGCTGTTGTCAGTGTTCCAGAATTTGGCCATTCTAATAGGTGTGTAGTGGTATCCTGTTTTAATTTGTATTTTCCTGATGATCTATGATATGGGGCATCTTTTCATATGCTTGTTTTTTATTATCTATGTATCTCCTTTGGTGAGGTGTTGGTTAAGTTATTTGGCTCATTTTTAATCAAATTATTAGTTTTCTTTTTGTTGAGTTTCAAAAGGTCTTTGTATATTCTGGATAATAGTCCTTTATCAGATGTCTTTTACAAATATTTTTTCCCAATCTATGGTTTGTCTTAATTCTTTTGATATTGTCTTTCACAGAGCAGAGTTTAATTTTAACAAAATCTAGCTTACCAATTATTTCTTTCATGGATCATGACTATGGTGTTTTAAAAAGGCATTACCATACTCAGGGTCACCTAGGTATTCACCTATGTTAATCTTTAGGAATTTTACAATTTTGCATTTTATGTTTAGGTCTGTGATCCATTTTGAGTTAATCTTTGTGAAAGATACAAAGTGTATGTCTAGATTCATTTTTTTTTTTTTTTTGCATGTGGATGTCCAGTTGTTCCAGCACCATTTGTTGATGGGACTATCTCACTCCATTGTACTACCTATACTCCTTTGTCAAAAATCAGTTGACTATACTTATGTGGGTCTATTTTTTTGCTCTCTATTCTGTTCTCTTGATATATTTGTTCTAATCCTTCACCAATACAGCCTTGTCTTTATTACTTTACCTTTATAAATAAGTCTTGAAGTAGGGTATCATCAGTCCTCCAGCTTTGTTCTTCAGTATTGTATTGGCTATTCTGGGTCTTTTGCCTCTCAATATAAACCATAGAATCAATTTGTTGATATCCATAAAACAATCTCCTCATTTTTTTTTTTATTGGGATTGCATTGAATATGTAGATCAAGTTGGGAAGAACTGACATCATGACAATTGAGTTTGTCAAGTCAATTGAATTTCCCTATCCATGGAAACATGGAATATCTCTCCATTTACTTAGTTATTTGATTTCATTCATTAGTTTAGCAGTTTCCTCTTACAACCTTGAGATCATGACCTGAGCTGAAATCAAGAGTGGGACCCTTAACTGACTGAGCCACCCGGGTGCCCCAACTATAGGCATTTTTTATTCAATACTTTTGATTGCAATATGTATTTTATTTTTCACAAACATTCTCTTTAATAGATAAGCTTAACATTAGTGGTAGGTTTTAATAGAGTAGAAAGCCTTCAGTATATATATTGTCTTATATTTCAAGTTTATTTTTCTGAAGAGAGAAATTCCAGGACTAATGTCACTAAAGATAAGAAATTTAAGAAATAAGATAAACTGCTAGTTTAATTAAATTGTTTAATCTAGTGGCTACAGGTTGTTAGTTAAAGTTATATATAGGTTTGAGAGTGACTGGTGGTGATAAAAAGTATACAGAATAGTGAATCAAGAGATATTTGGGCTTTCAGAGGATACCACACTCCTAAAAACAGCAACTATTACTTTTAGGAATTGGTCAAATTTAAGTACATGTTTTACATTATATGCTTCAGTCTACTTTATTTCTCGTAATAGTTTTTGAAAACTATCACCATAATAGGGTTTATTTCACAGAAGGAGTTATGTAATAAACCACAGCCATCAAGCAGCATAAGCATAAGACATTTTATTTATTTGTTTGTTTGTTTATTTTTACCATAAGACATTTTAGTAGCCAGTGCCTGTTCATGTATCTTTTTCTCTATTGTCCTGATTGTCACACTGTCCACCCTCAAGGAAACTGTCATTTTCATAACTAGTTCCCACACTGTCAGGTCTATCGTACTTTAGTACTCTTCCACCCCATCTATCACTCCTCAACACCACTGTATACACATAAATTGGTACATGCATTAAGCAACCTTAAGGAATTTAAATTCTGTCATTCTAATATCAAATAGCTCTTCAAAAACTTTAGTAAGCACATGGTCACAGAGGGCTTGTTATTTAATGTAGGTTTTCATGCCTACTCTCTGAGCTTTTAACTGCATAATTCTGAGTAAGGAACTACTTTTTTATCTTTCCTCTTTGACATTTTAATTAGTATGTGTAGTGGTGTGGACCTCCTTGGGTTCATAAGTTCTTGCACTTTTAAACTCTGATTGGTTCTTCTTTAAGTTTTCTGTTTCTTTGTTGATGTTCTCACTGAGTCCATCCATTCTTCTCTCCTCTCTGGTGAGCGTCTTTATGACCATTAGTTTGAACTCTTTATCAGGTAGATAGATTATCTGTTTCATTTAGTTCTTTTTATGAGGTTTTTTTCTTGTTCTTTCCTTTGGAGCGTATTCCTTGGTCCCCTCATTTGCTTGACTTTGTGTTTGTTTCTATGAATTAGGTGGAACTAAACTTGAAGGAATGGTCTTGTGTGTGGTCATGTCCTATGTAGACTGTGTGTGCCTAATGACATTGGCTACCTAGCTGGAAGTGTGGCTAGCCCGCTCTATACTGGGGCCACACTTGGGAAGGGCAGAGCTGAAGCAAGTGTGAGTTGGGGATGGTCCTAGGCTTCTCTGCATAGAAGGCACACTGGCAGGACAGCTGAAGCTGAAATGGGTGCAAGATGGTCCTGGGGCTCTCCTCTGTTGAAGGTGACAGCAGATGGTAAGGTGGGTACAGGCAGAGGTGTCCTGGGATACTCTGTGGAGGGGGTTGCCCTCATGGGGTGGCTGAAGCAGAAGCAGGTATGGAGTGGAGCACAATGCCCTAGGATGCTCTGCTCCAGGGGTGCCCTGGCAAGTTGTCTGGAGCTCAAGTGGTATAAGCCACTTGGTTAAGCAAAGTGGTTATAGTGAACACTGACTACAGGTGTCCTGGTGTGCACTGTACTGGGGCTGCCTTGGTGGAACATTTGGGGCTGGTATGGGAGAACCAGGGCTCATTGAGGCAATAGGGGGCTTGGACCATGCTCCTATCCATGCCGTCAAGGATAGGGAATGTAAACTGTAGTGTTTGATAGCCCCACTGACGTAGAGAGAGTTGCAGCAGTGTCGCTGCTGTTTGGCAAAGTTCCAGGGCTAGATCCTTTAAGTTCTAGTTGCCCTTTTAAACTGCAGCTTTTTGGTTTTTGGTTGTTTTTGTTTTTATGCCTCAGGACAGATGAAATTCATCTGCTTACAGTCCCTCAGTACCACCCCTCCCCCTGCCGTTCACAGTTTTGGGAGTGGGGGTGCCCTTCATTACCATGTCTCCATCTTTCTTATTGTTCTCTGGGGTTTCCCTATCTCTTGTTATGCAGAAGTTGTTCATTCGGTCCTCAGTTCTTCAGGAGGAATTGCTCTATAAATGGGTGTAGATTTGGTATGTCCTCGGAGAAGGTGAATTCAAGGTCTCCCTATGTTGCCATCTTGGACCTAAATTCTTAAATATTTAAAAAAGTGTGAAGATAGATTTAATGATAAACTCATTTAATATTCTTATTTTAGAGATTAAAATCTTTAGACTCAGATACAGTCAAATGGCTAATTAGTAGCAAAGCTGGGTCTAGAAACTAATGGACTTATCTTCTAGGAGAGTATATTTTTAGTTAGATTATGTAAATTTATATTAAAAAGTTACCATGAAATTGGAATTTTAAATAGAAGGAATCAGGAGAAAGTGGTAAGACATAAAACTTTAAATAGTTTTTAAAGTATTACTCTGTTTTCTTTTCGTTTCTTTCTTTTTTTTTTAAAGATTTTATTTATTTATTCATGAGAGACACACAGAGAGAAAGAGAGAGAGAGGCAGAGACACAGGCAGAGGGAGAAGCGGGCTCCCTATAGGGAGCCTGATGTGAGACTCGATCTCAGGACTCCAGGATCACACCCTGGGCCAAAGGCAGGTGCTAAACTGCTGAACCACCCAGGCATCCCTTTCTTTCTTTCTTTCTTTCTTTCTTTCTTTCTTTCTTTCTTTCTTTCTTTCTTTCTTTCTTTTTCTTTCTTTCTTTCTTTCTTCCTTCCTTCCTTCCTTCCTTCCTTCCTTCCTTCCTTCCTTCCTTCCTCTCTCTCTCTCTCTCTTTCTTTCATGAGGGGGAGGGACAGAAGGAGAGGGAGAGAGAGAATCTCAAGCAGATCCCATGCCAACACATGGCTCAGTCTTACGAATCTGAGATCATGACCTGGACCAAAATCAAGAGTTGGGCGCTTAACTGACGGAGCCACCCAGGTGCCCCTGAAGTATTATTATTTCTTGAAATGTAGTTATTCTGAAACAGAATACAGTCATGACTGTTATAGTAGGTCTTTTCCTATGGGGAAAGGAGGAAAGGAATGTTCTGACTATGGCTATATTAACCTATTTAAACAGGATATCTTTAGCCTTTTCATTTTAATATACTCATAAATAAATAGGAATCTCAAGTATAAACAAACAAACAAAAAGACCAAGAAAATATTTCCTTCTTTTGACTAACCATTTTACTCTTTAGGGAGGGACCTAAAATAGAAGAGTGTCTATCTTTCCTGCCCCCAGTCACTGGCACCCTCTAAGAATAGAAGCTGGGTATGCAACTCCCAGCTGCCTAACTATTCCTTTATCCTTCCTTCTGAGTAGGCAGAGTTCTGGTTGCCTGCTCTCTTATTTCTTCTACCTTTCCTCTATATTTTGAATGGTGGGGTCCTTTTCTCTTGCTTCAAGATTGATATTCACCGTAATTGAGGAGCAAGATTCTTTCCAGCCTACAAGTTCTGTGTTGTCTGTTTCCTTTTGGCCTTCCCTATGAACCAGCTTAACCTCATCTCCTGCTCTGAACAGATCCTGATCCAGAGTACAGTTTTGTTCTATTTGAAGCCAATGGATCAAGTTACCAACCCCATTTCTTTCACCATTGCTGACAGCAGCTACTAATATCTATTGAGTGCTTTCCATAGTCTGTACTTTGTATTTGCATTGTCTTATTTATTCCAGTAATCTTATGGGATAGATAGTATTATGCCTAACCTAGTAAATAATGAAGCCAGGATTCAAACCCAGGCAGCCTGACTCACAGTCTTTGCTATTAAATACTACTATTAGCTATTAAATACTACTATTAGTACTATTAGTAGCTATTAAATACTATACATAGTTCATATATATATATATATATATATATATATATATATATATATGTTATAAGGGTGGCTGTAGCCTGCATTCTCTGCAACTTGTTACTTGATGATTTTATTTGTAGTTAGCTGAGAAATGTGTTTGTATACCATATAGGTGCTATGTTTTCTAAAGGACCCTCTGTTTGAAGAGAAAATGTAAGCTTCATAAACAGTATTTGCTTATAGGCAAAGAAGACTATCAGTGGTTTTCAAGGTGTTTTCTTTTCCTTCAAAAACCATTATACAGGGATCCCTGGGTGGCGCAGCGGTTTGGCGCCTGCCTTTGGCTCAGGGCGCGATCCTGGAGACCCGGGATCGAATCCCACGTCAGGCTCCCAGTGCATGGAGCCTGCTTCTCCCTCTGCCTATGTCTCTGCCTCTCTCTCTCTGTATGACTACATAAATTAAAAAAAAATAAAAAAAAAAAATAAAAATAAAAATAAAAAACCATTATACAAGAAAACCTGAGAACCCTTTTGTAAATTCAGTCAAAATGGAACTTCATAACTATATCCTGATACTTCTTCTTTGCCTGCTAGAAAACTAAAATCCATATTGGTAGCCTTTTCCTGGCAGGTTTATTATCTCTTGAGATTACATTTTGTTCACCAAGTTTCATCCTGAATTAGCAGAAACAAAGGAAAATAAGATCTCTCTCTTCAAAAAAGAAAACTAATACTGTACCCTAAGGATGTATATTAGGAATCTCAACTTATTTTTTGGAACAAGTTGGGGAATATATACATTTCTAATATGTTAAACATTCATCTGTATAAAAATGAATGCAATGCCATAACTTCCAAATATCATTTTTTATTTTTTCTCTTTAAATCTGTTGCAGAGATGCATGTCTTGTAAAACACAGTTAATCTGCTTTCCTCATCCCCTTGATCATAAAATACCCCTTATATAGAATGTCCACCATCATCTTTTATACCATTCTGTCTGTAGTTTCTCTTAATATATTTTTAACAGGCTCCCTCTTAGTGCTGCATTTAGGAATATATTTTTATGTATATTTATTTTTACCAGTTTATTAACTACCAAATATTTATTGAATAAATCTTAGTGCTTGGTACCATTAAGACTATAAAGATAAAGAAAGAATATAGGAAATTGGTGATTTATTAAACATTGGTATATACTAGACATTTTACCAACCTCAATTCTCTTTATGCATAAGAAGACTGGATAAGAAAGAAAAACCACATAGCTAGGAATAAGATGGCATTGGAATTTATACTAGTCAGTTTGCAAGTGATAACGTCCTATGTCTAACTAGTTTAGGGAAAAAGTATTACATGTGGAAAAAATACTGGGGTATGACATAAAAAGGGATATAGTAGGTCCCCAAATATAACTGCTACCAGGGATGTGGATTTCTCTTTTCTGCCAGTTGACTTCATTCTCTCCTGTTGCAGACCAGAAGGAATGTCAACAGTCTCCAGCCTTCATAGGTTAGAGCTGAGAACATTCCAGGGACTCTGACTGGCCTAACTCTGGGGTCGGTTTCCTAGTGTGGAGGATCACATAGGAAATACGGCCATTGGGATTCTAACCGTGTGTAGTAGAGCTAGTTCCAGAGAAAGATGGCTCATTGAGAACTGGGTAATACACACCAGTTAATGTATAATGCCCTTTTGAGAAGTCTCTTACTCCCAGTCTCATGTTCTTGCCACTACCACCACTATACAATGTGTCATTGAGATTTACAATGTAGTAATAGTTGGGGGAGCAGGACCTACAAAATATCAATAAGGATATATGAAAGGCATGAAACAAACCAGAGGGATAAGATCTGTTCTGAAGATCTGTTCTAAAGGACCATCTGTTTGAAAAGGACCCTCTGTTATCACTTTAGTTTGGGGTATTCAAGAAGGCATTCATGAAGAACGAGTACTTGATAAGGACTTTGAAAGATAAGCTCATCTTAGAAATGAGGTAGTTTCCCAAATACAGTAAATCAGCATAAACAAAAGAAGGGATGCCTGGGTGGCTCAGTGGTTAAGCGTCTGCTCAGGTCGTGATCTCAGGATCCGGGATCCAGTCCCACATCAGACTCCCTGTGGGGAGCCTGCTTCTCCCTCTGCATCTCCCTCTCCCTCTCCCTCTGCATGCATCCCTCTTCTCCCTCTCCCTCCCTCTCCCTCTCTCTGTGTCTCTCATGAATAAATAAATAAATCTTTTTTTTTTTTTAAGGAGAATAAACAAAGCACATTAACTAATTAACCTCAAAGAGTGCCCAGGATTAAAATCCTATCCTTCTGATTCCAAAACCCATGTTTTTGTTGCTATTAATACTACATGACATATGGAATAAGCACTGAATGAAATGATTTGAAAGTCTGGAAAAGATCAGTTTAGCAACCCCAGTAGAAGTACATAGAGAGCCTAAGGTAGTTGCACTGAGAAGCATGGTATGGTTGTGGGCAAAAATATAATTGAAATACATAGGCTGGAACACCAGGGTGGCTCAGCAATTAAGTGCCTGCCTTTGGCCCAGGGTGTGATCCTGGAGTCTCAGGATCGAGTCCCACATCAGGCTCCCTGTATGGAGCCTGCCTCTCTCTCTGCCTATGTCTCTGCCTCTCTCTTGGTGTCTCTGATGAATAAATAAATAAAAATCTTTAAAAAGAAAAGAAAAAAATACATAGGCTGTGGGAAATAAACAGATTAGAACCAAACAGGTTTGAGGAATGTTTATTGTCATTGTCTCACTTAGAGAAAAGATAAGCAGTTTTGCAGGAGTATCATTCATTCTAAGTGAGTTATGGTGATAGCAATGTAAATTGAAATATGCAGGAATGGAAATTGGGAGAGAAGTCCGAGCTCGGGTTTGGGAGCAAAGGTGTGAAACCTGGTAAGCATTTATGTATGTAAAAAAAGTGGGGTTGTGGACTGAAAAATGAATGCTCACAGAGAGAAGGAAATGGAAATAGAATTTTGGTTTTATTTCTTCAACGTTGCTTGCTATCACTTTCTCTTTTGTGTTTTCTGTATTGGAACATGTGCTCCTTCACGATAGTAGTCAAGCTATCTCAGACTTAATAGTTACATATGTTGGGCTCAAAGTACATACTCAGTAAATCTCTTAAAAGTTTTTTTTGTCAGTTATTTTAATACTTTTTAGATTATCATGCTTTATGTCACATGACACATTTTAAAGAATTCTAATTTACTAGCATGTGATATCTAAATATATCAATTATATCTTATTATTTCCTTTATCTCAAAACTCCTTTCCTCCTATCTTGTCTATCTAATAACTTTGGCCATATTTTAGAAAAGAATCTACCTGTGAAATACTTTAAGTTGTCCGTAGCTTGTCTGTTTAAAAAGTACCCCATCTTAATAGATGAGCAGATGATCTTAAACATAAAATTTCAGAATCAGTACTATAGTATCATACACTTTTAACCTATAGTACTTTGGTTAACCTATAACTATAGTAACCTATAGTACAATCTTAATAGATTGAAAATGAAAAATATGAATATTTCTTTGCAGAAAGAATACAAAACTGATTTCTAAATTTACAAGTAGGTATTCAGGACCAAAGTTTATTTTTTTAAAGTAGTATCATTAATAGTGGTACATAGGGATTAGATCTTGTTTTCACGTACTAGAGGTGCCTAGAATTATCAGCAAATGATTAGAATTCATTCCTTACCACTGTAAGATTACAGTTTCTGATTTACCACCACCACCACCCCTATCTCTGCTGACTTCTATTAGTCCCATACAGGTAGCAGAAGTAGTTTGGAGGTTACCATAATATCCATTTACGCCAACTCTGTATACATCCCAGCCAGGGTACTATAGAATCAGCAAAAGATAGCTAATATCTGTATTTGAATAAACTGTATTTTTGATATTTCTTGTTTTTCTCATTTACAGGGAGTTGATTTTCATATGGAGTAAACTTCAGCTTAAGTCTAATCCTTCAAAACAAGTTTTTGTAGATCAGTGCTACCAGCTTTTAAGAACAGCAACTAATGTGAGAGTCATATTTCCTTTCATGAAAATCATTAAAGATGAGGTAAATAGGATATCTTTATCCCTTAATTTTAAATAAATTTAAATGACAGTTTACTGAAACTTGAATCTTTTATGATAAAATTTATTTGAAGGGAAGGAGGATTTTAAAGCCACATTCTCCATGTATTACATCTTTCCCTTCCCCCAACCTCAAATTCTCAACATGGTACGAAGGGTATACATGAGTGAAATTAACTGAGAAAAAGAACAACTATCAATTTGGTGTTATTTAAAATTTGATATGGAACAACTGCTTCCATAAGAAGCTTTTATCTCTTCCCTTAAAATTAAATGTTTGTCACTTTTAACACTGTCCTAAATCCTGTTTGTAGAATCTTAACTTATTTGCAAATGGACTTTGTATATCCATAGGTAATGCCTGCTCACTTCCACAGAAAAATATGGGGGTTCATAGTTTTAAGTCTGGTGTTCAGGTGAAAAGGAACAATGAATTTTGAGGCATTTTTGAAACCTGACAAACTTTTAAAGAATATATTTGAAGTAATAGTGAAATCCACTACCTGTTTTTAAAAATAGTTCTAAAGGAAGTTTTTCATGGGTCACTTAAATGTGGGTACATTTCAACCTAAGACTCCTAAATAGACGTGAAATTGGATCCTGCAGATCCTTTAACTTTTTCCCCTCAAATATTAACTGAACTTTGAATACAAAGATAAGGAAATAAAACTGCCCTGTACTTTAGGTAGCTCCATTTAGCTGAATCTTTATGAAGGTTACTTTTAAATATATAAGAGGCATCCATTAAATAATATATTTTACTTTTTCTTATATACTTATGCAGTTACCACTTCCATTATCACTCATAAGATGTATGACCATGTGGTATAATTACATCCTCATGATATAAAGTTAGCAACATTGCATTCAGAGAGTTTTGTAAATTTCCTATTTACTTTACTATCTGTATTCATAGTTTCATTATTAAATAGTGAAATATTTATTCAAATGCACTGTCAAAGTTAACCTGTACCCCCAATTAAAAACAGAAAAAAAACCCCAAACACCAAACTATGCTATGAAATCATTTCAACATATGAAGTGCGTCAGAATCACCTGTAAAACTTAAAAACAAAAATAAAATAAAATGTACCCATGTATATTTTTTACATAGGATTCTTATTTGTACCAAAAGTTGAAAGATTTTTGTTATAAAAAGTTTACAATATAGGTGAAGTTCATATAGTTACCATAAAGCTTTCTTATATTCACATGTCTAGTTATCTTAAGATTGTAAGAGGAAAAATTCAAAGATGAAATAAATATTTTAAAATGTGCTTAACTATTTATACTCTATTAAAAACACCTTTACTGATTGAATAGATCATTTATGCTTCAGTATGCCTCAGTGCTTTGAAAAGAGACACAATGCTGTGTGAGTTCTGAAGAATGAGACATTACAAATGACATATCTGGAAAGGCTTCACAGAAGATGCTTTAGCTGGGTTATGAATGGTAGAGCAGGCTAATACTAACATGTAGAGGACTTTGTAGTTTACCGAGCATTTTTTGCCTCCTTGTATTACTTGTTCTTTCACAACTGTCCTTCAGCATTAATAGGGTAGAGAAATGTAGGGAGGAGGCTAATCAAAGAGACTCCAGGAAGTTGCAGGGGTAGGGGTGGTGGTTGGAAATCCTTAAGACCTTGACTTGCATGCTGCACTGCAAGCTGGAACTTCAGTCTGTCAATGTGCTGGAATTGTTGAAGGATTTCAGGTAAGGAAGTAGCCCGTTGTCTTTTGTCATGATCTTAAAATTTTTAGACTTGAGCAACTGGATACATGATAAGACAAAAGATATAGAAAGGATAAAGGCAGGAGTAAGAGAAGGAATTCTGTTTCGAAGCAGTGAATTTTGAATTCACAAAATCTAGGTGCAAATATCTAATTGTAACAGATAAACAGAAATAAGAAATTTGAATTCAGAAAAGGATTCTAAGCTGAAATGATGGATATACAGGAGGAAGTTATAGTCATTAGTAGAATAGATCTGATCCTGTTCACATTTACAAACATTTATTCAAAGGTTACTATATGCCAACTTCTATGCTAATGGTGGGAGGATACTACCTGTGATTTAAGAATTCAAAGTCAGGGGGCAGGGGCATACACAGTTACAAAACAATTATGTATGTGCTTTTTATAAATAAGTATAAGCTACTCTCCGTGGAAAGAATAGGAAATGTTTAACTCTGTCCCAGGGCTGGGGCCAGAATGAATGAGGAGAAAAACTTTCAGAGTAAAACTGATTCTCAATGAATAGGATATAGATAGGAATTTACTAGCTAGGTAAAGGGGGATTATGATGAGCAAAGTTAAGGTCTGCTTGTAGAACTATAAGTAGTTAAGCAGGGTTACACAGCATGTAAGAGACAACGAAGACATGAGGCTGGCAAGGTAGTGTTCCTGTCATCCATAGTGTACCATATGTAGGCAGTACACACACAAGCACAGACTTGTAAAGACATATTATCATTGTGTCTTTTTCTATTCAAACAAGCATTTATCATTCCACATTACTAGGGCCATTATTTATCATTTGAGTTAAGGTAGATGGATAGTAAATTCCCAATGCAGTTATCCTTGAGTCATCAGTAAGAGTTTCAAAGCTTGAATAATTTTCAGATAACTTCCATGTAGGTTTTGTTATTATGATTTTTATTAGATTTGGAAGGAATGTAATTGCCCTTTTCATGTGGGCCACACTTTTACTTGGAGAGATAATATTACCTAATAAGTAATATTTTTAGTGCAGATTTATGAATTTCTACAAGCAGTTTTTTTAAAAAAAGTATATAGTTCTTTTTTTAACACTGTTAAATGTTAAAATTGATAAATACTTTAAATATATTTAATTTAACCTTCTGCCTCAAAATGTGAGATTGGTACCTAATACACAGGGGGCTGTATTTGTAAGAAACCTTAATCACCATAAGGTTATGAACCGTTTTATATTATAGTTCATAGAGATTATCAAATTTGAAAATTAAACAAACTGGAAGCTAAACTGCTATATCTTCCAGATTATTCTCAAGTTAAAAAAGATTTACTTACATATTAAAAAAGACTTAAACAAGGCTACCTGTTGAGGGAAACTGCACATTTGGAATACTGTGTTTATGCAGCCTTCATTTCAGAGTTGTATTTTAAAATGATAAAAGTATAATAATTTTTTTACAAAGGTATTTATTTAGTGATGATATTTTTCCTTTTACAGGTTGAAGAAGATGGCTTACAAATTTGTGTTGAAATATGTGGTTGTGCTCTACAACTAGATCTTCATGATGATCCCAAAACTAAGTGTTTAATTTATAAAACAATTGCACATTTTTTGCCAAATGATTTGGAGATCCTCAGGATTTGTGCACTCTCAATATTTTTTCTTGAGCGTTCCTTGGAAGCTTATCATACTGTTGAAGAGCTTTATAAACGTCCAGATGAGGAATATAACGAAGGCACAAGTAGTGTTCAAAATCGTGTTCGTTTTGAATTACTTCCAATTTTGAAAAAGGGATTGTTTTTTGATCCCGAATTCTGGAACTTTGTAATGATTAAGAAAAACTGTGTAGCATTACTGACTGATAAGTCAGCAGTTAGACTTCTAAATGAAAATACACTGGAAAATTCTACAGGTAATCTAAAAAAGGCAGTGGAACAGCAAGGTTTAGATGAAGGGCTGGACTCTCTTACAGATCAGAGCACTGGAGAGCTTGATCCTGATGATATATCTCAAGTGCAACCTAAGAGTCCCATTAATACAAAGAAAAATCTTATGGCTCTTAATGTTTCCAAAGTAGATCACAATGTCCCAAGGCATCGGTGTATGTTATGTAACAAGGAATTTCTAGGTGGTCACATTGTAAGGCATGCCCAAGCTCATCAGAAAAAGGGCAGTTTTTCATGTGTAATATGTGGTAGGAAATTTAGAAACAGAGGACTTATGCAGAAGCATTTAAAGAATCATGTTAAGAAAATACAAAGACAGCAAATTGCTGCAGCTCAGCAGGAGGATCAGGAAATCCCTGCTTTGGAAGAAATAAATTGTTCTGATACTTTCATTTCATTTGAAAATGGGAATTCTGAAAATAAGAATTTGGAAATAGAGACAATTACTGCTTCCAGTGATGGAAACAAAGAAATCATCCCTGCACATGTGGCTGAATTCATTGAAATTCCCGTGAGTGTATCAGAAGATGTTATTGAAAACATGATTGAAAATGGGAGTCCTGATACTTCTTTACATAATGTCTCAGAGCCTTTGACTATATGTGAGGATGACTATGAGGAGGAAGAAGATGAAGAAGGTGATTATGAAGAAGACGATTATGACCTGAATCAAGAAACTTCAGTACTTCATAAAATCAATGGAACTGTGTGCCATCCAAAAGAAATATATGCCACAGATCAAGAAGGAAACTTCAAATGTCCTGCTCTTGGTTGTGTCAGGATATTTAAAAGAATTGGATTTCTAAATAAACACGCAAGGACTGTACATCCAACTGATTTAAACGTGCGGCAAACAGTAATGAAATGGAGCAAAGGAAAATGCAAATTCTGTCAAAGGCAATTTGAAGATTCTCAACATTTTATAGATCACCTTAATAGACACAGCTATCCAAATGTGTACTTTTGTTTGCATTTTAATTGCAATGAGTCATTTAAGTTACCATTCCAGCTTGCTCAGCACACAAAAAGTCACAGGATATTTCAAGCTCAGTGTAGTTTTCCAGAATGCCATGAGCTTTTTGAAGATCTTCCTCTGCTATATGAACATGAAGCTCAGCACTATTTAAGTAAAACACCAGAATCATCTACACAACCAAGTGAAACAATTGTTTGGGATGTTCTTACAGACTCAAATCCTCATCATCAGGAAAAAGACTCATCTAGTAATGAGAAACAAACTATTAGTCTGCCAGTTTCTACTAGCAAATCAAGGAAAGATTCCACAGAACCAAAGACATGTACAGAAAGTATGGAAAAGAAAACAGATGGTTTAGTTCAGAATGGAAATGAACATTCTGATGACACTGTTTCTGATATAAGCTTGATAGACCAAAAGATGCCTGACATAGAGCCAAATTCTGAAAATAATTGTAGTATTAGTGATTTAGTCAATGGACACAGTGGAATAGAGCAGACACCTTTAGTTGTGTCAGATCCTGCTTTGAAAATTGATACAAATAGAATCAGGACAGAAAATGGTTCCATTTTACCCAGTGTTGTACCACAAGAACATAATACTCTGCCAGTATCTCAGGCACCTTCCAAACCAAATCTGACGAGTGAACATACTTCATATGGCTTAATTTTAACAAAGCCGTATGTCAGACCACTGCCTCCCAGTTACCTTGATGAACGGTACCTTAGTATGCCAAAACGCAGAAAATTTCTGACTGATAGAGTAGATGCCTGTTCTGATCAAGATAACGTTTGTAAAAAATCCGTGAAAAGATTAAGATGTGGCAAATGCCTGACCACCTACTGTAATGCAGAAGCACTTGAGGCTCACCTTGCACAAAAGAAATGTCAGACACTCTTTGGATTTGATTCAGATGATGAAAGTAAGTCTTCTATCTTCTTGATAGGTATATCTGTAGAAATAGAAAATGCCATAGATCTTTATGAGGTTAAAGTTAACGTTTGTATAGCACAGATAATAAAGCACCACCCCATACATTATTTCTTTTAATCCATACAGCCACTATGAGGTGATGTTACTACTCCTGTTTTATAGATCAAGCAACTGAAATTTCACAAGTTAAGTAATGTGCATAGGTATAGCCTGTTTTCTGTGGAAGACAGAACTTGGAGTTTTTCATACTCTTTGACATACTCATTCACTGTGTCTGAGGCATTTCTTCATTCCAAGTTTCATGTTATAAAAGTTTTAGAAACAGAGTAATTGTGATGAAAGTGCTTTTCATTTGCATGCCAGAATATAAGTCAAGTGAAGTTGGACTGCTTTTACAGAAACAAAAGTTTAACCAGAAAATAATCAAAAGACAAAATTGAGCGAAAGTCTTGCCTTTCTACTAACATCAATATTTTTTTTAATAAGAGTATAAACAGGAATCTGACTTACAGGATTCCAGTTGAACTATAAAATTTGAATTAACAGACATGTTCTGTTTTACAGGTGCCTGATAAAAATGTTTCAGGAAGATCTGTTGATCAAGTAGTAGTGTGAAAAAAGCACTACAAGAAATTGCATCATCAATTTGCTATTTTCCTGATGGCCTTAATTTTCAAGCGGTCTTGGATTACTAAAGATAAAGACAAAGCACATTTTCTAGAATGAACTCAGAGAGGAGATGTGCTGGTTTAGACTCCAAAAGGGTTATTACAAAACTCCCAAAGTACCAGTTATCCAGAAAACCACATTTTTTAAAAAGCTGATGACTTAATGCAGCATGTTCAGTTTCGCTTATGTGAGAATCGTGTTCAAAGAACTAGTCAAAGAAAAACCAGCTATGGCCTTACAGAAAGGGAAAAGTTAACCCATTATAAAAAAGGGGGGGAGGGGTTGGTTTACAATAAACAAGTTAAAGTATTCTACAAATGAGATTTGTTTTCTTGTCATGCATAATCAGATTATGTCCTCCCTTCTCTTCAAACATGATTTAGAGAATATTGCTATTTGGTTTATTATAATTTAGAAACTGATACATGAAATAAAACTTGATTTATCACCATGCTATCCGTAAAAGATTGTAAGTTGTTCCCAGGTTGATTGATTAGACAGGACAGAGTTCCATGAATGGCATGCCAGCACTGAAAAAACAAAAACAAAAGAAAACAAAACAGCAACGCTTCACTAATAAGCTCTTGATAGAATATTTCACTTTCCATTTTTGTAATACCAGAGAATTGTATTTAAAGGCAGTAGTGTCAATTAAATAGAAAAAGTACCATCAGTAACTTTGGGGAGAGATGGGAGGAATCTAAGACCATTAAAGGCTATCTAATTGAAGGAAAACACTGAATTGCAAATAACTCAATGTGAATAATGGTATAAGCACACTGGGATATTTCTATTTGTATATAGAGTAGTGTTAGGACATTGCTTGATGATTCATAGTAAGGTCCTTTTAGACATTAATGTGAGTTATCTAAGTACAGTCCTATAAAAATAATTGGCTGTAAAAAAAAATGTCAGCTAGAATCAGGACAAGAATTCATTGGTTTTATTCAGTTAGGAGAGTTAATTCTACTATAAGCCATACTACTCACGCTTTCTTATTTATTAGTGATGAATTTGGTCTGAATAGTAATTTTTATATATAAAAGGAAATATTTACACAAAAATTTGCACAGCAAGAACACAGTTAAGATATATTGATGCTTTTATTTTCCTGGATGACCAGTGATTTTCCTAAGGAAGATTTTAACTTACTAGTCAATGAATTGTTAAAACACAAAAATATTTTTTAAGATACTCTCTCAGATATGTTCCACTTGTACATTCTCTAAAACTTCTCTAAAACAGGAAGCTCATAGACCTTCTTTTACCTGTAAGTCTGTTAATCTGTAGCGGAGATAAAATGAACAAAAATGCAAAGGCAAGTTCTTAAAAAATGGAGCTACTTATGTGCCATGGTCAACCAAATATTCAGTTATTCCAACCGATAATTTTGTTCAGCAGATAATTTTATTGGACCCTACTATTACAAACTTTTGGATATTAAAGCTTCTTGAATGAAGTCACTAAGGATGGGGACATCCTTCCACAGTAGCATCCAGACTTTATTAAATCGGGATTTCCAGGTCATGAAAGATTTCAAAGAAATTGCTCAATTTTATTAGTTTATTTATTCATTCACTACTATGCAATTGGTAGTCATGAGTCCATTTCAATCAAATTGAGGTTTTTGTTTTGTTTGTGTAGCCTACATTAGGCTGTGGAATTAATATTTAAATAACAGATAAGTAAACAGAACTCAATCAGATTTTAAAAACTTTAAAGTCAACTAAAGAAAAAAAAAATAAAACAACCAGACAAAAACAACACAACGCTTTCCGTATTTCCTAATACTAAAAATATAATGCTTGAGTTCTACTTCAGTTCACTATAAAATACATCATGTAATAAAGAGTCTGTTTGGAACTAGTTCATTTAGACAGTGAAGTGTTTTTGAAATATAATTTTCTGCTTTGTACATTTTCCAGAAGTTTAAAATTACAACTTAACATTTTATCACATTTTTTAACTTATTTTTTGTAATTTGTAATTATTGACATAAATCCATGTTCTGCACATTATTTTCATTCACTCTGCATTTTGTACCATACCAAGATATTTTAAACATAATCCACTTGTTAATTTTGTCTTTAATTTGAGATTTTGTTCCTACTTTTATGTTGCTAAGGGAAAATCGTTTCTGAAACAGATCAAATCATTCTATTCATAAATCAAGGAATGTTTTATAAAAATCTATTTGACCACACTGTTCTAAACCTCTTTATCTTTAATCAAATAATTGCTATTGAAAGTATGTGTACATTTCATTATGTATGTCTTATAAAGCATAAACTTACATCATTTTGCTTTTGTGGGGTGCATAAACTTCCAACAATTTTAATTTGGGATTCAGAAGAAAAGGAAGCTTTCTTACTCCTCAGATTCTTCTCTTTTACTTTCAATTCCTTCTATTTTGAGGATATGTTTATCTTACATGGACCAAGTTTCAATCCTTATTTTTTTAAATAAAAATTTCCTTCAAAACATTAAATATAAACTTTTTGCTATTTTAGTAAGGTCAAGGAAAGAGCAAATATGAATTTTTGCTGCTCAGATATTACAGAAAAGAGGGATCTCCGTGGACAAGGACACTGGTACTTTGGGCTTTAGCCATATTCATTTTTTTAAACCACCAATTATATAATGAGTAGATAACTTAAAACATTGAACTTGTGATTCTTTTCAAATCACACTTGAAGGTTCAGGCGTACTCCTTTCATGTTTGGTTTAAACTGTTGTATGGATGGAAAACCTAAAAGGGATGATAGTTTTATCTTTTAATTTATTTGGTACTGTAAAACACCTTTTCAGAATGCCTAAATGCTGCATATGCATTTTGGAATTGTTAATATGTGAAAGATATTACAGATTCAGCAAGAAAGGAAATTTGTGCTTCCTTGTTGAACATTAAATTATTTTACTTTGCATTTTATAAGAGTACAAATTAAAACTGAGCCATTGAACTGCAATAATTCAACAATAGCGTCTCATTTCAAGAAATTTTTTGTACTGTATATAGACCTGTTCAATAAAACATTGTCCTTGTTGGTAATGAAGTGTTCAGTTTTATGTAGCATACTGCTTCAAAAGGAATTAGGCTTAAGGTATATAGTAAGAAATTTCTATTATGTCTTACGAGATAATGAATTACTCCAATTAATGTTCTCATATTCAGATGATTAATTTTTAAAAACATTTTAAAATAGATCTAGAAATTTACATAAAACATTTTAGACATTATTTTAACTAATGTCTAAAGGAATTACAAGTTGACAGAATGCTGGTTACTAAAGTTATTTTGGGTACCCTCTGCAAACTTAATAGGTAGACAAATCTCAGAACTCTCTAAATGAAAGACAGTGGATGGATTTATCTGTGTTGGTAAGTCTTCAAAGGTGAAGAGCATCTGGTGGAACTCAAAAAAAAAAAAAAAACCACTGGGAAGTCACTTTGAAATAAGGTTGTAAATATTTTCTTTTCTGAGACTTGAGGAATTCTGGAAAGCAACCAAATATTACTAAATATGCTTCCAAGAGAAACAAATGAGGTTGCTTGTCAGAGCAAATATAAGTTCCATACCAGTCTCAAGAATCAACTAATAAAAGGGTTAGAAGTTTTGGCTATATAAAGATGTCAAATGGAGGCAATCCAGTATTACATAGAATTAAAACTAAAAGTAGGAGAGAGGTTCATGCCTTATTTATGAGTGCTACACACTGGAGGAGAAATGTCTCCTGTTTTACTAAATTACTAGCTATTTTGTATGTGTTCCTCCTATTTGTTAAAATAACTCAAAAGATATGAACACTGCATTTTAGAAACCAAGGTTCAAAAACAACCTAAATAACTTGACTGAAGTCACGCAGGAGAGGTGGGATTGAAAAATCAGATGTGTCTTTTTAAAACTAATGCCATGCAGTTTTTACTCTGCATTCAGGTTTCCCTACAAATATAGAGTATGAGTGGCTCTAATATATGCAAATAGTGTCAGACTTGCCTGAAGATCAGTGGTTTTTGAGACAAAGGATGAAAGGTAGAGATAGGTGGCTGATGTTTCATTTTCTTCTATTAGCAGTGATTTTTACAGTGTGGTCCTGGAGCAGCAAAATTAGCATCACCTAAGAATTTGTTAGAAATGCTAAGGGCAGCCTGGGTGGCTCAGCGGTTTAGCACCACCTTCAGCCCAGGGCCTGATCCTGGAGACCCAGGATTGAGTCCCACGTCAGGCTCCCTGCATGGAGCCTGCTTCTCCCTCTGCCTGTGTCTCTGCCTCTCTCCCTCTCTCTCTCTCTGTCTCATACATAAATAAAATCTTAAAAAAAAAAAATGCTAAATTTCGACTGTGCCTTGGTGCAGTGAGCTAAGTCCGCTCAGGTCATGATCCCAGGGTTGGGCTCCCTGCTCAGAGGGGAGTCTGCTTCTCCCTCTCTTCTCTGCCTTCCCCTACCACTTATTTTTCTTGCTTGCTTTCTTTCTCTCAAGTAAATAAATAAAAACAACAGGCAAGCTTAATGAACAAATAGCAAGGGGAACCACCGTGACTAGTTTGGAGCAAGAGACTGAAAGAATAGCAGAAGATGAAGACAGGTAAAAGGTAAGAGCCAAACTCTATACAATAGTATATATCTGCAATATCCAATACAGTAGCCATATATAGCTATTAAAATTTAACTGAAATTCAAATAAAACTTAAAATTCAGTTCCTTGATTGTACTAGCAATATTATAATATATAACTGCATTATAACTATAACGTAATAGCTAATGTGGCTGATGGTTACTGTACTGAACAACACAGATAAAGAATATTTTCATGATCTCAGTGATTTTGGACAAGTGGTTCTGTATCAGTTCTCAACTGGGGGGTGGTAATTTTGTTCCCTGGGGATTTGGCAATTGGGGGATATTTTTGGTAGCCACAACTGGAGGGTCGGAGGTGCTACTGGCATTTAGTGGGTAGAGGCAAGGGATGCTGTTAAACATCCTACAATGCATAGTACAGCCTCCACAACAAGGAATTATCTAGCCCAAAATGTTAAAAGTGCCCCGACTGAGAAACCCTGCTCTAGATCAATCTTGATTGCAACTCTAAACTCTGTAGCCCCTCTTGCACATGCTGCTCTGGCCTCCTTTGTACACGCCAAGCACTCTGCTGCTTCTTTGGAACCTCTACTGTTGTTTCTTCCTAAAACATCCCTCTGTACTTCACTCACTTTCTTCAGGTCTTTCATTATTACTTAGAGAAGCCTTTCTTGACAGCCTATATAAAATAGCAACATCTGCTTCATCCCCCTCCTTTTGATTTATTTTTCTCCATAACACTTCCTGGCACAGTTTATAGTTTCTTGCATGTTTACTGTCTGATTCCTCTCAGTAGACTGCAAGCTCCAAAGAACTTGTATTTATTCCCAACACACAGTATAATGTCTGGCAAACAAGTGTTCAATAAATACTATTTCCTCCCTTTATAAATGAAGGAATGAATGAAAGAAAAGTTTGGGCATGCCTTCTATATAGTCCCACACCAGCATGATGAGCACTTGTCATCTGTTTATTCGCAATACTCCCAAAAGCTCCTTGAAAGGAAGGTCTAGGGGACGCCTGGATGGCTCAGTGGTTGAGCACCTGCCTTTGGCCCAGGGTGTGATCCTGCCATCCCAGGATCGAGTCCCACATCAGGATCCCTGCAGGGAGCCTGCTTTTCCCTCTGCCTGTGTCTCTGCCCCTCTCTGTGTGTCTCATGAATAAATAAAATCTTAAAAAAAAAAAAAAAGGAAGGTCTATGTCATTTCTCTGAATCTTCAGTACCTAGCATAGTAGGCACTCATTAATACTTGATGAAAAATGAAGGATTTTTATCTTTTGAGTATATACCATATAACATCCACTGTCAAATTAGTATAAACATGTTTGAAAGCTTATGCTCCTTTACAGTTTATTTTATAACATATTTAGCTGTGGTATTTTTTTAAAACATTAAATTTACTCACCTGGATTTGCAATATCTACATTACAGCTACTAGATAGCAATACCCTAATTAAATGCTAACAAATCTAAAATATGCCAAAAATGTGGAAGAACCTAGAGGTAAGTAGAATGTGTTTAAGTCAGATTCCTTGGCAGTCTTGATCAGAGACCATTACTTTCCCTCAGGTGATTAGGAGCTGCTGCCACACTAACAGTAACAGCTAATAATGCGGCTTTCAACTAGCCTCTCACTTAAGGGAGTTAGACGCTATCTCAACAATAGATGTGGAGGTGTAAAAAAAAAAATGCACTGTACATGTCTCTTGAAACAAAAATTCCTAAATGCAGCTTTCAACTACCCTCTCACATAAGAGAGTTAGACCCTATCTCAATAGTAGGCGTGGAGGTGCAATGGAAGTGCAATATTCCCTAACTCTAAGACACAGGCATCCCTTGATAGATTTTCTACAATTTTAGGTCTTCATATTTCTACAATTATAGGTCTTCAACTAACCTCGCATAAGGGAGTTAGAACCTAGCTCAACAGTAGTAGTGGCGGTGCGATGGAAATGTGATATAGTTAGCTCTGATAAACAAGCTTTCCCAGGAACACTGGTGAGAGGCAGAAAGAGTAGAGTCCTCAACTCATCTGGTCTTGCAAACTTACCTAGATAACGTTCAAACCATCCTGAATACCTACGAATTTGACCTGAGATTTAAAGAAGAGGACAGCTGGAATGCTACAGAGAGAAAAGTTTTCACTTCTAACAAGGTAGGAAGGCAGAAAAATAAAAAATAAATCAAGTTGGGGAGGGTAATAGAGACTAGCCGGCAAAAGTTGAGTGGCAAAAGCCTCTGGGTCATGAAAGCCCAGCCCCCGACACAGGAGAACTTAAAAAATCTGCACCTGAGTTTTCCTTAATGGAAATGTGTTTAGCGGTGAAAATGGGCAAAGGCGCCAGAGGGGCATGAAGCATGAAGATTCCTGGGGCGCCCCAGGGTAAAGCATACCACAAATCCTGTTCCCACTTTGGTAAAGGGCTGGAGCGCCACAACCTTCTAGGGCATTTGGGAGAAGCCCGCCAGTTCCTTAGGCCTGCCCAGAGCTCGCTTTACCCTAGAACCTGGCAACGGATGGAGACGACTATTCTCCATTCGCTGTGGGGAGGCGCCCCCGGGAGTGTGGGTCCAGTGGCACAGGGCCCTGGATTCCAAGGTCCCGAAGTGCACAAAGCTGGCTATTCTATGTTCCACCTGGGACAGGCGGAAGTGGAGAGGGCACAGGAAAGCAAGCACTGTCCTGCCTCTGTGCAAGTAAGCAGCGTACCTGCCCCTGCCCCAAGGAGCATCTAGGCCATTGTGGACTGGGAGACTGCAGTTAATTCCTCACTGGGAGCTCCACTCCAGACCTAGAAATCAGGCTGCAGCCTTTATTTATTTATTTATTTATTTATTTATTTATTTATTTATTTATTTAAAATATCTCTTCTTTTCACATTGCACCTGGGAGAGGCAGGGCTGCCAAGGGACATAGACCTCACAGGGTAAACAGCTCCCAGGGAGCCCGGCATCCGCGGGGGGTGGGAGGGGGCATCTCCCTCAGGTATACACACCTGAGAGTCAGCACAGCAGGCCCCTCGCCAGAAGACCAGCTGGAAGGACAGGGGAAGAGCAAGTTCTTGACCAAGCAGCGCTGGAAAACTCCAGGACTGAGGGAGAATAGTATATAGAACTAGACGGTCCCTTTTTTCCGCCTTTTTCCATTAGGACTCATTTTTATATCACACTAAACTTTCCAATATTTGTTCTCTTTTCCCACCTTAACTACATATTTTATCACCTCTTCATTTTTAAGTTTCTTCCTTTTTGACTTTCATATTTCTACAATTATAGGTCTTAGATATATTTTCCACTTCTAGATTCCCTTCAACATACTCAATTTAATTTTGGGAAATATACGAGATATGGGCTTTTGTTTTGTGTTGTTTTCTCTGCCTTGTTTTGTTCTATGATAAAGGAAGTTAATACCTTCATATATATATAATATATATATAATAATTGAAGTTCGCTTTGCCAACATATAGTATAACACCCAGTGTTCATCCCATTAAGTGCCCTGCTCAGTGCCCGTCACCCAATTACCCCAACCCCCTTGCCCACCTCCCCATCTCCAACCCTTTATATTTTTCCCAGAGTTAGGAGTCTCTCCTGCTTTGTCTCCCTCTCTAATTTTTCCCACTCAGTTCCCCTCCTTTCCCCTATAATCCCTTTCACGGTTTCTTATATTCCTCATATGAGTAAAACCATATAATGATTATCCTTCTCCAATTGACTTATGTCACTCAGCGTAATACCCTCCAGTTCCATCCACGTCGAAGCAAATGGTGGGTATTCATCCTTTCTATGACTAATATCCCATTGTATATATACACCACATCTTCTCTATCCGTTCATCTGTCGAAGGACACTGAGGCTCCTTCCCCAGCTTGGCTACTGTGGACATTGCTGCCATAAACATTGGGGGGCAGTTGTCTTGGCTTTTCACTGCATCTGTATCTTTGGGGTAAATCCCCAGCAGTGCAATTGTTGGGTCATAGGGCAGCTCTATTTTTAACTCTTTGAGGAACCTCCACAGTTTTCTGGAGTGGCCGTAGCAGTTCACATTCCCACCAACAGTGCAAGAGAGTTCCCCGTTCTCCACATCCTCTCCAACATTTGTTGTTTCCCATCCTGTTAATTTTCACCATTCTCATTTGTGTGAGGTGGGATCTCATTGTGGTTTTGATTGTATTTTCCTGATGGCCAGTAATGCAGAGCATTTTCTCATGTGCTTGTTGGCCACATGTATTTCTTCTTTGGAGAAATGTCTGTTCATGTATTCTGCCAATTTTATGATTGTGTTGTTTGTTTCTTCGATCTTGAGTTTAATAAGTTCTTTATAGATATTGGATACAAGCCCTTTATCTGATGTGTCATTTGCAAATATCTTCTCCCATTCTGTAGATGGTCTTTTAGTTTTGTTGACTGTTTCCTTTGCTGTGCAGAAGCTTTTTAATCTTGATTAAGTCCCAATTGTTCATTTATGCTTTTGTTTCCCTTGCCTTCATACATGTATCTTGCAAGAAGTTGATGTGGCCAAGTTCAAAAAGGGTGTTGCCTGTGTTCTCCTTTAGGATTTTATGGATTCGCATCTCACATTTTGGTCTTTCATCCATTTTGAGTTTATATTTGTGTCTGGTGTAAGACAATGGCCTAGTTTCATTCTTCTGTATGTGGATGTCCAATTTTCCCAGCACCATTTATGGAAGAGACTGTCCTTTTTCCAGTGGATAGTCTTTCCTGCTTTGTCGAATATTAGTTGACCACAGAGTTGAGGGCCCATTTCTGGGTTCCCTATTCTGTTCCATGGATCTATGTGTCTGTTTTTGTGCCAGATGTTTTGTGTCTAGGTCTTGATGATCACAGCTTTGTAGTACAACTTGAAATCCGGCATTGTGATGCCCCCAGCTCTGGTTTTCTTTTCCAATATTCCCCTGGCTATTCAGAGTCTTTTCTGATTCCACAAAAAATCTTAAGATTATTGGTTCCAACTCTGTGAAGAAACTCCATGATATTTTGATAGGGATTGCATTGAATGTGTAAATTGCCCAGGGTAGCATAGACATTTTCACAATATTAATTCTTCCAATCCATGAGCATGGAGTATTTTTCCATCTTTTTGTATCTTCCTCGGTTTCTTTCAGAAGTGTTCTCTAGTTTTTAGGGTAGAGATCCTCTACCACTTTGGCTAGGTTTATTCCTAGGTATGTTAGGATTTTGGGTGCAATTGTAAGTGGGACTGACTCATTAATTTCTCTTACTTCAGTCTCATTGTGAGTGTATAGAAATGCCACTGATTTCTGGGCATTGATTTTGTATCCTGCAACACTGCTGAATTGCTGTATGAGTTCTAGCAATCTTGGGGTGGAGTCTTTTAGGTTTTCTATGTACAGATTCATGTCATATGCAAAGAGTTTGACTTCTTTGCTTATTTGAACGCTTTTAATGTCTTTTTGTTGTCTGATTGCTGAGGCGAGGACTTCCAGTACTATGTTGAATAGCAGTGGTGAGAGTGGACATCCCTGTCGTGTTCCTAATCTTAGGGGAAAGGCTCCCAGTGTTTCCCCATGGAGAATGATATTTGCTGTGGGCTTTTTGTAGGTGGCTTTTAAGGTGCTGAGGAATGTTCCCTCTATCCCTACACTCTGAAGAGTTTTGATCAAAAATGGATGCTGTATTTTGTCAAATGCTTTCTCTGCATGTATTGAAAGGATCATATGGTTCTCATTTTTTCTCTTGCTGATATGATCAGTCACATTGATTGCTTTATGAGTGTGGAACCAGCCTTGCATCCCGGGGATAAATCCCACTTGGTCATGGTGAATAATCTTCTTAATGTGTTGTTGGATCCTATTGGCTAGTATCTTTTTTTCTTTTTTTTTTAATTTTTATTTATTTATTTTTGATAGTCACAGAGAGAGAGAGAGAGAGAGAGAGAGAGAGAGGCAGAGACATAGGCAGAGGGAGAAGCAGGCTCCATGCACCGGGAGCCCGACGTGGGATTCGATCCCGGGTCTCCAGGATCACGCCCTGGGCCAAAGGCAGGCGCCAAACCACTGCACCACCCAGGGATCCCTATGGCTAGTATCTTGTTGAGAATTTTTGCATCTGTGTTCATCAGGGATATTGGTTTATAATTCTCGTTTTTGGTGGTGTCTTTGTCTGGTTTTGTAAAAAGATGATGTTGGCCTCATAGAACGAGTTTGGAAATACTCCATCTCTTTCTTTCTGAACAGCTTTAGTAGAATAGGTATGGTTTCTTCTTTAAACGTTTGATAGAATTCCCCTGGGAAGCCACCTGGCCCTGGACTCTTGTGTCTTGGGAAGTTTTTGATGACTGCTTCAATTTCCTCCCAGGTTATTGGCCTGTTCAGGTTTTCTATTTCTTCCTGTTCCAGTTTTGGTCGTTTGTGGTTTTTGAGAAATGCGTCCATTTCTTCTAGATTGCTTAATTTATTGGCACATAGCTGCTCATAATAAGTGTTTAAGATCATTTGTATTTCCTTGGTATTGGAGGTGAACTCTCCTTTCTCATTCATGATTTTATTAATTTGAGTCTTCTCTCTCTTGTTTTTAATAAGACTGGCTAATGGTTTATCTATCTTATTAATTCTTTCAAAGAACCAACCCCTGGTTTTGTTGATCTGTTCCACAGTTCTTCTGGTCTCTATTTCATTGAGTTCTGCTTGAATCTTTATTAACTCTCTTCTGCTGGGTGTAGGATCTATTTTCTGTTTTTTTCTCTAGCTCCTTTATGTGTAAGGTGAGCTTTTGTATTTGAGTTCTTTCCAGTTTTTAGATGGATGCTTGTATTGCGATGTGTTTCCCCCTCAGGACTGCTTTTGCTGTAACCCAAAGATTTTGAATGGTTGTATCTTCATTCTCATTCGTTTCTATGAATCTTTTTAATTCTTCTCTAATTTCCTGGTTGACCCTTTCATCTTTTAGCAGGATGGTGCTTAACCTCCACGTGTTTGAAATCCTTCCAAACTTCTTCTTGTGTTTAGTTCTAGTTTCAAAGCATTATGGTCTGAAAATATGCAGGGGACAATCCCAATCTTTTGCTATCAGTTGAAACCTGATTTGTGACCCAGTATGTGGTCTATTCTGGAGAAAGTTCTATGTGCACTTGAGAAGAATGTGTATTCAGTTGCATTTGGATGTAAAGTTCTGTAAATATCTGTGAAATCCATCTTGTCCAGTGTATCATCTAAAGCTCTTGTTTCTTTGGAGATGTTGTGCTTAGAATATCTGTCGATTGTAGAAAGCGTTGTGTTCAAGTCACCAACTATAAATGTATTAGTATCTATGTCTTTACTTTGGTTGTTAACTGATTGATATATTTGGCAGCTCCCACATTAGGGGCATAAATATTCATGATTGGTAGGTCCTCTTGTTGGATAGATCCTTTAAGTATGATAGAGTGTTCCTCTTCATCTCTTGCTACAGTCTTTGGGATAAACTTTAATCTATCTGATATGAAGATTGCTACCCCTGCTTTCTTTTGAGGACCTTTGAATGGTAAATGGTTCTTCACCCTTTCACTTTCAGGCTGGAGGTATCCTTAGGTCTAAAATGAGTGTCTTGTATACAGCAAATAGATGGGTCTTGCTTTTTTAAAAAATTTATTTACTTATGATAGTCACAGAGAGAGAGAGAGAGAGAGAGAGAGAGAGAGGCAGAGACACAGGCAGAGGGAGAAGCAGGCTCCATGCACCAGGAGCCCGACGTGGGATTTGATCCCGGGTCTCCAGGATGCGCCTGGGCCAAAGGCAGGTGCTAAACCACTGCGCCACCCAGGGATCCCTGGTCTTGCTTTTTTATCCAGTCTGAAACCCTGCACCTTTTGATGGGGTCATTAAGCCCATTCACGTTGAGTTACTATTGAAAGATATGAATTTACTGTCATCATGATACCTATTTAGTCCCTGTTTTTGTGGATTGTTTCCTTGGACTTCCTCTTTCTTTTACAAAGTCCCCCTTAATATTTCTTGCAGAGCTGGTTTGGTGGTCACATATTCTTTCAGTTTCTGTCTTGGAAGCTCTTTATCTCTCCTTCTATTCTGAATGAGAGCCTTGCTGGCTAAAGTATTCTTGGCTGCAGGCTCTTCTCATTTAGGACCCTGAATATATCCTGCCAGCCCTTTCTGGCCTGCCAGGTCTCTGTGGAGAGGTCTGCTCTTAACCTAATACTTCTCCCCATAAAGGTTAGGGATCTCTTGTCTCTTGCTGCTTTAAGGATATTCCCTTTATCTTTGGAATTTGCAAGTTTCTTAAATGTTGAGGTGTTGAACGGTTTTTATTGATTTTAGCGGGGGAACTCTCTATCTTCTGGATCTGAATGCCTGTTTTCCTTCCCAAGGTAGGGAAGTTCTCAGCTATGATTTGTTCAAATACACTTTCTGGCCCTCTGGCCCTTTCAGCACCCTCTGGAACCCCAAATAAACGTAGATTTTTCCTTCTGAGGCTGTCATTTATTTCCCTTAACGTATCCTCATGATCTTTTAATTGTTTTTCTTTTTCCTCAGCTTCCTTCCTTGCTATAAACTTGTATTCTATGTCACTCACTCATTCTTCTACCTGATTAACCCTCGTCATAGCACCTCCAGTTTGGATTGCATCTCATTTAATTGATTTTTAATTTTGGCCTGATTAGATCTAAATTCTGCAGTCATGAAGTCTCTTGAATCCTTTATGCTTTTTTCTAGAGCCACCAGTAGCTTTATAATTGTGCTTCTGAATTGGCTTTCTTTTTTTTTTTTGAAAGATTAATATTCAGGGGAGGGAGGGCGGGTGGAGGGCTCAGGAGGAACTGGGGCAGGAAAGATCCACCGAGCCCCCAGCACGGCTGGACCCGCCGCAGGGTTGAATCCTCCGGGCCACTGCGCGGACCCCACCCGTTTACCTCTTAATGGTTTCACACCCTCTTGAACTCTCTCTTCAAAGTTCTTTTCAATTTTCCCTTACGGTACTTGTTGACTATCAGTCTCCTGCCAGTATTTAGCCTTAGGTGGAGTTTACCACCCACTTTGGGCTGTATTCCCAAGCAACCCGACTCCAGGAAGACCCTGGCCCAGCGCGGGGGGAGGGGGGGGTGGGCCGCCGCTACTGGCCTCACACTGTCCACGGGCTGGGCCTCATCAGAAGGACTTGGGCCCCCCATGAGCGGCTCCGGGGAGTGGGTCTTGCCCCACCACGGGGATTCGGCGCTTGGCTTTCTGACATTGAATTGTAATCCAAATTTTGCAATTGTGGGAGAGAGGACTGTTTCTGATTCTTCGTGGTGAGTTTTTCCTTCTAGTCATTTTGCTCAGTGCAGAGTGGCCAAAAACAAGTTGTACTGGAAAAAGGAGAAAAAAAGAGAAAAGAAAAACAAGGGGGGGGGGGACAAGCAGAAAACAAAAAACAAGGGGGAGTATCCTCTGATTCTATACAGTGTGAATCCCTGACTTCCCCTGGAACTTTCCAGCGCTGCTTGGTCAATAACTTGCTTTTCCCCTGTCCTTCTAGCTGGTCTTCTGGAGGAGGGGCTGCTGTGCTGATTCTCAGGTGTGTGCACCTGGGGGAGCTGCCCAGTCCCCTGCCAGGTGCACAGCTCAGTGAGAGCTGTTTATCCTGTGAGGCCCCTGCTCAGTCCCAGGCTCAAGGTGACACCAGGAGGAACAACAACAGTGGCAGTGGCCAGCTCTCCAGCTCTGGAGGCAGCTCTGGCAGTAATTACCGTAGCTCCCAGTCCCCAGGGGCCTGGATGCTTGGGGGGTGGGGGCCATTGATCTGTACAGCTTGGGGCCACCCGGTGGCAGGAGTGTCCTTGCTGCCCTGTGTCCTCCCGGCCTCCGCCTGTCCTGAAGGGAGCTCTGGATCTTGGGCTGTGTCCCCTGGCACCCTGGGCTCCGGGACCTGCACTGCTGGAATCGTACTCCGGGGGCCACACAGCCCCCACCACTGGAGCTGCTGACCCAGCAGCTGCCTGAGCTACTCCCGGGGCCCCACCAGGCGCGCCACGTTCCAGGCCTTTAGGGAGCTCAGCCTGGGGTGTGTGGCCGCTCTCCCCAAGGTGTGATTCCTCCTTTAGTGCCCCTGGGAGTCTGAGGGCATCCCTGCCCCTCCTGGGATCCTGCCCGAGTTCCCTGCGAGTGCCTTTCTGTCTAGGAAGATTGGTAAAGTTTCTGCTTCTCCAGGATTGGGCTTTCCTGTCCTGGGGACACTCGCCGTCCTCCTTAGCCCAGCTCCTCGTGGGGGCTCCTCCCCGTTAGATGCTTTTTTATTTCTTTATTTTTTTCTGTCTTCCTACCTTGATAGAAGCACGAACTCTTCTCACTGTAGCATTCCAGCTATTCTCTCTTTAAATCTCAGGCCGAATTCGTAGGTTTTCAGGATGATTTGAACATTATCTAGGTAAGTTGGTGGGGACAGGTGACTTGGGGACCCTACTCTTCTGCCATCTTGCCCTGCCTCTCACTTACCTGAGATTAAAACAAAAAACAAAACAAAACAAAGATCTCAGATGCAGGCAGGGTGAACGCAGGGTTCTGACAGAAACTGCAGAGACAAGAGGGCTTGATGGCTCTTCTGTGAAGGCTCACTGCAGACTGGGGGGTGGGATATTCAGTCCCAGGGCCAGAGAACCCGACGCTCCCACACTCATCCCACCCATCAGCGCTGAGTCTTGGGGGAGCAGCACAGCACCGCCTGGTGGAGGTCAGAGGTGCTTATGCCGAGCCCGCCTCTGAGCCCTGCAGGTGCATCTCCACTAGGGCAAGGTGCACACCTGACAATCAGCGCCACGGACCCCTCCCCCAGAAGACCCACACAGACAACTCACTCCCACCAAGTGTACGGACCACAGAGGGCTGCAAAGCTTCAGCTCTATGGGGAAAGTAAGATCTAGCTTCCTTTGTACTTTGTTCTTTATTTCTTTATTATTTTTCATTTATTTTCCTCACTCCTTTTTATTAATTGTTTAATTTTAATTTTTATGTATATACTTTATGTCTTTGTTTACTTTCATTGTACTTTACTTTTTTTCTTTCTTATTTCGGGATTTAGATCTTTTTAGCAAGCAGGCCAAAACACACCCAGGATCTAGTTTTGGGGGTATTTTGTTATTGTTATTTTTCTTATATTTTCTTTGCCTTTCTTCTTTCTTTTCTGGACAAAATAATAAGATGGAGAAATTCATCCCCAAAAAAAAACATGAGGTAGTACTCACAGGTAGGGAGTTAATCAATACAGATATAAGTAAGATGTCTGAACTAGAATTTAAAACAATGATTATAAGGATAGTAGCTGGGCTGGAAAAGAGCATAGAAGACACTAGAGAATCCCTTGCTGTAGAGATAAATAATTAAAATCTAGTCAGGCCAATATTAAAAATACTATAACTGAGATGAAGTCTCAAATGGAAGCCATAAAAACAAGAAATGTAATGGACCAGAGAGGCAGACTTAGGAAACTCAGCAACTTATTAAAACATATTATATAAACAACATATCATATAAAACATCATATAACATAACACTCATATCATAGGAGTCCCAGAAGAAATGGAGGGTGGGGGGCAGAAGTTTTATTTGAACAAATTATGTAAACTTCTCTAAGAAGGACACAAACACCAAAACCAAGAGCACAGAAAACTCCCACTAAATTCAACAAAAGCTGACCATTGTCAAGGCACATCATAGTCAAATTTACGAAATATACTGACAAGGAAAGAATCCTGAAAGTGGCTGGGGCGGGGGTTGGGGGAAGTTCTAACTACAAGGGAAGATGAATTAAGTTCACAGCAGACCTGTCCACAGAAATTTGACAGGCCAGAAAGGAGTGGAAGGAAATATTCAATATGCCGAATGGGAAAAATATGAAGTCTTTGTCTAGCAATGCTATCATTCACGATAGGAGGAGAGATAAAGAATTTTCTGGACAGGTTAAAATAAAGGAGTTCATGACCACTAAACCAGTCTGGCAAGAAATTTTAAGGGGGACTCTTTTAGTGGAGAAAAGAAGAGACCAAAAGCAACAAAGAGTAGAAAGGACCAGACAACATCACCAGAAACACCAGCTCTACTGGTAACACAAAGACACGAAATTCATATCTTTCAATAATCACTCTGAATGTATATGGACTAAATGCTCCAATCAAAAGATACAGGGTATCAGATTGGCTTAAAAAACAAGATCTGGAATGCCTGCATGGCTCAGCGGTTAAGTGCCTGCCTTTAGCTCATGGCATGATCCTGGAGTCTGGGATCAATTGGGCTCCTTATGGGGAGCCTGCCTCTCCCTCTGCCTCTCTCTCTCTCTCTCTCTCTCTCTCTCTCTCTCTCTCATAAATAAAGAAAATCTTTTTAAAAAGATCCATCTATATGCTACCTACAAGAAACTCACTGTACACCTACAGACACCTGCAGATTGAAAGGGGATGGAAAATCATCTATCATGCTAATGGACATCAAAGAAATCTTGAGGAGCCACACTTGAAAAACTAGATTTTAAACCAAACATTGGGGACACCTGGGTGAATCAGTGGTTGTGTGTCTGCCTTCAGCTCAGGGTGTGGTCCCAGGGTCCTCGGATCAAGTCTCACATTGGCTCCCCTTGAGGAGCCTGCTTCTCCCTCTGCCTATGTTTCTGCCTCTGCTTCTATCTGTGGATCTCTCATGAACAAATAAATAAAATCTTTTTTAAAAAGAGAAAGAACAAATACTGTCATGAGCAATGAAGAAGGACATTATTTCATAATTAAGGAGACTATCCATCAAGAAGATCAAACAATTGTAAATATTTATGCCCCCAACATGGGAGTCCCTAAATATATAAATCAATTAACAACAAACATACAGAAACTCACTGATAATAATACAATAACAGGGGGTTTTAACACCCACTCACACCCATTGAAAGATCATCTAAGCAGAAAATCAACAGGGAAACAATGGTTTTGATTGACACCCTGGACCAGAAGGACTCAACAAATATATTAAGAATATTTCATCCTAAAGCAGCAGAATACACATTCCTTTCAAGTGCACATGAGACATTCTCCAGAACAGATTACAAAATGGGCAACCAATCGGCCAACAGGTACGAGAAGACTAAGAACATACCATGTACATTTTCAAACACAATACTATGAAACTTGAAGTCAGCTGCAAGAAAAAAATTTAAAGGACCACAAATACATGGAGATTAAAGAATATCCTACCAGAGAATGAATGGGGCAACCAGGAAATTAAAGAAGAAATTTTAAAAATATATGGGACTTCATCAAGATAAAAAGGTTCTGCACAGTGAAGGAAAAAATCAAAGCTAAAAGGCAACATTCAAAATGAGAGAAGATATTTGTAAATGACAAATACAATAAAGAGTTATTATCCAAAATATAAATCTCAACATCCAAAATGCAAATTATCCAATTGAAAATGGCAGAAGACATGAATGGACATTGTCTCTAACAAGACATCCAGATGGCCACCAGACACATGGAAAGACACTCAACATCACCCATTATCAGGGAAATGCAAATCAAAACCACAATGAGCATAATACCCTCCAGCTCCATCCATGTCGAAGCAAATGGTGGGTATTTGTCATTTCTAATGGCTGAGGAATATTCCATTGTATACATAAACCACATCTTCTTTATCCATTCATCTTTCGATGGACACCGTATTATGCTGAGTGAAATAAGTCAATCGGAGAAGGACAAACATTATATGGTCTCATTCATTTGGGGAATATAAAAAATAGTGAAATGGAATAAAGGGGAAAGGAGAAAAAATGAGTGGGAAATATCAGAAAGGGAGACAGAACATGAAAGACTCCTAACTCTGGGAAACGAACTAGGGGTGGTTAAAGGGGAGGTGGGCGGGGGGTGGGAGTGACTGGGTGACAGGCACTGAGGTGGACACTTGATGGGATGAGCACTGGGTGTTATTCTGTATGTTGGCAAATTGAACACCAATAAAAATAAATTAAAAAAAAATAAGATGAGATATCACCTGACACCTGTCATAGTGGCTAAAATTAACAATGCAAGAAACAACAGGTATTGGTGAGGATGGGGAGAAAGGGAAACCCTCTTACCCTCCTGGTGGGAATGCAAACAGCAGTGGGTGCAGCCACTGTGGAAAACAGTATGGAGGTTCCTCAAGAAGTTAATAATAGAACTACCCTATGATTCAGGAATTGCACAATTGGTATTTACCCAGAGGATACAAAAGTACAGATTTGAAGGGATACAGACACCCCAATGTTTATAGCAGCATTATCAACAATAGCCAAACTATGGAAACAGCCAAGATATCCATCAACAGATGAATAGATAAATGAGATGTGGTAAATATACACGCTGGAATATCACTCAATTATCAGAAAGGATGAAACGATGCCATTTACAACCTAAAAAGAATTATGCTAACTGAAATGAGTCAGTCAGAGAAAGACAAACACCATACAATTGCATTCATATGTGGATCTTAAGAAACCAAACAAACTGGCAAAGGGTAGGGGGAATGAGAGAAACAAACCAAGAAACACACTCTTAACTATAGAGAATAAACTAATAAAAACCTGAGGAAGGTGAGGGGGGAATGGGAAAACAGGAGATGGGGATGAAGGAGGGCACCTGTGATGAGTACCAGGCACTGTATCCAAGTGCTGAATCACTATGTTGTACAACTGAAACTAATATTATACTGTGTTAACAAACAAGAATTTAAATAAAACTTTAAGAATAACAACTGTTATATTGATGACAAAGGTGCACACATACAGATAAAAACAGAAAGTAAATTGAATATCCATATAAAGAGTACTTAGAGCCATAAATCCCCTCCTTATCTCAGCTCTGGAGATGCCTGCAATGTCTATTCTCACCCTAGCAGAGGCGTGGAGTGGGATTATCTGGAGAAGCCTCTGAATTGGTGGAGCCAGGGCCATCCTCAAAACAATAACCAAAATATAGTGCTTAAAACTAACCCACCGAAGATACTAGGAGTCCCAGATGCCAGGCACATGCCGAGACACAAAGTCACACTCTACACAAATAATAACCCTAACTCTAAACTTAATCCTAACCTTAACCTAACCATAATACTAGATGTATCACTAACAGAAAATCAAACACAAACCACAAGCTCCTAAGACATACAACTGACCCAAATGCCAACCCTAACTTTAACCCTAACCCTAACCCTGACCCTGAGCTTGACCCTAAGTGTAAATCAAATCCTAACCCTGACCTGACCCTAACCCTGACCCTGATCCTAACCCTGACCCTGACCCTTACCCTAACCATTACCCTAACCCTAACCCAAACCATGACCCTCACCCTGACCTTGACCAAAACTTAACCCTAACCCTAACCATGACCCTGACATTAACCTTTAACCCTTAACCTTTAACCTTTAACGTTAACCCTTAACTGCCACCCTAACCACTAACCCTGACCCTGACCCTAGAGCACTAGTATCTAAGAGTTAACAATATCAGTTTGTCACTGTGTCGCCACATGAAAATTTTAGAAAGGTTCTAAATCATTCTGGTGATAGGCTAATTGCAAGCTGCAGGCCAGGAAAGATTCTTTCAGTGTTTAAACACCTGGCTGTGGGGCTAGCTTCTAATGTCCCTCAGGTGTGAGTGCTTCTTGAAGGGTTCATCTGAGAAGGCTGGTTTCTTTTGTTTTGTTTTTTAAGATTTTATTTATTCATGAGAGACCCAGAGAGAGGCAGAGACACAGACAGAGGGAGAAGCAGGCTTCATGCAGGGATCCTGATGTGGGACTTGATTCTGGGACTCCAGGATCATGCCCTGGGCCAAAAGCAGGTGCTAAACCGCTGAGCCACCCAGGATCTCAAGAAGACTGGTTTCAAAGTGAAGAAGTGAAGCAGACCACCTTTCCACTGCCAGGAAGCAACCCTTGAAGAGGGGTCTACCTTCTTTTTGAAGAGGCTAGTGGAAACCTACATTCAATTATCTGTGGCTTCCCAGAGGCCCTCCAGCCCATATTTACCAGTCCTCCAAAACTGCTGTAGATATAGTTTTAAACTTCCTTGATCAAGAAGCTAGCCAGCTAGGAATGCCTGAGTCACAGAATTAATGCCAAGTCATTTCCAATGCGCCTCCACAGCTGCTGGGGAAGTAAGGTCTAAATCGCCTATAAGAGAGGCCTAGTGCAGAGCTTCCCTCAGGGAAAGCTTTGTCCTCAGATAAAAGTAGACTGCTTTCCCTTTGTGGTTCCAACACAGCTGAGGACACTAGGTTTCAACTCCCTGATGTGAGAAGCTAGTTAGAAGGTGCATTCTAGAAAGGCTTGTCTCCAAGTGTGTTTTTCAGTGCATTTTAGTTCCCCTCCAAACACACTGTGTAGCTGCTAACCCCTAAATTGAGTGGCAAGTGGAAAGCTGCCTTCAAAGGGCACTCGCACCCAGGGTACTGGACAGCAAGTTCCATTGGGCCTCCAGTCCATTACTGAGCCAAGGCTAAACCTCCTTGCCTCCCTAAAGACAACCTCCCTAAAGACAAAGGCTAGATAAAATTTCCTTCATACAACGCTGTGTCACAGAGTTCCTATATCTCCTTGTACCTGCACCTCCACAACGACATTTGAGAGAAGTTCTAACTCACTCCGGTGTTAGATTAGTTGCAAGCTGTAGGCCAGGAAAGCTTTTCCTAAGTGTTAACCTGGCTTTTCCACTGTGCCAGCACACCAGTGTGTGGGGTTAGCTGTTAAGCTCCCTCAGGGTGAGTGCTTATTGAAGGGTACCTCTGGGAAGGCTTGGCTTTCTTCCTTTTTTTTTTAAGGGTTTGGCTCTCAAAGTGAAGCAGTCATATGCTACCCATATGCAACCCTGTGGAGAGGGCTCTACCTTCTTTTTGAAGATGCTAGTTAAAACCTGCATTCAAGGAACTTTGGTGTCCCAGAGGCACCCCAGCACATATGTACCACACCTCCAAATCTGCTGTTGAGATAGTTTTGAACTGCCTTGATGTAGCGGTTAGCCAGCTAGGAAGGCCTGAGTTTCTTTTCTTTAAGATTTTATTTATTTATTCATGAGAGACAGAGAGAGAGAGAGGAGAAAGAGATAAGCAGAGACATAGACAGGGGAAGAAGCAGGCTCCATGCAGGGATCCTGATGTGGGACTTGATCCTGGGACTCCAGGCAGGTGCTAAACCACTGAGCCACCCAGGATCAATCTTGAGTTTCTAATTATGGCCAGTTCATTGACACTGATCCTTCACAGCTGCTGTGGGGGTAGAGTCTATCTCACCTATGTGAGAGGTCTAGTGCACAGCATCCCTCAGAGAAAGATTTATCCTCAGAGATAAGTAGCCTGCTTTCCCTTTGCACCATCACCACTGCTGAGACATATAATTTAAACTCCCTGATGTGAAAAGCTTGTCAGAGGAGCATTCCAGGAAGGCCTATATCCCCTAGTGGTGGACAGCACCTTACATGGCCCCTTCAAACTTACTAAGGACATGGGTTCAAAAACCACTCATTGAGAGGCCAGTGGATAGATGACATTAAAGTAAGCTTATGCTTTGGGTCCAATACAGTCAATTCCATTGCATATCAAGGCTAATGTGGGACTAGAGCCTACCACCCACCTGGGGGGCGCTAACTGAAAGTTTCACTCAAGGAACACTAGTTCTTCAGTGCTCAGGAGGTCTCAAGGAATATGCACCTCCACAACCACTGAAGAGAGGTTGTGCTAACTCACCCAGGTGACAGTTTCAAGCTAGGAAAGCTGCTTTCTCATTGAAAAGTACCTGGCCTCTGCCCTTGCTCCTCCCCCACCAAGGTTGGCCTAGCTGCTAACCTTCCTCAGATGTGAGGGCTGGCATGTTGAAAGGTTCCCTCCAGAAGGGTCTGATTCTCACACTGAAGCCCACAGACTTGCCACTGCCCAGGCTCCTCTGTCTGCTGGGCTGAGAGGTTTGACTTTCCTCACAGAAGGGGCTAGTGGAGAGCTGTAACTCTTCATCATGTTAGTGTCACCAATTGGCCATGGGCTTTTAAGGGTTTCATTTCTGAGCCTCTCTCTTGGCCTTCTTCTCACCTGTGTGAATCCTTGATCCCACTTCACAGCATCCACTCACCCCAGGATGAAAACTGTTCCCTGTAAATCCTACATCCTGAGCACCATGAAAGCTATGGATGAGATGCCCACAAGAGAGAAATCAATTAAGTCACGTGACTTGGAAGGCTGGACGTCTAACGGGTTAAAAGCATCGACTGAACATCAGAAACTTGAAAAGAAAGGTTTTCTTTCAAGGGAATCCTTCCTCAGTTGGCTAAACTATGTGCATTCCTGTTATTTCCTCCATCTGGAGGGCAACTGAACAGAATGCTTCTCAGTGGGAGAAAGGTCACAGGTGAAGACTTCACGTTGTTTTTCAAGGACACATATTTCAGGGTCCCTTGGCTGTGGTTCTGTTGGTCAGCGGAGCATGTGTCTCCACACATGATCAGTGCGCCTCCTGAGTGCCAGCACATCAGATGGGTGTAGAGATGGCCTTGGCAAAGTAGACAGGCAGAGGATTAGGGATGCTATGGCCCTCCACTTTTGCCTCCTCTGGGTCCCCCGGGACTGATTCCAGGGAGTGGGATGGCTGGGTCCTCCAGTAAGAGCATGTGCAGCTAGCAAAGGCATTGGCCCTCTCCAGGGCATTTCTTGAATTGGCGGCCAAGAGTGGGGCAGCACCCCGAAGGAAGCAAAGAAGGCCACAAAGGAGGTCAAATCCAGAGATGCTGGAAAGGACGGCATTCCAGAGGCAGCACCTTGACCTCCACCCTCTCAGCGTCTGGGGCCTGACTCCAAGGACATCACTCCTATGAATGGGGTGGAGATGAGCAGATGAGTTTGTACCTGACAAGCTTCACCTGGCAGAGGCCTCCTGAGAAAAGACCCCAAAGAGTGGCAAACCCTACATGTTTGTCTATTGGTTTGAACAAGGAGAAGAGATTGTGGAAGAGTAACTCAACTATGTGGGGAGGCTAAAAGAACATAAGGAATTTCTTTTCTTTCTTTCTTTTTTTAATAACAAGATCTGTTTGTCCAGAGTTCTCATTCTCATGCTCAACTTCTGTCCTTGAAGATAAGAATGTCATTCACTCCCCTCCTGGCACTCCCCTTCAAGTCACCTTCCAGGGACATGGGAGGTAGTGTGCTTCTCAGAAGAAATGGAGGGGAGTCAGCACACCCTCCTTACACATGCTGGGGGGAGGGGGTGTGTTTTGTGTGTGTTTCTTTGCTGCTATGGCTACTTTTTATAAGTGTCTATTGTTCAAAAAAGTATTCTGGTTTCCTTTATATCCAAGTCTTATCTCAGATTTGACTTTTGACAGGAGGAGGGAGGGCAGGCCACATTTTCTTCTGCCACTATGGAGAAGGTTAATATGGGTGCAGAGCTGTGCATATTCTCTGTCATCAGGGTGAGCAGAGGATTTGAATTCAGCTTTTGTGGAATGGGATCTAATTTCTCCATGAACAATCAGGCAAAATATCAAGTGAATAGAGGGCAAGTAAGGGTTAGAAGAACATGGACAAGATTGGCTATAGATGCTGGAGTTTTCAGAACAATGATTGTATCAGAGGCATGTGAATATCAAAGATTTCTGGGGACCATGTTTATGGACACCTTGACATGTAGGTCCTTTCAAATTGACAGTGCTACCATTCGGTCACTTTAGCATATTGCCTCCAGCTCACGTGAGCAGTGTGGTCATGCAATTATAATATGGGCCTAATGGAGGGTGGAATTGTGCCAGAGAAAGGGAGACAGCATCAAGTCATTGAGCCTAAGGAAAGTCCAAGGCAGTGACTCTCTACAGTAGATTGAGGCAGAGGAAGACCAGCTGGATTTTTATTTTGTTGGTTGGGTATCTGTGGCAATGGGGTGGGTGTGGGTGGCTGTTGTTTGTTTGTTTTCTGGATGAGGTGAAAGAACTCTTCACCCTGGATGAGGGCCCAGCAAGCACACTCCTTCCTCTAAAGCAACACCAACAGTTTACTGGTTCTCCATCAACCTGTCCACCCTCTTGCACTTACTTCCCAAGGGAAATCCTCAATCTCATTCAACATAGTCACTGGCTGTTTCGCAAGACACCTTCTGTCTACTAAAAGGAGAAAGGAAGATGGACAAACGTGAACCAGCCCAACAGATGTCACCTCCACATGGAGGGGTGGGGCATGGGGAGGCCTCACCAGACAAATGGTGACACTGAACCATAATCCCAAGGTTCTTGAAAAAAAATGAAATGGAAGGAGCACTTGGCTGGCTTAGCCAGAAGAGCACTCAACTCTTGACCTCAGTCAGGATCATGAGTTCGAGCCCTACATTGGGTCTAGAGATAATGAAAAATGAATGAACAAACTTTTAAAAAATTAAGTATGTGTGGGGCGCCTGGGTGGCTAGGCAGTTGAGTGTCTGCCTTAGGCTCGGAGCATCATCCCAGGGTCCTGGGATTGAGTCCCGCACCGGGTTCCCTGCAGGGAGCCTACTTCTTCTGCCTGTGTCTCTGCCTCTCTCTGTGTGTGTCTCTCATGAATAAAGAAATAACATTTTAAAATAATATAAAAATTAAAATTAAAAAGATGGAATAGAAAGATAACGTGGCGAGGAGGATGTGAACATACCTAATACTGCTGAACTCTAGGCTCAGAAAAGGCTAAAATGCTCCATTGTAGGTGATGTCTATTTTTTAACCACAACTTAAAAACAAAACAAGACCCCCTTTCCTTGGCTCAGAGTAAGGGAGCTCCTGGGTCAGATTGGAGGGAGCCCTGTCGTCTGCAGTATGGAAAACTAGGGCTCAGCAATCTGGAATATTTTCTTCCTCTCCAGGGAGACAGACGTGGTCACTGACGTCATCCCCGTAAAGGCAAGGCAAGAAAGAAGGACTTCAGCATTTCAAAGCACCTTTTAGGGGCACCTGAGAGGCTCAGTAGGGTTAAGCATCTGACTCTTGCTTTCACCTGCCAGGAAGTGGCACTCTTGACTCACCTGCTCAAGCTGTGGGGAACTCTGGAAGGAAGGTATCAGGCCAACGTTTTCCAAAGGGCTTGATTGGCTCCAGAAAGTTGATCTGAGTTTCTCCAAGCTGTCTGATCCTATATGAGTCTATGCATGTGTCTAAGGATGAGATTCCAGGGGCACCTGGCCTGCTCCAACAGTAGAGAGCACAACTCTTGACCTCCAGGTTGTGAGTTTGAGCCCTACATTGGGAGTGGAGATTACTTTAAAAAATAAAACTGGGGGTGAGGGGTGAGGGAGAGGAAGAAAAAGAAAAACAGATGCCATTCTAGTCAAGGCCTTGGTAATATAACCAATCATTCCAATGGTATCTGGTTACAACAAGAACAGATTCCCACCCAACCTATGTAGATGATTTATAATTGCCATAAAAGAAAGAATACTCAGTGAGAGTTTTTGAACTCTGGAGGGTTACAGGTAGGGAGAAAATATAAATCTTTTAATTTGTTTACAAAACATTTTCATAAAATTTCTGTAAGTTATAGATATCTCTAGAGACAAGTTTCCTTCAATCTGGAGGAGCAAACATGAGGGGATCAACATTGTTTTGAACTAGAGTCATTAAAAACGATCATCATTGTCCTTAAATCATTCAGTTCCATGTTGTTTCTTTTTGTTGTTTAAATGAAGCTTTTTTATTAGTTCTGACAATTCATACTTTAGTTTTATATCTCAGGATGACCAGAGACCGGTATTTGTCAAAAGCGCTTTTCGTGAATCTTCTTGAAGCTGGATCATATTTTTGCAAGAGTATCAGAACAACATCTGTAAATGACAGGGCAGTAAAAAATGGACATGGTAAAAGACCCAATGAGAGCTCATTATAATTCAGTCGATTAGAAACTTTATTTTTTTGTAACATACAGCATTTTAAAAATTCGAATGTCCCATGATGGCACTGTACCAGGACATGTTACAACTTTAGGAATTTCATTTAATTTTTGGAACAGCGACAGCATTCATGCACCCAATATAATCTAAGAGAGCTTATCATTATTTGACAATGCTTCTCTTGTGACTTCACATAGCAGGTAAAGTACATTAATTAGTCAAGAGACTCTATTTGGGGTTTGGCTTTCTGGGAATCTGTTGAAAATCAATGAATGAATGAATGAACAAGCGAACAGCCAGCCGGCTGGCCAGCCAGCCAGCCAGAAAAACCAACCAACCAACCAACCAACCAACCAACCAACCAACCAACCAAGCAACATCTCAGAAGGTTTCAAGGCAAGTGCCTACAAAGGATCATGGATCCTTACAAAACTGAAAACTTCAGTATGTTTCACCATGGTGGCCCTAGGAGATTCTACAGGAGGTTATAGAGTTGTCACCAAAATGTAGCTCCTTAAATATTGAGAAGTTTTCACTCTCTTACTTAGGTAGAGACCATATAAAAACGAATATAAAAACTTATTGTTCTGAGCAGGTAAAGAAAAAAATTGTCTTTTTTGCTCTGTTCACAATCTCTTATCAAGAGTAGACTAACAATGCAATAAAACCTTGGCATTTTAACAGAGAGAAGAGGCAAATCTCAATGTATACCAGTGTACTTGTAAAACTCACTTCTCCCAATCTCAGTCAGTCCTGACCATACATACAATTCCTTCTCAAAAAGTCTCCTTCAAGGGACGCCTGGGTGGCTCAGCAGTTGGGCAGCTGCCTTTGGCTCTGGTCGTGATCCTGGGATCTGGGATCGAGTCCCACATGGGGCTCCTGTGAGGAGCCTGCTTCTCCCTCTGCCTAGGTCTCTGCCTCTCTCTGTGTCCCTCATGAATAAGTAACTAAAATCTTAAAAAACAAAATAAGGATGCCTGGGTGACTCAGTGGTTGGGCCTCTGCCTTAGGCTCAGGGCTTAATCCCAGGGCTCTGGGACCTAGTCCCACATTAGGCTCCCTGCAGGGAGCCTGCTTCTCCCTCTGCCTGTATCTCTGCCTTCTCTCTGTGTCTCTCATGAATAAATAAATAAATAAATAAAATCTTAAAAATAAATAGCCGGGCTCATTTCAGGACAAAATTATTTTCTTTTTCCTGAACAACAACAACAAAAAATGTATTATCATGCCTTGTACCTCTTCTACACGTGTCTTACCTTCTCACACACGGAGTTGTTTTCCATATTGTTTTCCAGCAGTCTCAATTCCATGTGATAGACTTTTTTTTTTTAATTGTACTTATTTACATTTTTAGAGAGCACTTGTGTGAAGGGAGGAAGGAGGGAAAGGAGGGAGAGAGAGAGAATCTTTCTTTTTTTTTAAGATTTTGTTTATTTATTCATGAGAGACAGAGAGAGAGAAAGAGCCAGAGACATAGGCAGAAGCAGGCTCCCTGCAAGGAGCCGGATGCAGTACTTGATCCCGGACCCCGTGATCATGCCCTGAGCCAAAGGCAGATGCTCAACCGCTGAGCCACCCAGTCATCACCTGTGTGGCAGACTTTAAACCCCTAGGAACCTCAGTCTCTGGCAAAAAGTCAGTAGGAACAAATGGTGTACTATTGTTCCAGAATTCTTTAGGTTGGCAAATGTATGAATACATGTCATAGTTTTTAGAAACATAGTGTTTGTGTGTGTTTAACAAACAACTTTTAAGAAAGCATGAAACATGTTTACTAACACACCCAAGTATCTGCAGTTTTCTGAATAAGACAAAAGATAAAGCAAAAAGGGGGAATAAAAAGGGGGGAGGAAGAAAAACATAATGAAACAAAACAAAAAACCACCTTGAGTGTCTTAGTGATTCATGCTTTAGTATTTTATCTTATGTTGAAAAGACATAGGCATCTGATGAATTCAACCCAATTTATCAATTAACCTAGCACAACTTCAAAGTTTCAGGTCACCAAAGATTTTGGAAGCTATTGTAAAGGTTTACCTATAAACTTTTTTCTTTTATTTTACCTATTTGCTCTTAACAATGAAAAGTATATGAGGCAAACAAAATTGACCGTTTTAAGTAGTTTCTGTGAACAAATCACAATAGGTGCAACTTAACTAATCCATTGAGTTAACAGCAAAGTTGAGTAGGGCCTTCCCTTGGGCCTGGACTTTCCAGCATCCCGGTCAGTCCAAAAGGAACAAAGGCATAAGTAGTTCTCATTTTATTTTTTGTGCCTGTTGTATAAGACAGGAAATGTGGTTTCCTGGTGACAGAAGGGTCTATTTCAATTACCACCATTCCAGGCTCACAAACTGTAATGGGAATGTAGCACATCCACCCTTCCACCCCAAAGGATTGTAAGGCAGACAGAACTGAAAATCAAGCGATTTTACAACTCCAGGGGTGGGGGTGTGTGGGAGATAAAGCTGGTTATCTGTATGATGTGTGATGTTGATAGCTCCAAAGACACGCCTTTTTAAAATAAACCAACAACCTTGAATTGACTTGAAAGCCATATAAGGCACCCCTGTGTCCACTAAAAAGCCAACTGATTTGATCCGGACTCCCACTGTGACCCAATGGCTTGGGGTGATTTTTGCTCCTTGATGGGAGTGGGGAGGTGGGGATGACATGGCGTTAGAGGCACCTGGGATGGCAGAGAGGTTGACCATTCCAGCCAGGGGAGTGGTTCAGAAACAGGCAGGAAGGAGAGGGGAAGATGGGGGAGGGAGGTTCTAACATAAGATTCTAACTCCCTTATGTTAGAGCCTGCCTGCAAGGAGAGGCAGAGGTGGGGGCTGAGGCAAATTTAAAGTTTTTTTTTTTTTAAGATTTATATATTTATTCATGAGAGACACAGAGAGAGGCAGACACACAGGCAAGGGAAAAGCAGGCTCTCAGAGGGGAGCCCAAGCAGGACTTGAACCCAGGACCCTGGCATCACACCCTGAGCAGAAAGCAGATGCCCAATCACTAAGCCACCCAGGCGTCCCTCTTTCCCATCTTATCCGTCACCTTCCACCCTTCCACCTCCACCTCAGCCTGTTCCTTCATCGCGGGCTCCTGTCTCTGCCTCCTGCAATACAGACTTCGTCTGGGGTTGCTTTTCAGCCTCTGAAAGAGGTAGAGGAGCAGACAGTGGGCCGAGCATCAGTTCTGCTGCTTGTGCTTGGGGAGGAGGAGTGTATGTTGGATTTCTGATGTCCACCTGGCCTGTTATCCCCCTCTTCTTCATGATTGTGACTATTGGGAGGTGTTAGGTCAGGTGTGTAAAATTTTGGTCTATCCGTATGTCTCTGGACCACCTCTTGGGTCCCATCCCAGAAGGCATCTTTCTGACGGGGTGACCTAGAAGTCTGAATGTAGGGAATTTCTTTTTTTTTCTTTTGTCTTTAAAAAAAAAAAAAAGATTTCTTGAATTTATTTATTCATGAGAGACACAGAAAGAGAGAGAGGAGAGGCAGAGACCTAGGCAGAGGGAGAACGAGGTTCCATGCAAGGAGCCCAATGTGGAACTCGATCCTAGATCCTGAAATCATGCCCTGAGCTAAAGGCAGATGCTCAACCACCACACAGGTGTTCCGAATGTAGGGAATTTCATCCCAGATCATGGGAACTTGTAAAATATTGGGGCTCGTCTTTAACTTTCTGAGCTGTCTGGTGCCCGATTTTTACCTGTGCCTGCCTTTCAACTCATGAGCTAGATAGTTCCTTTACAAACAGGTTTTAGCAATAGCATCCAGAGGCAGAGGGAACCTCTCCCACAGAGAACATATATGGACACGTAGACAGGAACAAGATGCCAAAAAACTCTATCCTTTGAATCACTCCTGTTTGTGGAGAGGTCACGAAAGACCCGATGTTCCAATATCCCCCTTTTATGGAAACAACTCCAGATGTCAGGTAGCATGACCACGTCTAGATCCATCTATCCATTGTTTTCAATTTCAAATCAGAACAGGGGCCGGTTTCTTGCAAAGATACCAAAAGCTGCAGCAACAAACCAACCAAACAAAGATCAGGGTATCTCTCCAAGTGAATCAAACATCAGTTCCTCCCCAAATGCCAAGGCATTTGTGAGGGAACCATATGTCAGAGGCTAGTTGAAAGCTGCATTCAAGGAATACTTGTATCTGAGAGTTAAGCACGGTGCTTTTCCATTACATCCCCACACCTACTATGCAGATAGGTTCTTAACAAGTATGTGAGAGGCTAGTGGAAATCGTATACAAGGAAGGACCCATTCTCAGACTTAAGACAGGGCCTTTTCCATTGTGCCTCCTGGTAAGATACTTCTTAGCTCCCTTATGAGAGAACCTAGCTGGAAGCTCCATTCAGATAAAACTACCTTCTCAGACTTAAGTACAGCTCACTACTACTGCACCTGCACCAACTACTGTCTAGAGAGAGTCAGGATCCTTTTAAATAGAGGCGGGTTGACAGCTGCCTTCAGGGAATCCTGTAATTTGGAGTTATGCACAATGCATTTACATGGGCCTCCATGCCAACTGTGGACATAAGATTCTAACTCCCTTATGTTAGAGCCTGCCTGCAAGGAAAGCTTGTTTCTCAGAGTGCAGGAGGCTGAATTTCCATGAGCCTCCATGGGTACAATTGATCTAGGTTCTAAGGGGGTGCAAAGCTTCTGTCCAGGAACGCTGGTTGTTCACATTTCACTACATAACATTTCCATGGACCATCCACCCCTGTGCAGCTAGCTTATGCCCTCTATGGGTGAGAGGCTAGTGGCAAGCTACAGGCCCAGAAGGCTTGTGTCACAGAGTTTAGCACAGTGCCTTTCCATGGCACCTTCTCACCTAGAGTGGAGCTAGCTTCTAACTCCCACATAGGAGCAAGCCTGTTTGAAAGCTGTGTTCAGGGAATGCTGCTTTCTGAGAATTGAGCACAGGGCCTGTCCCTCAGGGCTCCACAACTATTGTGGACATCGCTTCTAACTCCCTTATGTTAGAGGCTTTTCAGAAGCTGCCTGCAAGTCAGGCTTGATTCTCAGAGTACAATAGAATGCATTTCTTGCGAGCCTCCACACAAGCTTATGATCTAGGTTCTAAGGCCAGTAGGTGAGAGGGTGGTGCAAAGCTGCTCTTCAGGACTGCTGGTTGCTCACTGTTCACTCTATAGCATTTCCATGGACTCCACCTCTGTGCAGCTAGCTTGTACCTCCATAGGGTGAGAGGCTACTTGCAAGCTTCAGGCCCAGAATGCTTTGGTCTCCAAGTCCAGTACAGTGCCTTTCCATGGCAACTCCTTTTCTAGAGTGGAGCTAGCTACTAACTCCCATAGGTGAGAGGATAGTTGAAAGCTGCATTCAAAGAGTGCCTCTTTCTGAGAGTAGAGCACAGGGCTGTCCCTCACAGATCCAGAACTACCGTGGACTTAGCTTCTAACTCCCTTATGTTAGACACTTGTCAGGAGCTATCAGCAAGGACACTTGTTTCTCCGAGTAGGCCCCATTTCCCAAGAGCCACCGCATGTGTTACTGATTTGGGTCCTAAGACCAGTAGATGAGAGGGTAGTGCAAAGCGACTTGCATGGAATGCTGGTTGCTCACCATTCAGTACATTGCATTTCTATAGGCCCTCCACTCCTGTAGAGCCAGCTTGTATCTCCTGTGGTTGAGAGGCAAGTGGCAAACTGCAGGCCCGGAAGGATAGCGTCTCCTATTTCAATACAGCGCTTTCCGTGGCACCTCCACACCTAGAGTGGAGCTAGCTTATAACTCCCATAGGAGTGAAGCTAGTTGATAGCTGATTTCAAGCAGTGCTTCTTTCTGAGAGCTGAGGACAGGTTCTGTCCCTCGTGGCTTCACACTGCATGTAGACTTAGCTTCTAATTTCCTTATGCTTGTCAGAAGCTGCATTAGAGTCAAGTGGCCAGTTGCAGCCTAGGATCTCTTGTGTCTCTGAGTTCAATATAGTGATATCCATGGAAGATACTCACCTAGAATGGAACTAACTTATAATTCCCTTAGGACAGAGTTGAAAGCTGGTTTCAAGGCATACTTATTTCTGAGAGTTGAGCAAACGGATTGTCCCTCACAGCTCCATACTGTCTGTGAGTTAGCTTCTAACCCCCTTATGTTAGATGCCTGTCAGTAGCTGTGTGACAAGATGGCAAACTTCAGGCCAAAAGCCTTGTGTCTCTGAGTGAAATACAGCATGTTTCATGGAACCTCCTCACCTAGAATCGATCTAGCTTCTAACTCCCATAGGACAGAGACTAGTTGAAAGCTGGCTTTAAGGCATACTTATTTCTTTTTTTTTTTAATTTTTATTTATTTATGATAGTCACAGAGAGAGAGAGAGAGAGGCAGAGACACAGGCAGAGGGAGAAGCAGGCTCCATGCACCGGGAGCCTGATGTGGGATTCGATCCCTGGTCTCCAGGATCGCGCCCTGGGCCAAAGGCAAGCGCCAAACCACTGCGCCACCCAGGGATCCCGGCATACTTATTTCTGAGAGTTGAGTACAGGGTATGTTCATCACGGATCCACACTGCTTGTGGATTAGCCTCTAACTCCCTGATGTTAGATGCTTGTCAGAAGGTAGCTGGGAGGCAAGTGGCAAGCTGCAGGCCAAGAAGTCTTGTGTCTTCTAGTTCAATACACCACTTTCTATGGAACCTCCTCACCTAGAAGGAGCTAGGTTCTAACTCTGATAGGAATTATTTCTTAGAGTTGAGAAAATGGCCTGTCCCTAACAGCTCCATACTGCCTGTGACATAATGTCTAACTCCCTATGTTAGGTGCTTGTTAGAAGCTGTGTTAGAGGGAAGTGGCCAGCTGCAGCCTGGATCTTTTGTGTCTCTGAGTTCAATATAGCACTAGCCATGGAAGATCCTCACCTAGAATGGAACTACCTTCAAACTCCAATAGGACAAAAGGCTAGTTGAATGCTGGTTTCAAAGCTTACTTATTCTGAGAGGTGACTGTCCCTTAGGGATCCACACATCCTGTGACCTTAGCATTTAACTCCCTATGTTAGATGCTTGTCAGAAGCTGGGTGGGAGGCAAGTGGGAAGCTGCAGGCCTTGAAGGCTTCTGTTTCCTAGTTCAATACAGTGCATTCTATGTAACCTCCTCACCTAGAAGGAGCTAGGTTCTAACTCCAGTAGGAGCAAGGTTAGTTGAAAGCTGGCTTCAAGGCATATTTATTTCTGAGAGTTGAGTAAATGGATTGTCCCTCATAACTCCAAACTGCCTGTAACTTAGCATCTAACTTCCTTATGTTAGATGCTTGTCAGAAGCTGGGTGGGAGGCAACTGGCAAACTGCAGGCCCTGAAAGCTTGTGTCTCCTATTTCAATGTAGAGCTTTCTATGGAACCTATGGACTAAGAATTAATCTATCTTCTAACTCCTATAGGAGCGAGACTAGTTGACAGCTCAGTTCAAGACATAATTATTTCTTAGAGTTAAGACAATGATCTGTCCCTAACAGCTCCATGCTGCCTGTGACAGTGTCTATATCCCTTAAGTTAGATGCTTCTCAGAGCTGTGTGTCAGCCGTGGCAAACTGCAGACAAGGAAGGCTTCTGTCTCTGAGTGCAATACAGCACGTTCCACCTCCTCACCTAGAATAGATCTCACTTCTAACTTCCAGAGGACAGAGACTAGTTGAAAGCTGGTTTCAAGGCATACTTATTTCTGAGAGGTGAGCAAATGCACAGTCCCTCACAGATCCAAACTGCCTGTGGAGTTAGTATTAAACTCTTAAGTTAGATGCTTGTCAGAACCTGTGTGAGAGGCAAGTGGCCAGCTGCAGCCTGGCACCGCTGTGTGTCCGAGTTCAATAGAGCGCTTACCCAAGGAACATCCTCACCTAGAATGGAAGTAGCTTCTAACTCCCATAGGAGAGATGCTAGTTTGAAAGCTGGCTTCCAGGCATACTTAATTCTGAGAGTTGAACAAACTGTCCCTAAGAGCTCCATACTGTTATCTTAGATTCAAACTCCCTTATGTTAGATGTTTGTCAGAAGCTGTGTGATAAGCAAGTGGCAAGCTGCAAGCACTGAAGGCTTGTCTCAAATTCAATACGGTGCTTTCCATGATTCTACATCATTTAAATCGGAGCTAGCTTCCTACTCCAATAGGACAGAGGATAGTTGAAAGCTGGGTTCCAAACATACTTATTTCTGAGAGTTGAGGATGGACTGTCCCTCACAGCTCTACACTACCTGTCACTAAGCGTCTAAATCACATAAGTTAGATTTTTGTCAGAAGCAGTGTGGGAGGTAACTGGCAAGCTGCAGGCCCCAATCGCTTGTGTCTCCTAGTTCAATACAGCACTTTCTATGTAACCTGCTCACCTAGAATGGAGCTAGCTTCTACACCCATAGGACAGAGGCTAGTTGAACATTGGGTTCAAGGAACACACCTTTCTGAGAGTTGAGCAAACGGATTGTCCCTCAGAGCTCCACACAGTTTGTGGAACTAGCATCCAAAGCCCTTATCTTCGATGCTTGTCAGAAGCTGTGTGACAGCTAGTGGCAAGATGAAGGTCAGAAGGCTGGTGTCTCTGAGTTCAATACAGCATGTTCCTTGAACCTCCTCACCTAGATAGACCTAGCTTCAATTCCCATAGAATAGAGGCTAGTTGAGATCTGTATTCAAGACATACTTCTATCTGAGAGTTGAGCAAAGGGGCTGTCCCTCGTGGCTGCACACTACCTGTGGACTTAGCTTCTAACTCCTTTATGTAAGATGCTTATCAGAAGCTCTGTTGGAGCCAAGAGGCAAGTTGCAGCCTGGGATCTCTTGTGTCTCCATGTTTAATACAGTGCTATCCATGGAACATCTTCACCCATAATGGAAGTGGCTTCTAACTTCCGTGGAGAGGCTAGTTGACAGCGGGGCTCAAGACATTATTATCTCTGAGAGATGAGAAACATACTGTCCCTAACAGCTCAAAACTGTGGACTTAGCGTTAAACTCCCTTAAGTTAGATGATGTAAGAAGTTATTTGGAAGACAAGTGGCAAGCTGCAGGCCCTCAAAGCTTGTGTCCCTGAGTTAGATGGAGCGTATTCCATGGAAATTCCTCACCTACAACTGGGATAGCTTCTATAGGAACTAGGTTAGTGGAAAACTGGCATCAAAGCACTCTTATTTTGAGAGTTGAGGAACTGGACTGACCCTCACAGCTCCACACTACCTATGACTTAGTGTAAAATTAGTTTATGTTAGATGATTGTAAGAAGCTGTGTAACACCAAATGGCAATCTGCAGGTCAAAAAGGCTTTTGTCTCTAAGTGCAATACACCATGTTCCATGGAACCTCCCCACCTTGAATTGATCTAGCTTCCAAAACTTAGGGAAGTCGCAAGTTGAAAGCTGGCTTCAAGTTATACTTATTTCTGAGAGTTGAGTAAATGGACTGTCCCATACAGCTGCACATTGCCTGTGAATTAGCATCGAACTCCCTTATGTCAGATGCTTGTCAGAAACTGTGGAAAGCTGCAGGACAGGACGTTTGTGTCTCGGAATGCAATACAAGTTATGGAACATCATCACCTAGAATTGATCTAGCTTGTAACTCTTACAGGAGAGCTGCTGCCAGGCATAGCTGCCAGGCATACTTATTTCTGAGAGCTGAGTCAAAGGACTATCCCTCACAGTTCCAAACTGCCCATGGACTTAATGTCTAAATCCCTTAAGTTATATGCTTGTGAGAACATATGTGAGAGGCAATGGCCAGCTGCAACCTTGCTTCGCTTGTGTCTTCAGTTCAATACAGTGCAATCTATGCAACCTCCTCACTAAGAATGGAAGTAATTTCTAACTCCCATTGGACAGGGGCTAGTTACAAGCTGGTTTTAAGGAATACTCATTTCTGAGACTTGAGTACAGAGCCAGTCTGTCACGGATCCACACTGCTTGTGGTTTAGCACCTTATTTTCTTATGTTAGTTGCTTATCAGAAGCTGGGTGGGAGGCAAGTGGCAAGCTGCAGGCCCTGAACTCTTGTCTCTCCTAGTTCAATACTGCACAGTCCATGGAATCTTCTTATCCAGCAGGAGCTAGGTTCCAACTCCTTTAGGAGCAGGGCAAATTGAAAGTTACCTTCAAGGCATTCTTATTTCTGAAAGATGAGCAAAAGATCCTTTCCCCACAGCTGCACACTGCATGTGACAGCGTCAAACTCTGGTACTCTAGATGCTTGTCTTAACTGTGTGACAGCAAGTCATATGCCTGCAGGCCAGAAACGCTTGTGTGTCTGAGCACAATACAGCATGTTTACTGCTTATCCACCTTTAGAATCCATCTAGCTTCTAACAGAGGAGAGAGGCTACTTGAAAGACGTCTGCTAGGCATGCTTATTTCTGAGAGCTGAGCCAAAAGACTATTCCTCACAGCTTCACACTACCTGTGGATGTAGCGTCTAACTCCCTTATGTTAGATGCTTGTCAGAACATGTGTGAGAGGCAATGGTCAGCTTCAGCCTGGCTTCGCTTGTGTCTTCAGTTGACTACAGCGCAATTCATGCAACCTCCTCACTTAGAATGGAAGTAGATTCTAAGCAACATAGGACAGGGGCTCATTGCAAGCTGCTTACAAGGCATACTCCTTTATGAGTGTTGAGCAACACACTGCCCCTCAGAGCGCCATACTGCTTGTTGTTTTCGATTCTAAACCCTTATGGGAGATGATTGTCCAAAGCCATGTGCGCGGCAAGTAAGGAGCTGCAGGCACCGGAATGTCTCCAATTCAGGACGACGCTTTGCAGGAAACCATGTCCCTTACAATGGACATAGGCTCTACCTCCAATAGGACAGAAGCTACGTGAATGCTGGGTTCAATACATACTTCTTTCTGGACTGTCCCTCACAGCCCCACACAATCTGTGACTTATCAAATCATTCCATTATGTTAGATGATTGTCACAAGATGTGTGACAACAAATGGCAAGTGCAGGCCAGGGAGGCTTGTGTCTCTAAGTGCAATACACCACATTCTATGGAACCTCCTCCCCTAGAATCCATCTAGCTCCTAAATCCCATAAGAGAGAGACTTGTTGAAAGCTCACCTCAAGGCCTACTTCTTCCTATGAGATGAGCAAGTGGACCACCCTTCCCAGCTCCATTCTCTGTGCTTAGCTTGTAATGTCCTTATGTTAGATGTTTGTCAGAACCTACGTTAGAGGCAAGGGGGACGTGCAGCCCAGGATCTCTTAGATCTCTGAGTTCAATGCAGTGCAGTATGGAACGACCTTCTGATTTCCATAGCACACTGGGCCAGTTGAGAGCTGGTGTGAAGTCCTCCTTATTTCTGAGAGGAGAGCAAAAGCACTGTCTCTTACAGCAGCAAACTGTGACTCAGTGTCTAACCTCCTTTGCTACATGCTTGTCAGAACCTGTGTGAGAGGCAATGGCCAGCTGCAGCATGGCTTCGCTTGTGTCTTCAGTTCAATCCCGTGCAATCCATGGAACCTCCTCACTTACAATGGAAGTAGACCCTAACTACCATAAGACTGAGGCTGGTTGAAAGCTTGTCTCATGGCATACTCCTTTCTGAGAGTTGAGTCCAGAGCCTGCCTGTCCCGGAACCACGCTGCTGTGTCTTAGGGACTGACTCCCTTAGATACTTGTCAGAGGCTGATTAGGATGCAAGGGAAAAGATACAGACAGGCCCTGAAGGCTTGTGCCTCCTAGATCAATACTGCGAGTTCAAGGGAAACTCTCCCGTAGAAGAAGCTGTTTCAAACGACCTAAAGGATCAAGGCTAGTTGAAAGTTGCCTGAGGGTGTCTTTATTTCTGAGAGTTGAACAATTGGACTGTGCCTCATCACTGCTAAATGCATGTGACTTAGCGTCAAACCCAGGTGGGTTAGATGCTTGTCGCAAACTGTGTGACAGCAAGTTGGAAGCTGCAGGCCAGAAACCCCGAGCCTGAGACTCTGAGTGCAGCAGAGCATGTTTAGGGAACTTCCTAACCTAGAATAGAACTACCTTCTACCTCTTTTTTTTTTTTAAGGTGTTTAAGTTTTTTTTTAATTTTTATTTATTTATGATTTATGATAGTCACACACACACAGAAAGAGAGAGAGAGAGAGAGGCAGAGACACAGGCAGAGGGAAAAGCAGGCTCCATGGACCGGGAGCTCCACGTGGGATTCTATCCCGGGTCTCCAGGATCGCGCCTTGAGCCAAAGGCAGGCGCTAAACTGCTGCGCCACCCAGGGATCCCTACCTTCTACCTCTTACACGATAATGGCTAAGAGAGCTGACGGCGATGTATGCTGATGTCCCAAAGGTGTATCATTCACGGCTCCGCACTGCCAGTGAACTTACCGTCTGACTCCCTTCATTTAGATGCTTGTTTGAAAAGCTGTGAGAAGCAGGAGGACTGATGTAGCGCTAAGGGCTTGTGTCTCCCAGTTGAGTACAGTGCTATCCATGGAACCTCCTCTCTTAGAATGGAAGTTGCTTCGAACTCCCATAGGACAGAGGCTAGTGGATAGCCAGATTCAAGGCACACTCATTTCTGATAGGTGAGCAGAGGCTCAGGCCCTCCCAGGGCCATAGTGCTTGTCCTCAAAGGTTTTAACGTTATGTTAGATGATTGTCAGAAGCCGTGGGAGAGGCACGTAGGAGTAGAGCAAAAGGACTCTCCCTCACAGCTCGACCCTGCCTGGGGACTGAGCTTCCACCTCCCTGATATTAGATGCTTGCTTGAATCTGTGTGAGAAGCAAGCGTCCAGCAGCAGTCCGGAGGGCTTGTGTCTCCCGGTTCAATACGGCTCTAGACATGGACCCTCCTCACTTAGAATGGAAGTTGCCTGCAACTGCCACAGGCCGGAGGCTAGCTGAAACCTCTTTTAAAGGAGTTTTCACTAATGAGAGTTGAGTCCAGAGCCTGTCCGAGGCGGATCCACACTGCTCGTGCATGAGCGCCTAAATCCCTTCGGTTACATGCCGGTCACAAACCGGCTGGGAAGCAGGCGCATGGTGCAGTTCTGGAAGCCCTGTGTCTCCTATCTCAATAGTGCATGTTCCACAGAGAAACTTCTCCCCTACAAGGAGCGACTCCCGTAGGAGCAAGGCGAGATGAAAGTTGCGTTCAAGGCATTCTTCTTTCTGAGAGTTGAGAAAATGGCCCGGAAGTCACAGCTGCACACTGCCTGTGACTTCGCGTCCGACGCCCATCGTGTAGTTGCTGGTGTGAAACCGTGTGACAGCACGTGGCACGCTGCAGGTCCAGAAGGCTTGTGTGTCTAAATTCCATACAGGAAGTTGATATGAACGTCCTCACCTAGAGTCGAAGTAGCTTCTACCTCTTGGACGATCGTGACTAGCTGAGAGCTGACCACCAGGCATGCGGATGTCTATGACCCGAGCCATAGGCGTCTCTTTTTCTTCTCTTTTTTTCTTTTTTTCTCTTTTTTCTTTTTTCTTTTTCTCTTTTCTTTCCTTCTTTCTCTCTCTTTTTCTCCTTTTCCCAATACAACTTGTTTTTGGTTTCTCTGCACTGAGCAAAATGACTAGAAGGAAAAGCTCACATCAAAAGAATCAGAAACACTCCTCTCTCCCACAGAGTTACAAAATCTGGATTACAATTCAATGTCAGAAAGCCACTTCAGAAGCACTATTATACAGCTACTGGTGGCTCTAGGAAAAAGCATAAAAGACTCAAGAGACTTTATGACTGCAGAATTTAGATCCAATTAGGCAGAAATTAAAAATCAATTGAATGAGATGCAATCCAAACTAGAAGTCCTAACGATGAGGGTTAACAAGGTGGAAGAACGAGTGAGTGACATAGAAGACAAGTTGATGGCAAAAGGGGGAACTGAGGAAAAAAGAGACAAACAAAAGACCATGAGGATAGATTAAGGGAAATAAACGACAGCCTGAGGAAGAAAAACCTATGTTTAATTGGGGTTCCCGAGGGCACCTAAAGTGACAGAGGGCCAGACTATATATTTGAACAAATCATAGCTGAAAACTTTCCTAATCTGGGATGGGAAACACACATTCAGATCCAGGAAATAGATCCCCACCTAAAATCAATAAATACCATTCAACACCTCGACATTTAATAGTGAAGCTTGCAAATTCCAAAGATAAAGAGAAGATCCTTAAAGCAGCAAGAGACAATAAATCCCTGACCTTTATGGGGAGGAGTATTAGGATAACAGCAGACCTCTCCACAGAGACCTGGCAGGCCAGAAAGGGCTGGCAGGATATATTCAGGGTCCTAAAGGAGAAGAACATGCAACCAAGAATACTTTATCCAACAAGGCTCTCATTCTAAATGGAAGGAGAGATAAAGAGCTTTCAAGACAGGCAGGAACTGAAAGAATATGTGACCTCCAAACCAGCTCTGCAAGAAATTTTAAGGGGGACTCTTAAAATTCCCCTTTAAGAAGAAGTCCAGTGGAACAACCCACAAAAACAAGGACTGAATATATATCATGATGACACTAAACTCATATCTTTCAATAGTAACTCTGAGCGTGAATGGGCTTAATGACCCCATCAAAAGGCGCAGGGTTTCAGACTGGATAAAAAAGCAGGACCCATCAATTTGCTGTCTACAAGAGACTCATTTTAGACAGAAGGACACCTACAGCCTGAAAATGAAAGGTTGGAGAACCATTTACCATTCAAATGGTCCTCAAAAGAAAGCAGGGGTAGCCATCCTTATATCAGATAAATTAAAATTTACCCCGAAGACTATAGTGAGAGATGAAGAGGGACACTATCTCATACTCAAAGGATCTATCCAACAATAGGACTTAACAATCCTCAATATACATGCCCCGGGAGCTCCCAATATTTAAATCAATTAATAACCAAAGTGAATAAATACTTAGATAATAATACACTTATACTTGGTGACTTCAATCTAGCTCTTTCTACCTTCGATAGGTCTTCTAAGCACAACATCTCCAAAGAAACGAGAGCTTTAAATGATACACTGGACCAGACAGATTTCACAGATATCTACAGAACTTTACATCCAAACTCAACTGAATACACATTCTTCTCAAGGGCACATGGAACTTTCTCCGGAATAGACCACATACTGGGTCACAAATCAGGTCTGAACCAATACCAAAAGATTGGGATCGTCCCCTGCATATCCTGAGACCATAATGCCTTGAAATTAGAACTAAATCACAAGAAGTTGGGAAGGACCTCAAACATGTGGAGGTTAAGGACCATCCTGCTAAAAGATGAAAGGGTCAACCAGGAAATTAAGAAAGAATTAAAAAGATTCATGGAAACTAATGAGAATGAAGATACAACCATTCAAGATCTTTGGGATGAAGCTGTCTACAAGAGACTCATTTTAGACAGAAGGACACCTACAGCCTGAAAATGAAAGGTTAGAGAACCATTTACCATTCAAATGGTCCTCAAAAGAAAGCAGGGGTAGCCATCCTCATATCAGATAAACTAAAATTTATCCCGAAGACTGTAGTGAGAGATGAAGAGGGACAGTCTTCATCCCTCTTCCCAAAGACAGTCTCTTCAATAGATGGTGCTGGGAAAATTGGACATCCACATGCAGAAGAATGAAGATGAAGATAATGAGTCCTAAGGGGGAAATACATCACAATACAAGCATCCATTCAAAAACTGGAAAGAACTCAAATACAAAAGCTCACCTTACACATAAAGGAGCTAGAGAAAAAACAGAAAGTGGACCCCATGCCCAGCAGAAGAAGAGAGTTAATTAAAATTCGAGCAGAACTAAATGAAATCGAGACCAAAAGAACTGTGGAACAGATCAACAGAACCAGGAGTTGGTTCTTTGAAAGAATTAATAAGATAGATAAACCACTAGCCAACCTTATTAAAAAGAAGAGAGAGAAGACTCAAATTAATAAAATCATGAATGAGAAAGGAGAGATCACTACCAACACCAAGGAAATACAAACGATCTTAAAAACATATTATGAACAGCTATACGCCAATAAATTAGGCAATCTAGAAGAAATGGAGGCATTCCTGGAAAGCCACAAACTACCAAAACTGGAGCAGGAAGCAATTGAAAACCTGAACAGGCCAATAACCAGGGAGGAAATTGAAGCAGTCATCAAAAACCTCCCAAGACACAAGAGTCCAGGGCCAGATGGCTTCCCAGGGGAATTCTATCAAACGTTAAAGAAGAAATCATACCTATTCTACTAAAGCTGTTTGGAAAGATAGAAAGAGATGGAGTACTTCCAAATTCGTTTATGAGGCCAGCATCACCTTAATTCCGAAACCAGACAAAGACCCCACCAAAAAGGAGAATTACAGACCAATATTCCTGATGAATATGGATGCAAAAATTGTCAACAAGATACTAGCCAATAGGATCCAACAGTACATTAAGAAAATTATTCACCATGACCAAGTAGGATTTATCCCTGGGACACAAGGCTGGTTCAACACTTGTAAAACAATCAATGTGATTCATCATATCAGCAAGAGAAAAACCAAGAACCATATGATCCTCTCATTAGATGCAGAGAAAGCATTTGACAAAATACAGCATCCATTCCTGATCAAAACACTTCAGAGCATAGGGATAGAGGGAACATTCCTCGACATCTTAAAAGCCATCTATGAAAAGCCCACAGCAAATATCATTCTCAATGGGGAAGCACTGGGAGCCTTTCCCCTAAGATCAGGAACAAGACAGGGATGTCCACTCTCACCACTGCTATTCAACATAGTACTGGAAGTCCTCGCCTCAGCAATCAGACAAGAAAAAGAAATCAAAGGCATTCAAATTGGCAAAGAAGAAGTCAAACTCTCCCTCTTCACCGATGATGTGATACTGTACATAGAAAACCCAAAAGCCTCCACCCCAAGATTGCTAGAACTCGTACAGGAATTCGGCAGTGTGGCAGGATACAAAATCAATGCGCAGAAGTCAGTGGCATGTGTCTACACTCACAATGAGACTGAAGAAAGAGAAATTAAGGAGTCAATCCCATTTACAATTGCACCCAAAAGCATAAGATCCCTAGGAATAAACCTGACCAAAGAGGTAAAGAATCTATACCCTAAAAACTATAGAACACTTCTGAAAGAAATTGAGGAAGACACAAAGGGATGGAAAAATATTCCATGCTCCTGGATTGGCAGAATTATTGTATTCACCCATTGTGAAAATGTCAATGTTACCCAGGGCAATTTACACGTTTAATGCAATCCCTATCAAAATACCATGGACTTTCTTCAGAGAGTTAGAACAAATTATTTTAAGATTTGTGTGGAATCAGAAAAGACCCCGAATAGCCAGGGGAATTTTAAAAAAGCAAACCATTTCTGGGGGCATCACAATGCCAGATCTCAGGTTGTACTACAAAGCTGTGGTCATCAAGACAGTGTGGTACTGGCACAAAAACAGACACATAGATCAATGGAACAGAGTAGAGAACCCAGAAGTGGAACCTGAACTTTATGGCCAACTAATATTCAATAAAGGAGGAAAGACTATCCACTGGAAGAAAGACAGTTTCTTCAATAGATGGTGCTGGGAAAATTGGACATCCACATGCAGAAGAATGAAACTGGACCACTCTCTTGCACCAGACAAAGACAAACTCAAAATGGATGAAAGGTCTAAATGTGAGACAAGATTCCATCAAAATACTAGAGGAGAACACAGGCAACACCCTTTTTGAACTCAGCCACAGTAACTTCTTGCAAGATACATCCACAAAGGCAAAAGAAACAAAAGCAAAACTGAACTATTGGGACTTCATCCAGATAAGAAGCTTTTGCACAGCAAAGGATATAGTCAACAAAACTAAAAGACAACCTACAGAATGGTAGAAGATATTTGCAAATGACGTATCAGATAAAGGGCTAGTTTCCAAGATCTATAAAGAACTTATTAAACTCAACACCAAAGAAACAAACAATCCAATCATGAAATGGGCAAAAGACATGAAGAGAAATCTCACAGAGGAAGACATAGACATGGCCAACACGCACATGAGAAAATGCTCTGCATCACTTGCCATCCGGGAAATACAAATCCAAACCACAATGAGATACCACCTCACACTAGTGAGAATGGGGAACATTAACAAGGCAGGGAACAACAAATGTTGGGAAGGATGCGGAGAAAAGGGAACCCTCTTACACTGTTGGTGGGAATGTGAACAGGTGCAGCCACTCTGCAAAACTGTGTGGAGGTTCCTCAAAGAGTTAAAAATAGACCTGCCCTATGACCCAGCAATTGCACTGTTGGGGATTTACCCCAAAGACTCAGATGCAATCTAACGCCGGGACACCTGCAATGTGCTGCGATGTTTCTAGCAGCAATGTCCACAATAGCCAAACTGTGGAAGGAGCCTCGGTGTCCATCGAAAGATGAATGGATAAAGAAGATGTGGTTTATGTATACAATGGAATATTCCTCAGCCATTAGAAACGACAAATACCCACCATTAGCTTCAATGTGGATGGAACTGGAAGGTGTTATGGTGAGTGAAGTAAGTCAATAGGAGAAGGACAAACAAGGTATGTTCTCATTCATTTGGGGAATATAAATAATAGTGGAAGGGAATATAAGGGAAGGGAGAAGAAATGTGTGGGAAATATCAGAAAGGGAGACAGAACATAAAGACTCCTAACTCTGGGAAATGAACTAGGGGTAATGGAAGGGGAGGAGGGCGGGAGGTGGGGGTGAATAGGTGACAGGCACTGAGGGGGGCACTTGATGGGATGAGCACTGGGTGTTATTCTGTATGTTGGCAAATTGAACACCAATAAAAAATAAATTTATTATTAAAAAACAAAACAAAACAAAAACAAGAGAAAGGACAAAGGCATACGATCCTCTCAAGAGTTGCAGAAAAAGCATTTGACAAAACACAACATAAAAAGCATAGCGGGTTTTTAAATTTTTTCTTTTTTGGCATAGTGGGTTTTGAGGAAACGTATATCAACAGAATAAAGGCTGTGTAGGAAGGCCCGCAGCTGACATCATCCTCAAGGGTGAAAACTTGAAATCGTCTCCCCTAAGAGCAGGAACAAGCCAAGGAAGTCCCCTCTCAGCACTGGAAGTCCTACCATAGTCAACAGACAGGAAATAGAAACGGTTCCACACCTGTAAGTGGGACGTCAAACTGTCCCTATTTGCTGAAGATGTGGCATTAGAAACAGGAAACCTGAGAGACTCCACCAAAAACTGTTAGAACTAATGAATGAATTCAGTAAAGTTGTGGGACACAAAGTGAAAAGAGATCAGTAGCCTTGCTGTGTCCCGACAATGAGCACTCAGGAAGGAAATTCAGGACATGACTCCCTTATCAGGAGCATCCAAAAGAACAAAATAATTAGACTGAACCAAGAGAATGCAAGACTTGTACACTGAAAATTACAAGACTTTGGGAGGACATCCTGGGCTCGTGGGGTCGGAGCCTTCATCTTGTTAAAATGTCCGCAGTTCCAGAAGCCACCCGCAGTTCCAATGTCATTCCTATCAAAATCATGGTGGCCTATTTTAGAAATAGAAAAAGCACTCCTAACATTTGTCCGCCCCCACAAATGACCCTGGACAGCAAATCAGTGTTGGAGAAGCAGGACAGAGCTGGACGCAGCACTTTCTTATTTCAAACGATGTCACAGAGACACAGGAGAAAGCAGTGTGGTTCTCGGGCCCGCAGCTGGCTCCGTTGGTTAAGCATCCGACTCCTGACCTCACCCCTGGTCTTGATCTCGGGGTCATGGGTTCTAGCCCTGTGCTGGGCTGTGGACAAGGCATGGTGCCTACTTAAACAAACCAAACCCAGAGGGCTGTGGTTCTGGCATAAGCTGAAAGGAGCAGAATAGAGAGCCTGGAAGAAAATGCACTCTGATACAGTCAACTGATTTTTTAAACTGAATTTAATTTAAACCCAATTTATTAACAGTATAGTGTATTACACTTTCAGAAGTAGAATTCAGGGATTCACCAGTTGGAGATAACACCAGGGCTCATGACATCATGTGCCCTCCTTCATGCCCGACTACCAGTTACCCTGTCCCTCCACTCCCCTCCCCTCCCCTCCCCTCCAACGACCCTGTTTGTTTCCTGTGATTGAGTCTCTTTTTCCTCCATCTCTGTTTTCATCTTATTTGTTTTTCCTTCCCTTCACAGATGCCCATCTGCTTTTCTTCTATAATTTCACCTATGAATGACACCATACGGTAATTTTCTTTCCTGACTGACTTATTTCACTTAACACGATCCCTCTGGTTCTATCCACGTCATTGCAAATGGCAAGATTTCCTTCTCTTTGATAGCTGAGTACCAATCCTATCATCTATCTGTCTATCATCTATGACCATCATCTATCTCCCATCCTCTTTATCCATCATCTGCCCAAGGGCACCGAGGCTCCTCCCACAGTGTGGCTACTGTGGACCCGGCTGCTGTGGACATTGGGGTGCAGGTGTCCCGAGTCTCACTGCATCTGTATCTTCGGAGTGAGCTCCAGGCCGTGCACCTGCTGGTCGCAGGGCGGCTCTATTTGTAACTTCCTGAGGAGCCTCCACACTGTTTCCAGGGCGGCTGCACCTGCGGTCCCCCCCACAGTGGAACAGGGTTGAGTGAGTTTTGCAGGACGTGGTAAAAGTCTGGTCCACATTCCATTTCGCGTCCTGTGGGCTCCATTCATTGTCCTTAAGTATTTCTGGGGAAGCCGGGTGTTGGGCTCCATTTCAGTGAGACGTTTCCGAATCTCACAGGCCTCAGCTGGAGCCTGGAAGGAAGCAGGTGCAGCCCCAGGCTCGGGGATGCTGCCTCCTGCATGGCCTCCTGCAGCGCCTGAGCGGCCCGCAGGGGGTCGCCCGAGCCCGGCCCGCCCAGGGGGTGCGCATGCGCAGTAGGCCTCGTCTGCCTGCACTAACAGGAGCCCGCCTGTGCTGGGGAGGCCTGAGGAGGACGTGGGGTCGCGTCAACGCTGATGAGCAGCAGCCTCCTCAGGACCCGCGGGGAGGCTTCAGGAAGAGGTGGGCCCGCGTCCACTCTGGCAGGAGCTCCCGGGCCCCTCAGGACATAAGTTGAGGCTTGTGGACGCTGAGGGCTGCATCCACGGTGACAGGAGCCCCGGCCTCCTCAGAACCGCTGACTATGACTCAGGAACACGTGGGCCCACGTCCGCACTCACAGGAGTGCGGCTTCCTCAGGACCCCCTAGAGGACTCTGGAGGCACCGCTGGGGGCCACGTCCACATCAGGAGGGATCCTCAGAACCACAGGGTAAGTGAATGGGTAGAATGAATGGTAGGGTCAGGGGAGAGGCAGCAGTTGGTGGTTAGGGTTAGGTGAGATGTTAGGGGTTAGTGATTATGCTTATGGTTACGGATTAGAGGTTAGGGGGAGGGAAAAGGGTAAGGGTCAGTGGTTAGGAGTTAGGATGGGGGTTAGGGGTTAGGGTTAGGGTTAGGCACAGGATTTAGAGTTAGGGTTAGGGTTTAGGCTTTAGGGATTAGGGCAGGAGGTTAAGAGTTGGTGTTAGGGTTATGGTTAGAGTTAGGGTTGGGCTTAGGTTTGCAGTTAGGGTTAGGGGTTAGGGTTAGGCGTTAGGGTTAAAGTTAGGGCTAGGTTTGGGGTTAGGGCAAGGGTTAGGGTTAGGATAAGGGTTAGGGCTAGGGTTAGGGTTAGTGTTTGGGTAGGTGTTAGGGTCAGGTCAGGGTCAGGGTACGGTTTTGGAAAAGGGTAAGAGATAGGGTTAGGCAGTGGGTTAGGGGTTAGTTTTAGGGAGGGTTAGGGTACAGTTTGGGGTATGAGATAGGGTTAATATTACAGGGTTAGCGTTAGGGTACAGGTTAAGGTTAGGAATAGGATTTGAGTCCATTAAATTAGGGTTAGAGTTAGAGGTTAGGGTTAGGGTTAGATTTAAGGTAGGGGTCAGGGTTAAAGGTTTAGAATAGGTTTAGGAGTTAGGGTGAGGGTTGGCAGGAAGGTTCAGTGACTGTGTTTCAGTCTTGGGGTTTGTGTTTGGTTTTCGATTAGTGATAGGTCTTGTTTAAGGGTTAGGTTAACATTAGGCTTAAGTGTAGGGTTAGGGTTATGTCTGTGTACGGTTAGAGTTTGGGTCTTGGCATGTGCCTGCACTGGGACTCTAGTATATTCGGCGGTATACTTTTATGCACTCTATTTAGGTTTTGGGTTCAAAGATTGCCTGAGTCCACCAAGTCAGTGGCCTCCCCAGAGAATCAAAATCCAGGCTTCTGCTGGGGTCAGAATAGACATGGCAGGCTTCTCCTGAGCTGAGCTAGGGAGGGGATTTGTGGCTCTAAATACTATTTATTTGGATTTTCAGTTGCACAAGATAACTCTTGTGCGTGCATGTTTCATCAATACTACCAATTATTATTTTAAAGTTTTCCTTGAATTCCTGTTTGTAAACACAGTATGATATAGTTTCAGGTTTACCACATAGTGATTCAACCCTTGGATACAACGGCTGGTACTAGTCACAGGTGCCCTCCACTATTCCCATCCCCTGATTCCCCATCCCCCCCACCTTCCTCTGCTATTTATTAGTTTATTCTCTGTGGTTAAGAGTGTGTTTCCTGGTTTGCTTCTCTCATCCCCCCCTTTGCCAGTTTGTTTGGTTTCTTAAAATACACATGTGAATGCAATTGTATGGTATTTGGTATCTGTCTTTCTCTGACTGAGTTCATTTAGCATAAGTCCTTTCCACTTCTCCCACGTCATTGTAAATGGCTTCATTTCATCCCTTCTGATGACCGAGTGATGTCGCAGTGTGTATATTTACCACATCGTCTCTGCCCATTCGTCTGCTGATGGACATCTGGGCTGTATGCACAGTTTGGCTGTTGTTGATAACGCTGCTACAAACAGTGGGCTGCGTGTCCCTCTTCGAATCTACTAAACTACTTTTGTATCCTCGGGGTAAATACCTAGCTGTGCAGTTTTGGAATTGTAGGGTAGCTCTACTTTGAACTTCTCGAGGACCCTCCACACTGTTTTCCACAGTGACTGCATCTGTTTGCATGCCCACCAGGAGTGTAAGGGGGCTCCCCCTTCTCCATAGCCTCACCAACACCTATTGTTTCTTGTGTTGTTAATTTTAGCCATTCTGATGGCTGTCAGGTGACATCTCATTGTGGTTTTGGTTTGCATTTCCTTGATGATGCGTGACGCTGAGTGTCTTTCCGTGTGTCTGGTGGCCATCTGGATGTCTTGCCAGAGACAAAGTCCATTCATGTCTTCTGCCCATCTGCAGTTGGATACTTTGTGTTTAGGATGCTGAGATTTATATTTGCTTTATGTGTTTTGGATACTAACTCTTTATTGGATGTGTTGTTTACAAATATCTCCTCTCGTTTTGTATGTTGCCTTTGAGCTTTGGTTGTTTCCTTCACTTTGGGGAAGCTTTTCAATTTGATGAAGCCCCAAGAGTATTTTTGCTTTTGTTTCCCTCGCCTCAGAGGCATATCTAGAAAGAAGATCCAATGGCCAATGTCAAAGACGGTGCTGCCTATCTTTTCTTCTTTTTATGGTTTCAGGTCTCACATTTAGGTCTTTCATCCATTTTGAATTTATATGGTTAAGAGAGGGGTCCAGGTTCATTCTTCTGCATGTGGCTGCCTGGTTTTCCCAACACCATTTGTTCTTATCCTGGGGTCAGGGTTAGGGTTTGTTGAAGAGACTGCTTTGTGCCATTGGATATTCCTTCCTGCCTTGTTGTCAATTAATGGATCATAGAGTTACAGGTTTCTATCTTGTTTCGGCTTTCCCTTTTGTTCTATTGATCTAAGCGTCTCCTGTTGGGAGGTTCTTGATTGCTGATTCAATTTCTTTGCTGGTTATCTGTCTGTTCAAATTTCTTATTTCTTCCTTTTTTATTTTTGCTATGTTATATATTTCTAGGAATTGATCTATTTCTTCCAGGTTCGAGGTTGCTGGCATATAATTTTTCATAATGTTCTCTTATAAACCTTTGTATTTCTCTAGTGTTGTTATTTCTCTTTTCTCATTTGTGATTTTATTTGGGTCCTTTCTCGTCTTCTTATCTTTTTTCTTTTTTAAAGATTTTATTTATGAATTCATGAGAGACACAGAGAGGCAGAGGTATAGGCAGAGGGAAAATGAGGCTCCATGCAGGGAGCCAGATGTGGGACTTGATCCCCCAGGACCCCGGATCATGATCTAAGCCAAAGCAGATGATCAACCACTGAGGCACCCAGGTGCCTTGCTGATTCAATTCCATTGCTAGTTATGGGTCTGTTCACATTTTCTGTTTCTTCCTATTTCAGTGTTGCTCGTTTGCACATTTCTAGGGATTTGTCCATTTCTTCCAGGTCTCCCAGTTTGTTAGCATATAGTCTTTCATAGTTTTCCCTTATAATTGTCTTGTTTTTTGGTGTTGATTGTGATCTCTCTTCTCTCATTTGTGATTTTATTTATTTAAGTCTTGTCTCTTTTCTTGTGGATAAGGCTGGCTAGGGATTGATCCATTTTATTAATTATTTTGAAGAACCAGCTCTTAGTTTCGTTATTCCATTCGACTGTTTTGTGGTTTCTGTATTGTTTATGTCTGCTCTCATCTTTATTTTTTCCCTTCTTCTGTAGGCTTTAGGCTTTGTTTGCTATTCCTTTGCCAGCTCCTTTAGGTGTAGGGTTAGGTTGTGTATTGGAGACTTCTTGCTTCTTGAGGTAGGCCTGTATTGCTATGTACTTCCCTCTTAGGTCTGTCTTTGCTACATCCTAGAGGTTTGGAGAAACATGTTTTCATTTTCATTTGTTTTAAATTTCCTCTTTAATTTCCTGGTTGCTCCATTCATTCTCTAGTAGGATGTTCATAATCTCCACGTTTTTTTGGTCTGTCCAAGTTTTTTCTTACTGTCGACTTCGAGTTTCATAGCGTCGTGGTCCGAAAATGTAAAGGGTGTGACATCAACCTTCTTGTACCTGTTGTACCTGTTGAGGGCTGATTTGTGGCACATGATATGATCTGTTCTGTAGAATGTCCCATGTGCACTTGAAAGGAATGTGTATTCTGCTTTAGGATGAAATGTTCTGACTATATCTGTTGAGTTGCTGTGGTCCAGTGTGTCAAGGCTATTGTTCCCCTGTTGATTTTCTGCATAGTCGATCGGTCCATTGCCATAAGTGGTGTTCAAATCCCCTGTCATTGTATTATTATCAGTGAGTTCCTGTACGTTTGTTGTTAATTGGTTTCTATATTTACGTACTCCCTGTTGGCAGCATAAATATTTAGTTATCTGATCTTGATAAAGAGTCTTTTTAATTATGAAATAATGCCCTTCTTCATCTCTTCTTACAGTATTTGTTCTTTCTTTTTGGAAATTTAAATATTTTATTTATTTATTCGTGAGAGATACACAGAGAAGCAGAGGCAGAAACATAGGCAGAGGGAGACGCAGGCTCCCCAAAGGAAGGCCAATGTGGGACTTGATCCTGGGATCCCAGGATCACACCCTGAGCCAAAGGCAGATGCTCAACCACTGAGCCACCAAATGTACCCCAGGGTTTGATTTGAAATCTAGTTTGTCTGATATAAGTATGAGTCCTCCAGCTTTCTTTTGATGTCCATTAGCGTGATAGATGATTTTCCTTCCCCTGACTTTCAATCTGCTGGTGTCTATAGGTCTAAGGTGAGCATCATGTAGGCAGCATACAGATGGATCTTGTTTTTTTAATAACGATTTTATTTATGAGAGAGTGAGAGAGAGAGGCAGAAAATGATGCAGAGAGAAAAACAGGCTCCCCACCAGGGGCCCAATATGGGACTGGATCCCAGACTCCAGGATCACACCCTGAGTCAAAGTCAGAGGCTCAACCCCTGAGCCACCCAGGCATCCCGGATCATGATTTTTAAGCCACTCTGATACCCTATATCTTTTGATTGGAGCATTTAGCCTATCAGCATTCAGAGTGATTATTGAAAGATATGAACTAAGTGCCTTTGTGTTACCAGTAGAGTTGGTGTTTCTGGTGATGTTCTCTGGTCCTTTCTAGCCTTTGTTACTTTTGGTCTCTTTTTTTCCCCCACTAGAAGAGTCCCTCTTAAAATTTCTTACTGGACTGGTTTAGTGGTCATGAACACCTTTCTGTCCTGTCCGTGAAACTCTTTATCTCTCCTTCTATCCTGAATGACACCCTTGCTGAAGAAAGAATTCATACAAATTGGACTCCAATAAAAAGAAATTTAAACACATAAAATAGGAGATCCCGGGGTGGCACTGCATTTTGGCGCCTACCTTTGGCCCAGGGCACGATCCTGGAGACCCGGGATTGAATCCCACGTTGGGCTCCCCGTGCATGGAGCCTGCTTCTCCCTCTGCCTGTGCCTCTGCCTCTCTCTCTTTCTCTCTCTCTCTGTGTGTGTGTGTGTGTGTGACTATCATAAATAAATAATAAATAAATAAAATAAAATTTTGCTATTATGATTGAGGAAAATGGCATGTAGAAGGAAAACCAGAAGCTGAAAGAGAGGAGGACAGATTATACCATCCTTAGCCTTCACAGGGACCTGGTGTCCTTTCCTAAGAGGGCCCCCCCCCTCCGTAGGATGCTTCCTGCCCCTCTGTGCTCCTTCTTAGAACCCAACAGGCATATCTCCGTGCCTCCAGCACCTCTGCATCCTGGCTCATAGCGTCTTCCATGTATCGTATTGAGGAGCACAGCGTCGTGTATTTAACCATCCGGCTGCTGTTTGACAACATTGGGGGGATTCCGACTTTTGTTGGTTTTGGGGTGTGTGTGTCTATCACATGCAGCTATCACGTGCAGCTATCTGATCCTCTGACTGGGTCACCCAAATGCCGAAAGGGTTGGCACATCATCATTTCTGGTGCTGGCGCTGGGTGGCCAGCTGGGCTCTCCTGGCCGACCTGGGGCTCGCTCTTGCAGTGACTTTCCGCTGTAGGGTTAGCTGAGCTGGAAGGTCCGACTCCGCCACATTCCAGCAGCCCTGGGGCTGCCTGTGTGTGGGAGTCAGGGTCAGGAAGGGGCTGGGGTTCTTCGGTCCCCTGTGCTGCCTGGCCTTCAGGCCGAGCCCCATGCTCACCCAGCCCCTACTCACTAGGGCGAAGAGGGTGCCCTCCACACTCTGGTGTGAGCGATCCAGCACCACAAGGTGTGCACCCACTGTCCACCTGGTGAGGGTGACCAGGGGAGTGAGCTGCAAGTGTAGGACCCACGAAATTTAACAAAAATCCCCTACCCATGGACAAGGAGAGCAGGACTGATTCCATTTTGTGCTACACCTGCCACCTCCCCTATGACCCCCACATGACCTGCTTATTGCTTAAGGCGCTGCCCCACCCTAAAGGAGCTGCTGGGCACACCCTAATCGGAAATCCTCTCATAACAATGTAACCCTGCTTTGTACCCACCAAAACTGCGCGCCAATTCTGACCACAGTAATAGGCCAGCTCAAGTGGATACAATAGGGTAAGGTGTAATTAAATCGGCCACCTGCTTTTGGACCTACATGACTGTGCAACTTTCTGCGTATCCCATGGGCCACTGGCCCTATAAAGCTGCTATGCCTCTTAGTCTCGGGGTCCAAGTCCCTGCTCCGCTGTGTCAGGTGCACTTGGACCCAAGCCCGAGCTTGTAAATAAAACCTCGTGTGATTGCATCGGTGTCGGCTCCTCAGTGGTTTCTCGGTTTCGCAATCTTGGCACAACACAAGAGCCTGCTGTCCTGACATCCCTTCCAGGACCACGCTGACTGCCCCACAGGCCCTCTGTGCCCCAGGCACACAGGCACGGGAATGCAGGGAGGGGAGGAATTGCCCCGGAACCTGGCTAGCCCCAGCCCCCTTGACAGAGGGAGCACAGACCTCCCAGGTAGTTTTTTTTCACAGACCCTGGTGACTTGAGGCTCCCTGGATGTCACTCTGTCCCAGCCCCTCCTGGGCCCCCAGAAAAGTCTGTGGGGTCCTGACCTGGGGTCTGGCCGCCCCTGGAGGGCACGTTGGGATGTCAGCTGTGTGTGCCTGGCGGCGCACCTACAGGGGGTGGTTGGGGCCTGGGTGATGCCCCGTCCTCCTATCTGGGGGTCTCCCCACCCCCCTGGCACAGATTTCTGGGAGACACAGAAACGGGCTGGCTGTGCATTTTCGCACCACACCACTTTATTGATTTTCCACAGAAAACGGGTCAGAGCCTTCCCCTGGGGACGGAGACCTTTCTGTCCTTTAGGGGAGGGCAAGAATCATACGGGGTGGAGGGGTGGGTGCTGCAGTCCCCCACCTGGGACCATTTGTGGACTCCGGGTGGGGGCGTGTGTCCTGAGGTTTCAGCCTGAGAGACGGTTCTGAGGACAGCAGAGATGACCTGGACCTGCAGCTCATGGGCTCCTGTGCTTGGTCGCCACAGGGCAGCTGGACCCCGGCCTCGGGCCCCCTGGGGCCGCAGCACCTGGAGGAGCCTGCCTCCTGGTGTGGGTGTGGGTGTGGCCCAACGGCCTACCCCTGCTCTCCCCACCCTGGGGTGTCCCGGGATCCCCAGGGCTGCCCTAGGTCAGTGATCTGGATCTGTGGGGTACGCCCAGGGACCAGAATCCAGGCCTGCCCAGGGCCGTGGGGGGCTGGATCCCATTAGCCTTTGTGTTGGGCCTGCAGGGGGGTTCAAATCACCCCAGCACCCACAGAGCCCGGGGCCAGGACAACCCAGGTCCCTCTGGGTTAGGGGCTGGTGTCCTGTGCAGGGTGTGCCGCCCTCCAGGAGCGACACTGGGAGGAGGCAGGGCACAGTGCATCCTCTGCTCCACCCACCTGTACCCACACTGTGCGGGGCTCCCTGCCTCCCCTCCTCCCTGCAACCCCTGGCTACTCAATGGGACACCCGTGCTTCTGATGGGAGCAGGGTATCCATAGAACCCCAGGGAGGCTGAGCATGTCCCACAGGGGGCAGCTGCACTGGGTCCTTGCTGGGAGCGGATAGTGTGGGGGCAGGGGTATGATGGTGGTGGAGTGTGGGAGATGGTGTAGGGGGGATGGTGTTGGTGTATAGTGTGGGTTGGGATTGTGTGGGGCTATGTGGATGTGAGGGGGATGATGTAGGGGGGACGCTATGGGGGATGATGATGTAGTGGGATGGTGTGGGTGTGGGGAATGAGGGGATGGCGTGTCGCGCCGGTGGACACAAGATATCCCCTTTCTCTAAGTTGCCCACGGAGACGTCTGCAGATAAAGGTGACCCCAGTCTGGGGTTTGCTGTGGCACCTGCCCCTGGGGCCCCGTGTGGTCAGTGCAGGGCCCGGGCTGGACCGGGGACATTATCTGGGGGTCATCATACTATGTATGTTTACAAATTGCAAATTGTCTCAAATAAAATGCATAGAATTTAGAAATATATAAAGCACTGAATGTGGGTGTCACCCTGACCCATCCGACCCCCATCAGATCGATGTGTGTCCTGCTCCAGCCACGGCAATGCTGCCTGGCACCCAGGTCCCCTTACTGCCCTCACCCCAGCCCCCTGCTTCCCAGCGTGCCATCACTCATCCCATTTGGGGTTCAGCTGTCATGGCAACCCCTGGAGGCCCTAACCTAGTGGCCTCCTCTTCCCCGAGGCACCGGGGGTGGGGGCACAGGGGTCATCGCCAGTACCCAACCATGTAGCCTTGTGTTGTTGGCTGCTGTTGCTCCCCCTGGCCTCAGAAGCCCTGTGTTCCCTACTGAGAAGCCCTGGGGGCCCGAACCACCTTAATTTTCTCGGCCTCCATGAGTCCGGTCCCATCCTATCTAGCTCCTTCCCCCTTCCTTGGAGCTCTTAAGGGAGCAATTGCAATGACTTCAGCATAGCAGCATGTGTTGGGGGACAGGCCCAGGTTTGGAGATCAGGAAGATGTGGAGCGCTGGCATCCCAGCTGTGCAGTGGGATTCCATCCTGCAGACTCTTACTCCCTAAGGCTATCTTGACAACTGACTTTGTATATAGAAAAGCTCTCCTTTGTCTTTAAAAGATGAAGAGCCAGTCAAAGCGTTTTTCTCTGCCCATCTGATTGCTCAGATTCCAATCTGAGATGTATTTCCTGTTAATAAGGTTAATTTACTATCCGTAGTACCATGGTTAAAATATTCTGACACAAGCAATCCAGAGGGATGAGGGTTTCTCATCTCTTTCTTCACAGCTCAGTCACTCATCAGGAAATACATCTTTATGGACTTGGAAAGAACTGAGAGACATCATTACCAATTACCAATGGTCCTATTATTATGTGAAGGATTCTTCCCGAGATTCTTCCCCTGTTTCAACTGATACTGAAACACTGTGAACTATTTGGAAGACAAATGTCAGAGAAATAAATGTTATGTACTGATTATTTTATTTTATTTTTTATTTTTGTATTTTTTTATTTTTTATTTATTTATGATAGTCCTACAGAGAGAGAGAGAGAGGCAGAGACACAGGCAGAGGGAGAAGCAGGTCCATGCACCGCGAGCCCCATGTGGGGTTGATCCTCGGTCTCTAGGATCACGCCCTGGGCCAAAGGCAGGCGCTGAACCACTGTTCATACCTGTGAACCACCCAGGTATGCCTGCATTGCTGATTTGAAATGCACTTGCAGTATGGTGTCTATTAAAATAGAAGTTTTTTGTCTGATTTTTGCTATTTATTATCCTTTCCTGCTTTTCAGGTGGAGGAGGCATTATACATGTTCATAACTGTTTTTCTTTCTTTCTGATATAAAATTCTTACTTTGTTCCCATCGAAGGAACTCTTTAAGAATAAGGCGTAAGTTAATTAAACTATTCTAAAAATGGCTTCACCCTTGGAGCCTGATTCTTTTCAGTCAATTTTCAAAATAAATCTTATTGATTAGAAAAGAATCAAAGATTTATAGGGAAATTGAGAAGATACTACAGAGAATTCTCATGCACTTGCACTCAATTTCTCCAATTATTGATATATTAGTACGGTACAAATATTAGCTAATGAATCAATATTAAAATATTCGCATTAACCAAAGACCATTCTTTATTCAGATTTCCTTAGTTTTGCTAAGTAACCATCCCTCATATCACATATTTGTCCTCATGTTGTCTTAGGCTCCTCTGGATTGTGACAGTCTTTCAGCCTTTCCTTGTTGTTGAACTGGAACACTTTGAGAAGTAGAGTATTTTGTAAAATTTCCCTCAGTTGGGACATGTCTCTCATTTGTCTCATGATTGATCTGTTTTTGTGGAGTATATACAGCGATATACTGCCATTTTTATTATATAAAGAATAGATACTATCAACATGACTTATCAGTCTTGGTACCGATCTGATCATCCTGCTGAGGTAGTGTTTGTCAGCTTTCCCTATCATAAAGTGATTCTTTATTATTATTATTATTATTATTATTATTATTATTATTATTATTTTAACTTTTTCATAATATATTTTGTAGAAGGAAGTTACTATGTGTATTCCACACATAAGAGTGGGAAGCTATGCTCATCCACTTGAGGGTGGAATGTCTTCACAAATTGAAATTCTTCTACATGGGAGATTTCTCTTCCTTCTGGGTTTGTTTGGTTGTTTCTTTTTCAAAGATGATATTTATTTCTTTGAATGAGAGAGGAGCGAAAAAGAATGAGCGAGAGGGGCAGAGGGAGAGGGAGAAGCTGTTTTCCTGCTGAACAGGGAACCTGCCTTGGGTCCTGGAATATGATCTGAGCCTAAGGCAGAAGCTTAACTGACTGAGCCACCCAGGTGCCACTCTTTCCTTCTTTCTTTCTTTTTTTAATAATAAATTAATTTTTTTGGTGTTCAATTTGCCAACATATGGAATAACACCCAGTGCTAATACCATCTAGTGCCCCCCTCAGTGCCCGTCACACATTCACGCCCACCCCCGCCCTCCTCCACTTCCATCACCCCAAGTTCATTTCCCAGAGTCAGGAGTCTTTTTGTTCTGTCTCCCTTTCTGATATTTCCCATACATTCCTTCTCCCTTCCCTGATATTCCCTTTCACTATTATCTACATTCCCCAAATGAATGAGAACATACAGTGTTTGTCCTTCTCTGATTGACTTACTTCACTCAGCATAATACCTTCCAGTTCCATCCACGTTGAAGCTAATGGTGGGTATTTGTCATTTCTAATGGCTGAGCAAGGCCCACCTTTTCTCTCTCTTCATCTTCTGAGTCTCCTATGATATGAATGTTTCTGTTTTAATAAGTGGCTGAGTTCACTATGTCTGCCTCTGTAGTCCGAAATCCTTCTTGTTTTTAAGGCTTTCACTTGGAACTGCATCTCAGTTATAGTATTTTTAATGTTCGCCTGACTAGATTTTAGTTCTTTTATTTCAACAGTAAGGGATTCTCTAGTTTTCTTCTGTGCTCTTTTTCCAGCCCAGCTGCTATCTTTATAATCATTGTTTTAAACTGTAGTTAGACATCATATATGTGTATTGATGAACTTCCTGGCTGTGAGTACTACCTCATGTTATTGTATGGAGGTGAATTTCTCCATCTCTTTATGTTTTCCAGAAAAGAAAGAAGGAAAAAAAAGAAAAAAAATAAAACAATAACAACTACCCTCCCCAAAGAAACAGCAGATTATTTTGGCCTGCTTGTTAAAAGATTCTAAATCCCAAAATAAGAAACACAATTAAAGTACCATGAAAGTAAACATAAGAAATATATATGGTATACATACATAAAAATTAAAATAAGGCAATTAATACAAAAGAATCAAAGAAAATAAATGAAAATAAAGCACAGTACAGAGGAAGCTAGACCCTACTTTCCTGGCAGAGCTGAAACTCTGCAGTCTCTGTCGTCCGACAACGTGGTGGCAGCGAGTGGTCTGTGCGGGGTCAGGGGTGGGCCTTGGCGCTCATTGTCAGGTGCACATCTGCCTGGGAGATGCACCTGTGGGGTCAGAGGCAGGGTGGGCGTTAGCGCCTCTGGCCTCCAGCAAGCGGCGCTGTGCTGCTCCCTAAGCCTGTTGCTGATGGGCGGGATTCGGGTGGGGACGCTGGGTCCTCTGGCTCTGGGGCTGAGCATCCCACCCCCCATTCTGCAGGGTCCTCCAATGAAGAGACCCCAGGCCCCTGGATCTCCGCCGCATCACTCAGAAACCTGCGTTCACTCTGCCTGCGTCCAAGCTTCTTTTGGTTTTGTTTTTTTATCTCAGACTGTTGTGCCCAAGATTGGGAATCTGAGAAACCACGGAGAAGCCACACCAATGCAAACACATGGGGGTGATTTACAAGCTCAAGCTTGCGTCCAAGTACACCGGACACAGAGGAGCAGGGACTTGGACCCCAAGGTGGGTTTTAGCTTCGTTTTAAGGGCTGGTCTCAGGGACCTCCAGAGGGGCTGGAGCAATTCCTCAAGTTTTGTTTACATTTTGATATGGGGCCTTCAAAGGCATTGAGCTCTGTTCTTATTCCAATAGGGGATTCCTGCCCTTGGCCTGGGCTCAGTTCTTATGCTCATGTGGGGCTTTCTAGGATATTAACCTGTAAACTTTTGTTTTTTTCCTGTAAGTGAAGGAATGTAAATTTCAGGTCTTCTTCACAGGGGTCTGGGATGGCTGGACATGTGCTAAGGCTGAACTTAAAGTGGAATGCCTTAATTGTCTTAGCCTCCACGCATCCTATCCCATCCTATCTAGCTCCGTCCCCCTTCCCCTGATCTCCTAAGAGAGCAATTGCAAATGACCTCTGGTGGCAGCCTGTGTTGGGGGACAGGCCCAGGGATTTGGGATCAGGAAGACCTGGAGCGTGGGCATCCAGGCTGTGCAGCGGGATTCCATGCTGCAGACTCTTATTCCCTAAGGCTATCTTGACAACTGACTTTGTATATAGAAAAGCTCTCCTTTGTCTTTAAAAGATGAAGAGGGAGTCAAAGCGTTTTTTCTCTGCCCATCTGATTGCTGTGATTCCAATCTGAAACTTATTTCCTATTAATAAGGATAATTTACTCTCCATAGTACTATGGGTAAAACATTTTGACACAAGTAATCAGAGGACTGAGGGTTTCTCATCTCTTTCTTCACAGCTCAGTCACTCATCAGGAAATGCATCCTTATGGATTTGGAGAGAACTGAGAGACATTATCACCAATGGTCCTATTATTATGTGAAGGATTCTTCCCTGAGATTCTTCCCCTGTTTCAACTGACCCTGAAGCACTGTGAACTCTTTGGAAGAGAAATGTCAAGGAAATAAATGTTATACATTGCTAATTTTAAATGCACTTGCAATATGGTGTAATAGAAGTAATTTTATCTAATTTTTGCTATTTATTATCCTTTCCTGCTTTTCAGGTTGAGGAGACATTATACATGTTCATAATTGTTTTTCTTTCCTTCTGATATATAATTCTTTCTTTGTTCCCATCGAAAGCACTCTTTAAGAATAAGGCAAAAGTTAATTAAACTATTCTTAAAATGTCTTCACACTTGTAGCCTGATTCATTTAAGACAATTTTCAAAAGAAATCTTATTTACTAGAAAAAATACAAAGATTTATAGGGAAATTGAGAAGATAGTACAGAGAATTCTCATGCACTTGCACTCAATTTCTCCAATTATTGATATCATATACAATGTGTACAGTACACATTAGCTAATGAATCAATATTAAAATATTCGCATTAACCAAAGACCATTCTTTATTCAGATTTCCTTAGTTTTTGCTAAGTAACCATCCCTCATATCACATTCCATTTGTTCATGTTTTCTTAGGCTCCTCTGGATTGTAAGAGTCTTTCAACCTTTCCTTGTTGTTGTTGAACTGGAATACTGTGAGAAGTAGGGTATTTTGTAAAATTTCCCTCAGTTGGGACATGTCTGTCGCTTATCTCATGAGTGAACTGTTTTTGTGGATTATATACAGAGATATGCTTCCATTTTTATTATATCATATAAAGGATAGATACTATCAACATGATTTATCAGTCTTAGTACAGATCTGATCATCTTGCTGAGGTTGAGTTTGTCAGCTTTCTCCATAGTAAAGTGATTCTTTATTATTATTATTATCATCATTATTATTATATTATTATTTTTTTAACTTTTTCATAGTATTTATTGTAGAACGAAGTTATTATGTGTATTCCACACATAAGAGTGGGAAGCTATGCTCATCAAGTTGAGGGTGGAATGTCTTCACAAATTGTTTGAAATTCTTCTACATTGGAGATTTCTCTTCCTTCTGGGTTTGTTTGGTTGTTTCTTTTTCAAAGATGATATTTATTTTTTGAGAGAGAGAGGAGTGAAAAAGAATGAGTGAGAGGGGCAGAGGAGTGGCAGAAGCTGGTTCCTTGCTGAACAGCGACCTGGAACATGATCTGAGCCTAAGGCAGAAACTTAACTGACTGAGCCAATGAGGTGCCACTCTTTCTTTCTTTCTTTCTTTTTTTGATAATAAATTAATTTTTTTGGTGTTCAATTTGCCAACATATGGAATAACACCCAGTGCTCATCCCATCTAGTGCCCCCCTCAGTGCCCATCACCCATTCACCCCCACTCCCCACTCTCCTCCACTTCCATCACCCCTAGTTCGTTTCCGAGAGTGTTTATGTTCTGTCTCCCTTTCTGATATTTCCCACACCTTTCTTCTCCCTTCCCTTATATACCCGTTCACTATTATTTATATTCCCCAAATGAATGAGAACATATAATGTTTGTCCTTCTCCAATTGACTTACTTCATTCAGCATAATACCTTCCAGTTCCATGCACGTTGAAGCAAATGGTGGGTATTTGTCATTTATAATGGCTATGCAAGGCCCACCTTTTCTCTCTCTTCATGTTCTGAGTCTACTATGATATGAATGTTTTTGTTTGAATAAGTGGCTGAGTTCCCTAAGTCTGCCTCTGTGGTCCATAACCTTTTTTGTTTTCAAGACTGCCACTTGGGACTGCATCTCGGTTATAGCATTTTTAACGTTGCCCTGACTAGATTTTAGTTCTTTTATTTCTACAGTAAGGGATTTTCTAGTTTTCTTCTGTGCTCTTTTTCCAGCCCAGCTGCTATCTTTATAATCATTGTTTTAAACTGTAGTTAGACATCATATATGCGTATTGATGCACTTCCTGGCTCTGAGTACTACTTCATGTTACTTTATGGAGGTGAATTTCTCCATCTCTTTATGTTTTCCAGAAAAGGAAGAAAAAGAAAAACCAAGAAAAACTATAATAACTGCTCTCCCAGGGGAAAAAAACACCAGACTATTTTGGCCTGCTTGTTAAAAGATTCTAAATCCCAAAATAAGAAACACAATTAAAGTACTATGAAAGTAAACATAAGAAATATATGAGGTACATACATAACAATTAAAATAAGGCAGTTAATACAAAAGAATCAAAGAAAATAAATGAAAATAAAGCATGAAGTACAAAGGAAGCTAGACCCTACTTTCCTGGCAGAGCTGAAGCTCTGCAGCCTCAGTGGTCCGACAACTTGGTGGCAGCAAGTGGTCTGTGCAGGGTCTGGTGATGGGACTTGGCGCTGATTGTCAGGTGAACATCTGCCTGGGAGATGCACCTGAGGCGTCAGAGGCGGGGTGGGCATCAGCGCCTCTGGCCTCCAGTGGGCGGCGCTGTGCTGCTCCCTGAGACTGGGTGCTGATGGGTGGGATGCGGGTGGGGACGTTGGGTCCTCTGGCTCTGGGGCTGAGCATCCCGCCCCCCAGTCTGCAGGGGCCTCCACAGAATAGACCCCAGGCCCCCGGGGCTCCACCGCTTCTCTCAGAACCCTCTGTTCACTCTGCCTGCGTCCGAGCTTCTTTTGGTTTTTTTTATCTCAGACTGTTGTACCCAAGATTGCGAATCCGAGAAACCACCGAGATGCCGACACCGATGCAAACACACGAGGGTTTATTTACAAGCTCAAGCTTGTGTCCAAGTATACCCGACACAGCGGAGCAGGGACTTGGACCCCGAGGTGGGATTTAGCTTCGATTTAAAGGCTGGTCTTCGGGACCTCCAGAGGTCGATTCGATTCGATTCGATTATTTTCGTTTCGATTCGATTATTTTCGTTTGATTTGATATTTTCATTTCAATTATTTCCAATTCGATTCGATTCTTTTTGATTCTATCCTTTTCATTTCGATTCGTTTTGATTCAATTCGATGTTTTTCGATTCGATTCGATTCCATTTTTTTTATTCGATTCGATTCATTCGATTCGATTCGATTTTTTCGTTTCAATTCGATTATTCTCAATTCGATCGATTATTTTCATTTCGATTTCGATTATTTTCAATTCAAATTGATTTTTTTCGTTTCCATTTGATTAGTTTTGATTCGATTCAATATTTTTCCTTTCGATTCGATTATTTTCGTTTTGATTCGTTTATTTTTTATTCGATTCGATTTTTTCAATTCGATTCGATTCAATTTGATTTGATTTTTTTCGAATCGATTTGTTTGGATTCGATTATTTTCAATTCGATTTGAATATTTTCGATTCAATTCGATTATTTTCATTTTGCTTCGATTATTTTCGATTCGATTCGATTATTCTCGATTCGATTCGAATATTTTCGTTTCGATAATTTTCAATTCTATTCGATTATTTTCGTATCAATTCGATTTTTTCGTTTTGATTGGATTATTTTCGATTCGATTCGATTACTCTCGTTTGGATTAGCTTATTTTCGTTTCCATTTGATTGTTGTTGTTTCGATTCAATTATTTTTCTTTCGATTCGATTATTTTCATTTCTATTCGATTATTTTCGAGTCGATTCGATTATTTTCATTTCGATTCGATTATTTTAGTTTCTATTTGATTATTTTCGATTCGATTAGTTTATTTTCGATGATTCGATTATTTTCGATTCGATTGGTTTATTTTCGTTTCGATTCGATTATTTTCATTTCGATTGGATTATTTTCGATTTGATTCGATTTTTTTCGTTTTGATTCGATCCTATTCGATTCGTTTCGATCCTATTCGTTTCGAATCGATTTCTTTCGTTTCATTCGATTATTTTCGATTCGATTCGATTTTTTTCGTTTAAATTCGTTTATTTTCGTTTCGATTCGATTATTTTCGTTTCGATTCGTCTATTTTCTTTTCTTTTTTTTTTTATTTATGATAGTCATAGAGAGAGAGAGGCAGAGACACAGGCGGAGGAAGAAGCAGGCTCCATGCACCGGGAGCCCGACATGGGATTTGATCCCAGGTCTCCAGGATCGCGCCCTGGGCCAAAGGCAGGCGCCAAACCACTGAGCCACCCAGGGATCCCCTCGATTCGTCTATTTTTGTTTCAATTCGATTTTTTTCATTTCGATTCGAATTTTTCGTTTCGATTCGATCCTTTTCATTTTGATTCGATTCTTTTCATTTCGATTTGATTCTTTTTGTTTCAATTCTACTATTTTCATTTTGTTTCGATTATTTTCATTTGGATTCAATTATTTTCGTTTGGATTCGATTTTTTCGATTTGATTCGAAGCTATTATATTCATTTCGATTTTTTCCTTTAGATTCGATTATTTTCGTTTCGATTCGATCCTATTCGTTTTGATTTGATCCTTTTCGTTTCGATTCGATTTTTCTCGTTTTGATTAGATTATTTTCATTTCGATTCGATTTTTTTCGTTTCGATTAGTTTATTTTCATGTCGATTCCATTTTTTTCTTTCTATTCGATTATTTTCATTTCGATTCCATTTTCGTCGTTTTGACTCGATTTTTTTCGTTTCGATTCGATTTTTATCGTTTTGATTCGATTATTTTCGTTTCGATGTGATTCTTTTGTTTCAATTTGATTTTTTTGATTTGATGCGATTCTATCCGATTTTTTTTATTCAATTCGATTCCATTCGATATTTTAGATTCAATTCGATTCGAATCGAATTTTTCGATTTGTTTCGATTCGATTCGATTCAAATTTTTCAATATGATTCGATTTGATTCGTTTCGAATTTTTCAATTCGATGTGGGATTCGATCCCGGGTCTCCAGGATCGCGCCCTGGGCCAAAGGCAGGCGCCAAACCGCTGCGCCACCCAGGGATCCCGATTCGATTCGATTCTATTCGAATTTTTCAATTCGATTCAATTTGATTCGATTCGAATTTTTCTATTCGATTCGTTTCGAATTTTTTGATTTGATTCGATTTGATTCGATACAAATTTTTCTATTCGATTCGATTATTTTCGTTTCAATTCAATTTTTTTTATTTCGATTCGTTTATTTTCATTTCGATTCATTTTTCTTCGTTTTGATTCAATTTGTTTGATTCGAATCGATTCGATTCAATTTTTTCGTTTCAATTCGATTTTTTTCGTTTTGATTCGTTTATTTTCGTTTCGATTCGATTTTTTTCATTTCAATTAGATATTTTCCTTTCGATTTGATTTCTTTCGTTTCGATTTGATTTTTTTCATTTCGATTCGTTTATTTTCATATCGATTTGATTTTTTTCATTTCGATTCGATTTTTTCGTTTTGATTCGTTTATTTTCTTTTTGATTCAATTATTTTCGTTTTGATTCAATTTTTTCGATTCGATTCGATTCGATTCGAATTTCTCGATTCAATTCGATTCGATTCGAATTTTTCGGTTCGATTCGAATTTTTCGATTCGATTTGACTCGATTCGAATTTTTCGATTCGATTCGACTCAAATTTTTCGATTCGATTCGACTCGATTTGAATTTTTCGATTCGACTCGATTAGAATTTTTCGATTCGATTCGATTCGAATATTTCGGTTCGATTCGATTCGATTCGAATTTTTCTTTTTTTTTTTTTTTTTTAAATTTTTATTTATTTATGATAGTCACACACAGAGAGAGAGAGAGAGAGAGAGAGAGAGAGGCAGAGACACAGGCAGAGGGAGAAGCAGGCTCCATGCACCGAGAGCCCGACGTGGGATTCGATCCCGGGTCTCCAGGATCATGCCCTGGGCCAAAGGCAGGCGCCAAACCGCTGCGCCACCCAGGGATCCCCTCGATTCGAATTTTTTGATTCGATTCGACTCGATTCGAATTTTTCGATTCGACTCGATTAGAATTTTTCGATTCGATTCGATTCGAATATTTCAGTTCAATTCGATTCGATTCGAATTTTTCGATTTGATTTTTTTCGTTTTGATTCGATGTTTCGTTTCTATTCGTTTATTTTCGTTTCGATTCGATTTTTTTCGTTTCGATTAGTTATTTTCGTTTCGATTCGATTTTTTTCGTTTCGATTCGTTTACTTTCCTTACAATTCGATTTTTTTCGTTTCGATTGTTCATTTCGATTCGTTTATTTTCGTTTCGATTCGATTTTTTTCGTTTTGATTTATTTATTTTTATTTCGATTCGAATTTTTTCGTTTCGATTCATTTATTTTCATTTCAATTCAATTTTCTTCATTTCGATTCGATTTTTTTCGTTTCGATTCGTTTATTTTCATTTCGATTTGATTTTTTTCGTTTCAATTCGATTTTTTCGATTCAATTATATTCGATTCGATTCGAATTTTTCGAGTCGATTCGATTCGAATTTTTCGGTTCTATTCGATTCGATTCGATTCGAGTTTTCGATTCGATTCGATTCGAATTTTTCGATTCAATTCTATTCGAATTTTTCGATCGATTCTATTCGAATTTTTCGATTCGAATTTTTCGGTTCGATTCGATTCGATTCGAATTTTTCGACTTGATTCGAATTTTTCCAATTCGATTCGATTCGAATTTTTCTGTTCGATTCGATTCGATTCGATTCGAATTTTTCGACTTGATTCGAATTTTTCCGATTCAATTCGATTCGAATTTTTCGATTCGATTCGATATGAATCAATTCGAATTCTTCGATTCACTTCGATTCGATTTTTTTCATTTCTATTCGATTTTTTTCGTTTCAATTCATTTATTTTGGATTCGATTCGATGTTTTTCGTTTCGATTCGTTTATTTTCGTCTCGATTAGATTTTTTCGATTCGATTAGAATTTATCCATTCTATTCGATTCAATTTGATTCGAATTTTTCGATTCGATTCAATTCGAAATTTTCGATGCGATTCGACTCGATTCGAATTTTTCGATTCGATTCTATTCGATTCGAATTTTTCGGTTCGATTCGATTCAATTCGATTTGAATTTTTCAATTCGATTCGATTCGAAGTGTTCGATTCGATTCAATTCGATTTTTTTTGCTTCGATTCGATATTTTTCGTTTCGATTCGTTTATTTTCATTTCGATTCGATATTTTTCGTTTCGATTCAATTTTTTTCGTTTCGATTCGTTTATTTTCGTTTTGATTCGATTTTTTCGTTTCAATTCGTTTATTTTCATTTTGATTAGATATTTTCGTTTCGATTCAATTTTTTTCGTTTTGATTCGATTTTTTTCTTTTCGATTCATTTATTTTCTTTTCGATTCGTTTATTTTCGTTTCGATTCGAGTTTTTTCGTTTCGATTCGTTTTTTTCGTTCCGATTCGAATTTTTTTCGTTTTGATTTGTTCATTTTTGTTTCGAGTCTATTTTCTCGCTTCGATTCATTTATCTTTGTTTCGATTCGATTATTTTCGTTTCGATTCATTTATTTTTCTTTGGTTCGATTTTTTTCGTTTCGATTCGTTTATTTTCGTTTCAATTCGATTTTTTTCGTTTCCATTCGTTTATTTTCGTTTCGATTTGATTTTTTTCGTTACGATTCATATATTTTTGTTTCGATTTGATTTTTTCGATGTTATTCGATTCGATTCGACTCGATTCGAATTTTTCGATTTCATTCGATTCGATTCGATTTTTCGATTCGATTCGAATTTTTAGATTCGATTCGATTCGAATTTTTCGGTTCAATTCAATTTGATTCGATTCGAATTTTTTGATTCGATTCAAGTTTTTCGATTCAATTTGATTCGAATTGTTCGTTTTGATTTGATTTGATTCGATTCGAATTTTTCAATTCGATTCAATTCGAATTTTTCGATTCGATTTGATTCGAATTCTTCGATTCAATTCGATTCGAATTTTTCGGAACGATTCGATTCGATTCAATTCGAATTTTTCGACTCGATTTTTTTCGTTTCGATTCGATATTTTTCGTTTCTATTCGTTTATTTGCGTTTCGTTTCGATTTTTTTCATTTCGATTACATATTTTATTTTCGATTTTTTTCATTTCGATTCGTTTATTTTCGTTTCGATTAGATATTTTCGTTTCGATTCGATTTTTTTGGTTTCGATACAATTTTTTTTCGTTTCCATTAATTTATTTTCGTTTGGATTCGATTCTTTTCGTTTCGATTTGATTTTTTCGATGTTATTCGATTCGAACCAAAAAATTCTAATCGAATCGAATTGAATCGAATCGAAAAATTCGAATCGAGTCGAATCAAAAAATTCGAATCGAATCGAACTGAAAAATTCGAATCGAATCGAACCGAAAAATTCGAATCGAATCGAATCGACCGAAAAATTTGAATCGAATCGAATCAAACTGAAAAATTCGACTCGAATCAAATCGAAAAATTCAAATCGAATAACATCAAAAAAATCAAATCGAAACGAAAATAAACGAATCGAAGCGAAAAAAATCGAATCCAAACGAAAATAAACGAATGAAAACGAAAAAAATCGAATCGAAATGAAAATAAACGAAACGAAATGAAAAAAATCGAATCCAAATGAAAATAAACGAATGGAAAAGAAAAAAATCGAATCGAAACGACAATAAACGAATCGAAACAAAAAAAATCGAACCAAAACGAAAATAAACAAATCGAAATGAAAAATATTGAATAAAAATGAAAAAATCGAATCGAATCGAACAGAAAAATTCGAATCGAATCGAATCGAACCGAAAAATTCGAATCGAAAATTTCGAATCGAATCGAATCGAATCGAAAAATTCGAATCATATCGAAACACATCGAAAAAATCAAATCAAAACGAAAATAAACAAAACGAAACGAACAAAATCGAATCGAAACGAAAGAAATCAAATCGAAACGAAAATAAACGAATCGAAACGAAAAATATTAAATCGAAACGAAAAAAATCGAATCGAATCGAATAGAAAAATTCGAATCAATTCGTATTGAATTGAATCAAAAAATTCGTACCGAATCGAATCGAAAAATTCAAATCGAATCGAATCGAAAAATTCAAATCGAATTGAAAAATTCGAATGGAATCGAATCGAAAAATTCGAATCGAATCGAATCACATCGAAAAAATCGAAGAGAAACGAAAATAAACGAATTGAAACGAAAAAAAAGAATCAAAACGAAAAAAATCGAATCGAAACGAAAAAATCGAATCGAAACCAAAAAAATCGAATTGAAACGAAAAAAAATCGAATCGAAACAGAAATAAACTAATTGAAACAAAAAAAATCGAATCGAAATGAAAATAAACGAATTGAAACGAAAAAAATCGAATCGAATCGAAATGAAAATAAACAAATCGAAAGGAAAAAATCGAATCAATAGGAAAAAAATCGAATCGAAATGAAAATAAATGAATCGAAATGAAAATAAACGAATCGAAACGAAAAAAATCGAATCGAATCAAAAATAAACGAATCGAAACGAAAAATCGAATCGAAACGAAAATAAACGAATCGTACCGAAAAATTCGAATCGAATCGAATCGAATTGAATCGAAAAATTCGAATCGAATCGAATAACATCCAAAAAATCAAATCGAAACGAAAATAAACGAATCGAAAAGAAAAAAATCGAATCGAAATGAAAATAAACGAATCAAAATGAAAATAAACGAATCGAAACAAAAAAATCGAATCGAAACGAAAATAAACGAATCGAAACGAAAAAAATCGAATCGAAATGGAAATAAACAAATCGAAACGAAAAAAATCGAATCGAATCGAAAATAAATGAATCGAAATGAAAATAAACGAATCAAAAGGAAAAAAATCGAATCGATACGAAAAAAATCGAATCGAAATGAAAATAAATGAATCAAAACGAAAATAAACGAATCGAAACGAAAAAAATCGAATCAAATTGAAAATAAACGAATCGAAACGAAGAAAATCGAATCGAATAGAAAAATTCGAATCGAACCGAAAAATTCGTATCGAATCGAATCAAAAGATTCGAATCAAATCGAATCGAATCGAAAAATTAGAATCAAATCGAATCTAATCGAATCGAAAAATTCGAATCGAATCGAATCGAATCGAAAAATTAGAATCAAATCGAATCTAATCGAATCAAAAAATTCGAATCGAATCAAATTGAAAAATTGGAATCTAATGGAATCGAATCGAACCGAAAAATTCGAATCGACTCGAACCACATCGAAAAAATCAAATCGAAACGAAAATAAACGAATCGAAACGAAAAAAAAAGAATCAAAACGAAAAAAATCGAATCGAAAAGAAAAAAATCGAATCGAAACGAAAATAAACGAATTGAAACGAAAAAAATCGAATCGAAATGGAAATAAACGAATCGAAATGAAAAAATTGAATCCAAACGAAAATAAGCGAATCAAAACGAAAAAAATCAAATCGATATGAAAATAAACGAATCGAAACGAAAACAATCGAATTGAAATGAAAGTAATCAAATCGAATTGAAAATACTCGACTGAATGTAAAATAATCAAATCAAATGGTAAATAATCGAAATGAATTGAATTCAATCAAATATTATTGATTCGAATTGCAGGCCTTACACTTCCACATGCACTTCTCACAACCTCTCTCTGCACCTGACATGAGGATGTTAGCAGCTCTACCCACAGGGAGGCCTGAGGCTAGAGGGTCCACTTTGAGCTCAGTTCTCAAAAGGAAGCATGCCCCGAATGCAGCTTTCCACTAGCTGCGTTCTTATGGCCGTGAGATCGTAGCAGCACTGGAAGTCAGGACTTTGCGTGAATACCGCTCTAATGCACCGAGTGACAGCACCATTGAGGCCTGCAGCTTGCCCCTTGCGTCCCATGAGCTTCTGACAAACATGTCTCATGAGGATGTTCGTAACTCCATGTGCAGGCAGTGTGGATCTGGGAAGGACCGCGTGTCAGCTCATCTCACAGAAGGAAGTTCCCATGAGAGAGAGCTTGCAACTAGGTACTCAGGGTTGGAAGTTAGTATGTACCACCCATCTGAGGGAGGAAGTCATCAGAAGTTATTGGATTGAGCTAAGAGACACTTGCCTCTCACAAAGCTTGAATCCCGTGTCCAATGAAATCCCTTGGCTGCAAAGGGTACAGGCGGTCAGCATGTGGGAGGTTGAAGCCATCAGCTCAACCCAAAGGAGTGTGCATGCCTTGGAGGCAGCAGTGTGCTAGGCGCGAAATTGACAAGCCAGTCACTTGGTTCTCTCTCTGCTCCTGTCCCGCGTAGAACGAAATGCTGTGCAAGCGAACCGTGCAGGCAGTCAGGATGTGGGAGCGATAGGCCATAAGCTCACCTCTCGGAAGTGTGTATGCTTTGCAAGCAGATGTCTGGAAGACACTTATTTTTGGGTGCTGGGACCGAGCTACACTCTCATTGAACATAGACATTTGCAATGTCTGTATTGGACTCAGATTCACTTGTGAAGAGTCCTGTCACTTCCATATGCTTTTCACACAACCTCTTCCGGCACGTAACATACGATGCTGGGACATATGACTACCGGCAGTCCAGATACGGGAGGGTCCTGCCCTGAACTCAGCTCGAACAAGGAAGCCTGCCTACAAGCCAGCTTTCAAGTAGCTGCGTTCCTAGGGCACTGAGAACGTAGCAGTACTCTAAGCCAGGAGGTAGCCAGAATACCACTCCACTGCAGCTGGAGACACCCTCCAGGTCTGCTTATTCCACTGGCGTCTCACAAGCCTCTGACAAACGGCTCTGGTGCAGATGTTCGAAACTCATTCTGCAGGCAGTGTGCAACTGAGAGGGACTGGGGGTGAGCTCAACTCTCCGAAGTAAGTTGCCTTGGGGCTAGGCGTCCAGCTAGCTTCTCTCGTATGGAACTTAGGATGTAGCAACTGGCTCACACAGGAAATACTAGGAAATCGCTAGATTGAGCTTGGATGCACTAGTATTGTGTGCCGGGACTTTCCACTTACCTCTCACAACACTTCAGTCACGCATCGGGGCTAGGCCTGTTAGGAGCGAGGTGTACCTGCACGCAGGATGTGGGAGTGACAGTCCATAAGCTCAACTCTCGGAAGTGTGTATGCTTTGCAGGCAGATGTCTGGAAGACACTTATTGATGGGTGCTGGGACCGAGCTACACTCTCATTGAACATGGACATTTACAATGTCTGTATTGGACTCAGATTCACTTGAGGAGAATCCTGTCACTTCCACATGCTATTCACACAACCTCTTCTTGCGCCTAACATAAGGATGCTGGGCCCTTGATTCGGGCACTCAGGATGCGGGAGGGTCCTGCCCTGACCTCAGCTCGCACAAGGAAGCATGCCTCCAGGAGGGCTTTCAACTAGCTGTATTCTTAGGGCACTGAGAACGTAGCAGTGTTCTAAGCCAGGAAGTACCCAGAATACCACTCCACTGAAGCTGGAGACACGCTCCAGGTCTGCTTATTCCACTTCCGTCTCACAAGCCTCTGACAAACGGCTCTGGTGCAGATGTTCGAAACTCATTCTGCAGGCAGTGTGCAACTGTGAGGGACTGAGGGTGAGTCAACTCTCCGAAGTAAGTGGCTTTTGGAAAAGGCGTTCAGCTAGCTTCTCTCGTATGGCACTTAGGATGTAGCACATGGCTCACACAGGAAATACTAGGAAATTGCTAGATTGAGCTAAGATGCACTAGTCTTGTGGGCCGGTACTTTCCACTTACCTCTCACAATAATTCAGGCATGCATCGGGGCTACGCCTGTTAGGAGCGCGGTGTACCTTCAGGCAGGATGTGGGAGAGACAGTCCGTAAGCTCAACTCTGAAGTGTGTATGCTTTGCAAGCAGATGTCTGCTAGACACATTGATGGGAGCTAGTACCGAGCTACACTCTCATTGAACAAGGACGTTTGCAGTGTCTGTATTGAGATCAGATACACTTGAGGAGAATTCTGTCACTTCCACATGCTTTTCACACAACCTCTTCCTGCGCCTAACATAAGGATGCTGGGACATATGACTTCGGGCAGTTAGGATGCGGGAGGGTCCTGCCCTGACCTCAGCTCGCACAAGGAAGCATGCCTCCAGGAAGGCTTTCAACTAGCTGTATTCTTAGGGCACTGAGAATGTAGCAGTGTTCTAAGCCAGGAAGTACCCAGAATACCACTCCACTGAAGCTGAAGACACCCTCCAGGTCTGCTTATTCCACTTGCGTCTCACAAGCCTCTGACAAACGGCTCTGGTGCAGATGTTGGAAACTCTTTCTGCAGGCAGTGTGCAGCTGTGAGGGACTGAGTGTAAGCTCAACTCTCCGAAGTAAGTTGCTTTTGGACAAGGCGTTCAGCTAGCTTCTCTCGTATGGCACTTAGGATGTAGCACCTGGCTCACACAAGAAATACTAGGAAATCGCTAGATTGAGCTTGGATGCACTAGTATTGTGTGCCGGGACTTTCCACTTACCTCTCACAACACTTCAGTCACGCATCGGGGCTAGGCCTGTTAGGAGCGAGGTGTACCTGCACGCAGGATGTGGGAGTGACAGTCCATAAGCTCAACTCTCGGAAGTGTGTATGCTTTGCAGGCAGATGTCTGATAGACGCTTTGTGGGAGCTAGGACCGAGCTACACTCTCATTGAACAAGGACGTTTGCAATGTCTGTATTGAGATCAGATACACTTGAGGAGAATCCTGTCACTTCCACATGCTTTTCACACAACCTCTTCTGGCGCCTAACCTAAGGATGCTGGGAACTATGTCTACAGGCAGTCAGGATGCAGGAGGGTCCTGTCCTGACCTCAGCTCGCACAAGGAAGCATGCCTAGAAGACAGCTTTCAACTAGCTGCGTTCCTAGGGCACTGAGAACGTAGCAGTACTCTAAGCCAGGAGGTACTCAGAATACCACTCCACTGCAGCTGGAGACACCCTCCAGGTCTGGTTTTTCCACTTGCGTCTCACAAGCCTCTGACAAACGGCTCTGGTGCAGATGTTGGAAAGTCTTTCTGCAGGCAGTGTGCAACTGTGAGGGACTTAGGGTTAGCTCAACTCTCCGAAGTAAGTTGCCTTGGGACTAGGCGTCCAGCTAGCTTCTCTCGTATGGAAATTAGGGTGTAGCACCTGGCTAATATAGGAAATACTAGGAATTCGCTAGATTGAGCTAGGAGGCACTAGTCTTGTTGGCCCGGACTTTCCATTTACCTCTCACAACACTTCAGTCATGCATAGAACCTAGGCCTGTTAGGAGCGAGGTGTACCTGCACGCAGGATGTGGGAGGGACAGGCCATAAGCTCAACTCTCAGGAGCGTGCATGCATAGGAGGCAGATGTCTGCTCCCCACTCATACAGGGGAGTTAGAACCTAGCTACACTCCAATTGAACAAGGACGTTGGCAATCGCTGTATTCAACTCAGATTGCGTGAGGACTGGCCTGGGCTTCCACACGCATTTCTCAACACCTCTCTCTGCACCTGACATGAGGATGTTGGCAGCTCCACCCACAAGGGCACCCGAGGCGGGAGGGTCCTTCTTTGAGCTCAACTCTCCAAAGGTAGCATGCCCCGAATGCAGCTTTCCACTAGCTGCGTTCTACTGGCCGTGAGAACGCAGCAGCACTGGATGTCAGTACGTTGCGTTTATACTGCTCTACTGCACCGAGTGACAGCACGATTGAGGCCTGCAGCTTGCCCCTTGCGTCCCATGAGCTTCTGACAAACATGTCTGGTGAGGATGTTCGTAACTCCATGTGCAGGCAGTGTGGAACTGGGAAGGACCGCAAGTCAGCTCATCTCACAGAAGAAAGTTCTTCTGAGAGACAGCTAGCAACTAGGTCCTCAGGGTTGGAAGTTAGTATGTACAACCCATCTGAGGGAGGAAGTCGTCAGAAGTCACTGGATTGAGCTAAGAGACACTTGCCTCTCCCAAAGCTTGAATCCCGTGTCCAACGAAATCCCATGGCTGCAAAGGGTACAGGCGGTCAGCATGTGGGAGGTTGAAGGCATAAGCTCAACCCAAAGGAGTGTGCATGCCTTGGAGGCAGCAGTGTGCTAGGCGCGAAATTGACAAGCCAGTCACTTGGTTCTCTCTCGGCTCCTGTCCCGCGTAGAACGAAATGCTGTGCAAGCGAACCGTACAGGCATCAGGATGTGGGAGCGAAAGGCCATAAGCTCAACTCAGAAGTGTGTACGCTTGGCAGGCAGCTGCCTGCCAGACACTAATTGATGGAAGCTAGGACCGAGCTACACTCTCATTGAACAAGGACGTTTGCAATTGTCTGTATTGAGATCAGATACACTTGAGGAGAATCCTGTCACTTCCACATGCTTTTCACACTACGTGTTCCGGCGCCTAACATAGGGATGCTGAGACCTATCTGTAGGGGCAGTTAGGATGGGGGAGGGTCCTGACCTGACCTCAGCTCGCACAAGGAAGCATGCCTAGAAGACAGCTTTCAACTAGCTGCGTTCCTAGGGCACTGAGAACGTAGCAGTACTCTAAGGCAGGAGGTACCCAGAATACCACTCCACTGCAGCTGGAGACACCATCCAAGTCCGCTTATTCCACTTGCGTCTCACAAGCCTCTGACAAACTGCTGAGGTGCAGATGTTCGAAACTCATTCTGCAGGCAGTGTGCAACTGTGAAGGACTTAGGGTCAGCTCAACTCTCCGAGGTAAGTTGCTTTTGGACAAGGCGTTCAGGTAGCTTCTCTCGTATGGCACTTAGGATGTAGCACCTGGCTCACACAGGAAATACTAGGAAATCGCTAGATTGAGCTTGGATGCACTAGTCTTGTGTGCCGGGACTTTCCACTTACCTCTCACAACACTTCAGGCACGCATCGGGGCTAGGCCTTTAGGAGCGCGGTGTACCTGCAGGCAGGATGTGGGAGGGACAGTCCATAAGCTCAACTCTCGGAAGTGTGTATGCTTTGCAGGCAGATGTCTGCTAGACGCTTTGTGGGAGCTAGGACCGAGCTACACTCTCATTGAACAAGGACGTTTGCAATGTCTGTATTGAGATCAGATACACTTGAGGAGAATCGTGTCACTTCCACATGCTTTTCACACAACCTCTTCCGGGGCCTAACATAAGGATGCTGGGAACTATGTCTACAGGCAGTCAGGATGCAGGAGGGTCCTGCCCTGACCTCAGCTCGCACAAGGAAGCATGCCTAGAAGCCAGCTTTCAACTAGCTGCGTTTTTAGGGCCGTGAGAACGTAGCAGTACTCTAAGCCAGGAGGTACTCAGAATACCACTCCACTGCAGCTGGAGACACCCTCCAGGTCTGGTTTTTCCACTTGCGTCTCACAAGCCTCTGACAAACGGCTCTGGTGCAGATGTTGGAAAGTCTTTCTGCAGGCAGTGTGCAACTGTGAGGGACTTAGGGTTAGCTCAACTCTCCGAAGTAAGTTGCCTTGGGACTAGGCGTCCAGCTAGCTTCTCTCGTATGGAAATTAGGGTGTAGCACCTGGCTAATATAGGAAATACTAGGAATTCGCTAGATTGAGCTAGGAGGCACTAGTCTTGTTGGCCCGGACTTTCCATTTACCTCTCACAACACTTCAGTCATGCATAGAACCTAGGCCTGTTAGGAGCGAGGTGTACCTGCACGCAGGATGTGGGAGGGACAGGCCATAAGCTCAACTCTCAGGAGCGTGCATGCATAGGAGGCAGATGTCTGCTCCCCACTCATACAGGGGAGTTAGAACCTAGCTACACTCCAATTGAACAAGGACGTTGGCAATCGCTGTATTCAACTCAGATTGCGTGAGGACTGGCCTGGGCTTCCACACGCATTTCTCAACACCTCTCTCTGCACCTGACATGAGGATGTTGGCAGCTCCACCCACAAGGGCACCCGAGGCGGGAGGGTCCTTCTTTGAGCTCAACTCTCCAAAGGTAGCATGCCCCGAATGCAGCTTTCCACTAGCTGCGTTCTACTGGCCGTGAGAACGCAGCAGCACTGGATGTCAGTACGTTGCGTTTATACTGCTCTACTGCACCGAGTGACAGCACGATTGAGGCCTGCAGCTTGCCCCTTGCGTCCCATGAGCTTCTGACAAACATGTCTGGTGAGGATGTTCGTAACTCCATGTGCAGGCAGTGTGGAACTGGGAAGGACCGCAAGTCAGCTCATCTCACAGAAGAAAGTTCTTCTGAGAGAGAGCTAGCAACTAGGTCCTCAGGGTTGGAAGTTAGTATGTACAACCCATCTGAGGGAGGAAGTCGTCAGAAGTCACTGGATTGAGCTAAGAGACACTTGCCTCTCCCAAAGCTTGAATCCCGTGTCCAACGAAATCCCATGGCTGCAAAGGGTACAGGCGGTCAGCATGTGGGAGGTTGAAGGCATAAGCTCAACCCAAAGGAGTGTGCATGCCTTGGAGGCAGCAGTGTGCTAGGCGCGAAATTGACAAGCCAGTCACTTGGTTCTCTCTCGGCTCCTGTCCCGCGTAGAACGAAATGCTGTGCAAGCGAACCGTACAGGCATCAGGATGTGGGAGCGAAAGGCCATAAGCTCAACTCAGAAGTGTGTACGCTTGGCAGGCAGCTGCCTGCCAGACACTAATTGATGGAAGCTAGGACCGAGCTACACTCTCATTGAACAAGGACGTTTGCAATTGTCTGTATTGAGATCAGATACACTTGAGGAGAATCCTGTCACTTCCACATGCTTTTCACACTACGTGTTCCGGCGCCTAACATAGGGATGCTGAGACCTATCTGTAGGGGCAGTTAGGATGGGGGAGGGTCCTGCCCTGACCTCAGCTCGCACAAGGAAGCAGGCCTAGAAGCCAGCTTTCAACTAGCTGCGTTCCTAGGGCACTGAGAACGTAGCAGTACTCTAAGCCAGTAGGTACCCAGAATACCACTCCACTGCAGCTGGAGACACCATCCAAGTCCGCTTATTCCACTTGCGTCTCACAAGCCTCTGACAAACTGCTGAGGTGCAGATGTTCGAAACTCATTCTGCAGGCAGTGTGCAACTGTGAGGACTGAGGGTCAGCTCAACTCTCCGAGGTAAGTTGCTTTTGGACAAGGCGTTCAGGTAGCTTCTCTCGTATGGCACTTAGGATGTAGCACCTGGCTCACACAGGAAATACTAGGAAATCGCTAGATTGAGCTTGGATGCACTAGTCTTGTGTGCCGGGACTTTCCACTTACCTCTCACAACACTTCAGTCACGCATCGGGGCTAGGCCTGTTAGGAGCGCGGTGTACCTGCAGGCAGGATGTGGGAGGGACAGTCCATAAGCTCAACTCTCGGAAGTGTGTATGCTTTGCAGGCAGATGTCTGCTAGACGCTTTGTGGGAGCTAGGACCGAGCTACACTCTCATTGAACAAGGACGTTTGCAATGTCTGTATTGAGATCAGATACACTTGAGGAGAATCCTGTCACTTCCACATGCTTTTCACACAACCTCTTCCGGCGCCTAACATAAGGATGCTGGGAACTATGTCTACAGGCAGTCAGGATGCAGGAGGGTCCTGCCCTGACCTCAGCTCGCACAAGGAAGCATGCCTAGAAGCCAGCTTTCAACTAGCTGCGTTTTTAGGGCACGTGAGAACGTAGCAGTACTCTAAGCCAGGAGGTACTCAGAATACCACTCCACTGCAGCTGGAGACACCATCCAGGTCTGCTTATTCCACTTGTGTCTCACAAGCCTCTGACAAACGGCTCTGGTGCAGATGTTGGAAACTCATTCTGCAGGGCAGTGTGCAACTGTGAGGGACTGAGGGTGAGCTCAACTCTCCGAAGTAAGTTGCCTTTTGGACAAGGCGTTCAGCTAGCTTCTCTCGTATGGCACTTAGGATGTAGCACCTGGCTCACACAGGAAATACTAGGAAATCGCTAGATTGAGCTAGGAGGCACTAGTCTTGTTGGCCCGGACTTTCCATTTACCTCTCACAACACTTCAGTCACGCATCGAGCCTAGGCCTGTTAGGAGCGAGGTGTACCTGCAGGCAGGATGTGGGAGGGACAGGCCATAAGCTCAACTCTCAGGAGCGTGTATGCCTAGGAGGCAGATGTCTGCTCCCCACTCATACAGGGGAGTTAGAACCTAGCTACACTCTAATTGAACAAGGACGTTGGCAATCGCTGTATTCAACTCAGATTGCGTGAGGACAGGCCTGACGCTTCCACACGCATTTCTCAACACCTCTCTCTGCACCTGACATGAGGATGTTGGCAGCTCCACCCACAAGGGCACCCGAGGCGGGAGGGTCCTTCTTTGAGCTCAACTCTCCAAAGGTAGCATGCCCCGAATGCAGCTTTCCACTAGCTGCGTTCTACTGGCCGTGAGAACGCAGCAGCACTGGAAGTCAGGACGTTGCGTTTATACCGCTCTACTGCACCGAGTGACAGCACCATTGAGGCCTGCAGCTTGCCCCTTGCGTCCCATGAGCTTCTGACAAACATGTCTGGTGAGGATGTTCGTAACTCCATGTGCAGGCAGTGTGGAACTGGGAAGGACCGCAAGTCAGCTCATCTCACAGAAGAAAGTTCTTCTGAGAGAGAGCTAGCAACTAGGTCCTCAGGGTTGGAAGTTAGTATGTACCACCCATCTGAGGGAGGAAGTCGTCAGAAGTCACTGGATTGAGCTAAGAGACACTTGCCTCTCCCAAAGCTTGAATCCCGTGTCCAACGAAATCCCTTGGCTGCAAAGGGTACAGGCGGTCAGCATGTGGGAGGTTGAAGCCATAAGCTCAACCCAAAGGAGTGTGCATGCCTTGGAGGCAGCTGTGTGCTAGGCGCGAAATTGACAAGCCAGTCACTTGGTTCTCTCTCGGCTCCTGTCCCGCGTAGAACGAAATGCTGTGCAAGCGAACCGTACAGGCATCAGGATGTGGGAGCGAAAGGCCATAAGCTCAACTCTCAGAAGTGTGTACGCTTTGCAGGCAGATGCCTGCCAGACACTAATTGATGGAAGCTAGGACCGAGCTACACTCTCATTGAACAAGGACGTTTGCAATTGTCTGTATTGAGATCAGATACACTTGAGGAGAATCCTGTCACTTCCACATGCTTTTCACACTACGTGTTCCGGCGCCTAACATAGGGATGCTGAGACCTATCTGTAGGGGCAGTTAGGATGGGGGAGGGTCCTGCCCTGACCTCAGCTCGCACAAGGAAGCATGCCTAGAAGCCAGCTTTCAACTAGCTGCGTTCCTAGGGCACTGAGAACGTAGCAGTACTCTAAGCCAGGAGGTACCCAGAATACCACTCCACTGCAGCTGGAGACACCATCCAAGTCCGCTTATTCCACTTGCGTCTCACAAGCCTCTGACAAACTGCTGAGGTGCAGATGTTCGAAACTCATTCTGCAGGCAGTGTGCAACTGTGAGGGACTGAGGGTGAGCTCAACTCTCCGAAGTAAGTTGCTTTTGGACAAGGCGTTCAGGTAGCTTCTCTCGTATGGCACTTAGGATGTAGCACCTGGCTCACACAGGAAATACTAGGAAATCGCTAGATTGAGCTTGGATGCACTAGTCTTGTGTGCCGGGACTTTCCACTTACCTCTCACAACACTTCAGTCACGCATCGGGGCTAGGCCTGTTAGGAGCGCGGTGTACCTGCAGGCAGGATGTGGGAGGGACAGTCCATAAGCTCAACTCTCGGAAGTGTGTATGCTTTGCAGGCAGATGTCTGCTAGACGCTTTGTGGGAGCTAGGACCGAGCTACACTCTCATTGAACAAGGACGTTTGCAATGTCTGTATTGAGATCAGATACACTTGAGGAGAATCCTGTCACTTCCACATGCTTTTCACACAACCTCTTCCGGCGCCTAACATAAGGATGCTGGGAACTATGTCTACAGGCAGTCAGGATGCAGGAGGGTCCTGCCCTGACCTCAGCTCGCACAAGGAAGCATGCCTAGAAGCCAGCTTTCAACTAGCTGCGTTTTTAGGGCACTGAGAACGTAGCAGTACTCTAAGCCAGGAGGTACTCAGAATACCACTCCACTGCAGCTGGAGACACCATCCAGGTCTGCTTATTCCACTTGCGTCTCACAAGCCTCTGACAAACGGCTCTGGTGCAGATGTTGGAAACTCATTCTGCAGGCAGTGTGCAACTGTGAGGGACTGAGGGTGAGCTCAACTCTCCGAAGTAAGTTGCTTTTGGACAAGGCGTTCAAGCTAGCTTCTCTCGTATGGCACTTAGGATGTAGCACCTGGCTCACACAGGAAATACTAGGAAATCGCTAGATTGAGCTTGGATGCACTAGTCTTGTGTGCCGGGACTTTCCACTTACCTCTCACAACACTTCAGTCACGCATCGGGGCTAGGCCTGTTAGGAGCGCGGTGTACCTGCAGGCAGGATGTGGGAGGGACAGTCCATAAGCTCAACTCTCGGAAGTGTGTATGCTTTGCAGGCAGATGTCTGCTAGACGCTTTGTGGGAGCTAGGACCGAGCTACACTCTCATTGAACAAGGACGTTTGCAATGTCTGTATTGAGATCAGATACACTTGAGGAGAATCCTGTCACTTCCACATGCTTTTCACACAACCTCTTCCGGCGCCTAACATAAGGATGCTGGGAACTATGTCTACAGGCAGTCAGGATGCAGGAGGGTCCTGCCCTGACCTCAGCTCGCACAAGGAAGCATGCCTAGAAGCCAGCTTTCAACTAGCTGCGTTTTTAGGGCACGTGAGAACGTAGCAGTACTCTAAGCCAGGAGGTACTCAGAATACCACTCCACTGCAGCTGGAGACACCATCCAGGTCTGCTTATTCCACTTGCGTCTCACAAGCCTCTGACAAACGGCTCTGGTGCAGATGTTGGAAACTCATTCTGCAGGCAGTGTGCAACTGTGAGGGACTGAGGGTGAGCTCAACTCTCCGAAGTAAGTTGCTTTTTCGACAAGGCGTTCAGCTAGCTTCTCTCGTATGGCACTTAGGATGTAGCACCTGGCTCACACAGGAAATACTAGGAAATCGCTAGATTGAGCTAGGAGGCACTAGTCTTGTTGGCCCGGACTTTCCATTTACCTCTCACAACACTTCAGTCACGCATCGAACCTAGGCCTGTTAGGAGCGAGGTGTACCTGCAGGCAGGATGTGGGAGGGACAGGCCATAAGCTCAACTCTCAGGAGCGTGTATGCCTAGGAGGCAGATGTCTGCTCCCCACTCATACAGGGGAGTTAGAACCTAGCTACACTCTAATTGAACAAGGACGTTGGCAATCGCTGTATTCAACTCAGATTGCGTGAGGACAGGCCTGACGCTTCCACACGCATTTCTCAACACCTCTCTCTGCACCTGACATGAGGATGTTGGCAGCTCCACCCACAAGGGCACCCGAGGCGGGAGGGTCCTTCTTTGAGCTCAACTCTCCAAAGGTAGCATGCCCCGAATGCAGCTTTCCACTAGCTGCGTTCTACTGGCCGTGAGAACGCAGCAGCACTGGAAGTCAGGACGTTGCGTTTATACCGCTCTACTGCACCGAGTGACAGCACCATTGAGGCCTGCAGCTTGCCCCTTGCGTCCCATGAGCTTCTGACAAACATGTCTGGTGAGGATGTTCGTAACTCCATGTGCAGGCAGTGTGGAACTGGGAAGGACCGCAAGTCAGCTCATCTCACAGAAGAAAGTTCTTCTGAGAGAGAGCTAGCAACTAGGTCCTCAGGGTTGGAAGTTAGTATGTACCACCCATCTGAGGGAGGAAGTCGTCAGAAGTCACTGGATTGAGCTAAGAGACACTTGCCTCTCCCAAAGCTTGAATCCCGTGTCCAACGAAATCCCTTGGCTGCAAAGGGTACAGGCGGTCAGCATGTGGGAGGTTGAAGCCATAAGCTCAACCCAAAGGAGTGTGCATGCCTTGGAGGCAGCTGTGTGCTAGGCGCGAAATTGACAAGCCAGTCACTTGGTTCTCTCTCGGCTCCTGTCCCGCGTAGAACGAAATGCTGTGCAAGCGAACCGTACAGGCATCAGGATGTGGGAGCGAAAGGCCATAAGCTCAACTCTCAGAAGTGTGTACGCTTTGCAGGCAGATGCCTGCCAGACACTAATTGATGGAAGCTAGGACCGAGCTACACTCTCATTGAACAAGGACGTTTGCAATTGTCTGTATTGAGATCAGATACACTTGAGGAGAATCCTGTCACTTCCACATGCTTTTCACACTACGTGTTCCGGCGCCTAACATAGGGATGCTGAGACCTATCTGTAGGGGCAGTTAGGATGGGGGAGGGTCCTGCCCTGACCTCAGCTCGCACAAGGAAGCATGCCTAGAAGCCAGCTTTCAACTAGCTGCGTTCCTAGGGCACTGAGAACGTAGCAGTACTCTAAGCCAGGAGGTACCCAGAATACCACTCCACTGCAGCTGGAGACACCATCCAAGTCCGCTTATTCCACTTGCGTCTCACAAGCCTCTGACAAACTGCTGAGGTGCAGATGTTCGAAACTCATTCTGCAGGCAGTGTGCAACTGTGAGGGACTGAGGGTGAGCTCAACTCTCCGAAGTAAGTTGCTTTTGGACAAGGCGTTCAGGTAGCTTCTCTCGTATGGCACTTAGGATGTAGCACCTGGCTCACACAGGAAATACTAGGAAATCGCTAGATTGAGCTTGGATGCACTAGTCTTGTGTGCCGGGACTTTCCACTTACCTCTCACAACACTTCAGTCACGCATCGGGGCTAGGCCTGTTAGGAGCGCGGTGTACCTGCAGGCAGGATGTGGGAGGGACAGTCCATAAGCTCAACTCTCGGAAGTGTGTATGCTTTGCAGGCAGATGTCTGCTAGACGCTTTGTGGGAGCTAGGACCGAGCTACACTCTCATTGAACAAGGACGTTTGCAATGTCTGTATTGAGATCAGATACACTTGAGGAGAATCCTGTCACTTCCACATGCTTTTCACACAACCTCTTCCGGCGCCTAACATAAGGATGCTGGGAACTATGTCTACAGGCAGTCAGGATGCAGGAGGGTCCTGCCCTGACCTCAGCTCGCACAAGGAAGCATGCCTAGAAGCCAGCTTTCAACTAGCTGCGTTTTTAGGGCACGTGAGAACGTAGCAGTACTCTAAGCCAGGAGGTACTCAGAATACCACTCCACTGCAGCTGGAGACACCATCCAGGTCTGCTTATTCCACTTGTGTCTCACAAGCCTCTGACAAACGGCTCTGGTGCAGATGTTGGAAACTCATTCTGCAGGCAGTGTGCAACTGTGAGGGACTGAGGGTGAGCTCAACTCTCCGAAGTAAGTTGCTTTTTCGACAAGGCGTTCAGCTAGCTTCTCTCGTATGGCACTTAGGATGTAGCACCTGGCTCACACAGGAAATACTAGGAAATCGCTAGATTGAGCTAGGAGGCACTAGTCTTGTTGGCCCGGACTTTCCATTTACCTCTCACAACACTTCAGTCACGCATCGAGCCTAGGCCTGTTAGGAGCGAGGTGTACCTGCAGGCAGGATGTGGGAGGGACAGGCCATAAGCTCAACTCTCAGGAGCGTGTATGCCTAGGAGGCAGATGTCTGCTCCCCACTCATACAGGGGAGTTAGAACCTAGCTACACTCTAATTGAACAAGGACGTTGGCAATCGCTGTATTCAACTCAGATTGCGTGAGGACAGGCCTGACGCTTCCACACGCATTTCTCAACACCTCTCTCTGCACCTGACATGAGGATGTTGGCAGCTCCACCCACAAGGGCACCCGAGGCGGGAGGGTCCTTCTTTGAGCTCAACTCTCCAAAGGTAGCATGCCCCGAATGCAGCTTTCCACTAGCTGCGTTCTACTGGCCGTGAGAACGCAGCAGCACTGGAAGTCAGGACGTTGCGTTTATACCGCTCTACTGCACCGAGTGACAGCACCATTGAGGCCTGCAGCTTGCCCCTTGCGTCCCATGAGCTTCTGACAAACATGTCTGGTGAGGATGTTCGTAACTCCATGTGCAGGCAGTGTGGAACTGGGAAGGACCGCAAGTCAGCTCATCTCACAGAAGAAAGTTCTTCTGAGAGAGAGCTAGCAACTAGGTCCTCAGGGTTGGAAGTTAGTATGTACCACCCATCTGAGGGAGGAAGTCGTCAGAAGTCACTGGATTGAGCTAAGAGACACTTGCCTCTCCCAAAGCTTGAATCCCGTGTCCAACGAAATCCCTTGGCTGCAAAGGGTACAGGCGGTCAGCATGTGGGAGGTTGAAGCCATAAGCTCAACCCAAAGGAGTGTGCATGCCTTGGAGGCAGCTGTGTGCTAGGCGCGAAATTGACAAGCCAGTCACTTGGTTCTCTCTCGGCTCCTGTCCCGCGTAGAACGAAATGCTGTGCAAGCGAACCGTACAGGCATCAGGATGTGGGAGCGAAAGGCCATAAGCTCAACTCTCAGAAGTGTGTACGCTTTGCAGGCAGATGCCTGCCAGACACTAATTGATGGAAGCTAGGACCGAGCTACACTCTCATTGAACAAGGACGTTTGCAATTGTCTGTATTGAGATCAGATACACTTGAGGAGAATCCTGTCACTTCCACATGCTTTTCACACTACGTGTTCCGGCGCCTAACATAGGGATGCTGAGACCTATCTGTAGGGGCAGTTAGGATGGGGGAGGGTCCTGCCCTGACCTCAGCTCGCACAAGGAAGCATGCCTAGAAGCCAGCTTTCAACTAGCTGCGTTCCTAGGGCACTGAGAACGTAGCAGTACTCTAAGCCAGGAGGTACCCAGAATACCACTCCACTGCAGCTGGAGACACCATCCAAGTCCGCTTATTCCACTTGCGTCTCACAAGCCTCTGACAAACTGCTGAGGTGCAGATGTTCGAAACTCATTCTGCAGGCAGTGTGCAACTGTGAGGGACTGAGGGTGAGCTCAACTCTCCGAAGTAAGTTGCTTTTGGACAAGGCGTTCAGCTAGCTTCTCTCGTATGGCACTTAGGATGTAGCACCTGGCTCACACAGGAAATACTAGGAAATCGCTAGATTGAGCTTGGATGCACTAGTCTTGTGTGCCGGGACTTTCCACTTACCTCTCACAACACTTCAGTCACGCATCGGGGCTAGGCCTGTTAGGAGCGCGGTGTACCTGCAGGCAGGATGTGGGAGGGACAGTCCATAAGCTCAACTCTCGGAAGTGTGTATGCTTTGCAGGCAGATGTCTGCTAGACGCTTTGTGGGAGCTAGGACCGAGCTACACTCTCATTGAACAAGGACGTTTGCAATGTCTGTATTGAGATCAGATACACTTGAGGAGAATCCTGTCACTTCCACATGCTTTTCACACAACCTCTTCCGGCGCCTAACATAAGGATGCTGGGAACTATGTCTACAGGCAGTCAGGATGCAGGAGGGTCCTGCCCTGACCTCAGCTCGCACAAGGAAGCATGCCTAGAAGCCAGCTTTCAACTAGCTGCGTTTTTAGGGCACGTGAGAACGTAGCAGTACTCTAAGCCAGGAGGTACTCAGAATACCACTCCACTGCAGCTGGAGACACCATCCAGGTCTGCTTATTCCACTTGTGTCTCACAAGCCTCTGACAAACGGCTCTGGTGCAGATGTTGGAAACTCATTCTGCTGGCAGTGTGCAACTGTGAGGGACTGAGGGTGAGCTCAACTCTCCGAAGTAAGTTGCCTTTTGGACAAGGCGTTCAGCTAGCTTCTCTCGTATGGCACTTAGGATGTAGCACCTGGCTCACACAGGAAATACTAGGAAATCGCTAGATTGAGCTAGGAGGCACTAGTCTTGTTGGCCCGGACTTTCCATTTACCTCTCACAACACTTCAGTCACGCATCGAGCCTAGGCCTGTTAGGAGCGAGGTGTACCTGCAGGCAGGATGTGGGAGGGACAGGCCATAAGCTCAACTCTCAGGAGCGTGTATGCCTAGGAGGCAGATGTCTGCTCCCCACTCATACAGGGGAGTTAGAACCTAGCTACACTCTAATTGAACAAGGACGTTGGCAATCGCTGTATTCAACTCAGATTGCGTGAGGACAGGCCTGACGCTTCCACACGCATTTCTCAACACCTCTCTCTGCACCTGACATGAGGATGTTGGCAGCTCCACCCACAAGGGCACCCGAGGCGGGAGGGTCCTTCTTTGAGCTCAACTCTCCAAAGGTAGCATGCCCCGAATGCAGCTTTCCACTAGCTGCGTTCTACTGGCCGTGAGAACGCAGCAGCACTGGAAGTCAGGACGTTGCGTTTATACCGCTCTACTGCACCGAGTGACAGCACCATTGAGGCCTGCAGCTTGCCCCTTGCGTCCCATGAGCTTCTGACAAACATGTCTGGTGAGGATGTTCGTAACTCCATGTGCAGGCAGTGTGGAACTGGGAAGGACCGCAAGTCAGCTCATCTCACAGAAGAAAGTTCTTCTGAGAGAGAGCTAGCAACTAGGTCCTCAGGGTTGGAAGTTAGTATGTACCACCCATCTGAGGGAGGAAGTCGTCAGAAGTCACTGGATTGAGCTAAGAGACACTTGCCTCTCCCAAAGCTTGAATCCCGTGTCCAACGAAATCCCTTGGCTGCAAAGGGTACAGGCGGTCAGCATGTGGGAGGTTGAAGCCATAAGCTCAACCCAAAGGAGTGTGCATGCCTTGGAGGCAGCTGTGTGCTAGGCGCGAAATTGACAAGCCAGTCACTTGGTTCTCTCTCGGCTCCTGTCCCGCGTAGAACGAAATGCTGTGCAAGCGAACCGTACAGGCATCAGGATGTGGGAGCGAAAGGCCATAAGCTCAACTCTCAGAAGTGTGTACGCTTTGCAGGCAGATGCCTGCCAGACACTAATTGATGGAAGCTAGGACCGAGCTACACTCTCATTGAACAAGGACGTTTGCAATTGTCTGTATTGAGATCAGATACACTTGAGGAGAATCCTGTCACTTCCACATGCTTTTCACACTACGTGTTCCGGCGCCTAACATAGGGATGCTGAGACCTATCTGTAGGGGCAGTTAGGATGGGGGAGGGTCCTGCCCTGACCTCAGCTCGCACAAGGAAGCATGCCTAGAAGCCAGCTTTCAACTAGCTGCGTTCCTAGGGCACTGAGAACGTAGCAGTACTCTAAGCCAGGAGGTACCCAGAATACCACTCCACTGCAGCTGGAGACACCATCCAAGTCCGCTTATTCCACTTGCGTCTCACAAGCCTCTGACAAACTGCTGAGGTGCAGATGTTCGAAACTCATTCTGCAGGCAGTGTGCAACTGTGAGGGACTGAGGGTGAGCTCAACTCTCCGAAGTAAGTTGCTTTTGGACAAGGCGTTCAGCTAGCTTCTCTCGTATGGCACTTAGGATGTAGCACCTGGCTCACACAGGAAATACTAGGAAATCGCTAGATTGAGCTTGGATGCACTAGTCTTGTGTGCCGGGACTTTCCACTTACCTCTCACAACACTTCAGTCACGCATCGGGGCTAGGCCTGTTAGGAGCGCGGTGTACCTGCAGGCAGGATGTGGGAGGGACAGTCCATAAGCTCAACTCTCGGAAGTGTGTATGCTTTGCAGGCAGATGTCTGCTAGACGCTTTGTGGGAGCTAGGACCGAGCTACACTCTCATTGAACAAGGACGTTTGCAATGTCTGTATTGAGATCAGATACACTTGAGGAGAATCCTGTCACTTCCACATGCTTTTCACACAACCTCTTCCGGCGCCTAACATAAGGATGCTGGGAACTATGTCTACAGGCAGTCAGGATGCAGGAGGGTCCTGCCCTGACCTCAGCTCGCACAAGGAAGCATGCCTAGAAGCCAGCTTTCAACTAGCTGCGTTTTTAGGGCACTGAGAACGTAGCAGTACTCTAAGCCAGGAGGTACCCAGAATACCACTCCACTGCAGCTGGAGACACCATCCAGGTCTGCTTATTCCACTTGTGTCTCACAAGCCTCTGACAAACGGCTCTGGTGCAGATGTTGGAAACTCATTCTGCTGGCAGTGTGCAACTGTGAGGGACTGAGGGTGAGCTCAACTCTCCGAAGTAAGTTGCCTTTTGGACAAGGCGTTCAGCTAGCTTCTCTCGTATGGCACTTAGGATGTAGCACCTGGCTCACACAGGAAATACTAGGAAATCGCTAGATTGAGCTAGGAGGCACTAGTCTTGTTGGCCCGGACTTTCCATTTACCTCTCACAACACTTCAGTCACGCATCGAGCCTAGGCCTGTTAGGAGCGAGGTGTACCTGCAGGCAGGATGTGGGAGGGACAGGCCATAAGCTCAACTCTCAGGAGCGTGTATGCCTAGGAGGCAGATGTCTGCTCCCCACTCATACAGGGGAGTTAGAACCTAGCTACACTCTAATTGAACAAGGACGTTGGCAATCGCTGTATTCAACTCAGATTGCGTGAGGACAGGCCTGACGCTTCCACACGCATTTCTCAACACCTCTCTCTGCACCTGACATGAGGATGTTGGCAGCTCCACCCACAAGGGCACCCGAGGCGGGAGGGTCCTTCTTTGAGCTCAACTCTCCAAAGGTAGCATGCCCCGAATGCAGCTTTCCACTAGCTGCGTTCTACTGGCCGTGAGAACGCAGCAGCACTGGAAGTCAGGACGTTGCGTTTATACCGCTCTACTGCACCGAGTGACAGCACCATTGAGGCCTGCAGCTTGCCCCTTGCGTCCCATGAGCTTCTGACAAACATGTCTGGTGAGGATGTTCGTAACTCCATGTGCAGGCAGTGTGGAACTGGGAAGGACCGCAAGTCAGCTCATCTCACAGAAGAAAGTTCTTCTGAGAGAGAGCTAGCAACTAGGTCCTCAGGGTTGGAAGTTAGTATGTACCACCCATCTGAGGGAGGAAGTCGTCAGAAGTCACTGGATTGAGCTAAGAGACACTTGCCTCTCCCAAAGCTTGAATCCCGTGTCCAACGAAATCCCTTGGCTGCAAAGGGTACAGGCGGTCAGCATGTGGGAGGTTGAAGCCATAAGCTCAACCCAAAGGAGTGTGCATGCCTTGGAGGCAGCTGTGTGCTAGGCGCGAAATTGACAAGCCAGTCACTTGGTTCTCTCTCGGCTCCTGTCCCGCGTAGAACGAAATGCTGTGCAAGCGAACCGTACAGGCATCAGGATGTGGGAGCGAAAGGCCATAAGCTCAACTCTCAGAAGTGTGTACGCTTTGCAGGCAGATGCCTGCCAGACACTAATTGATGGAAGCTAGGACCGAGCTACACTCTCATTGAACAAGGACGTTTGCAATTGTCTGTATTGAGATCAGATACACTTGAGGAGAATCCTGTCACTTCCACATGCTTTTCACACTACGTGTTCCGGCGCCTAACATAGGGATGCTGAGACCTATCTGTAGGGGCAGTTAGGATGGGGGAGGGTCCTGCCCTGACCTCAGCTCGCACAAGGAAGCATGCCTAGAAGCCAGCTTTCAACTAGCTGCGTTCCTAGGGCACTGAGAACGTAGCAGTACTCTAAGCCAGGAGGTACCCAGAATACCACTCCACTGCAGCTGGAGACACCATCCAAGTCCGCTTATTCCACTTGCGTCTCACAAGCCTCTGACAAACTGCTGAGGTGCAGATGTTCGAAACTCATTCTGCAGGCAGTGTGCAACTGTGAGGGACTGAGGGTGAGCTCAACTCTCCGAAGTAAGTTGCTTTTGGACAAGGCGTTCAGCTAGCTTCTCTCGTATGGCACTTAGGATGTAGCACCTGGCTCACACAGGAAATACTAGGAAATCGCTAGATTGAGCTTGGATGCACTAGTCTTGTGTGCCGGGACTTTCCACTTACCTCTCACAACACTTCAGTCACGCATCGGGGCTAGGCCTGTTAGGAGCGCGGTGTACCTGCAGGCAGGATGTGGGAGGGACAGTCCATAAGCTCAACTCTCGGAAGTGTGTATGCTTTGCAGGCAGATGTCTGCTAGACGCTTTGTGGGAGCTAGGACCGAGCTACACTCTCATTGAACAAGGACGTTTGCAATGTCTGTATTGAGATCAGATACACTTGAGGAGAATCCTGTCACTTCCACATGCTTTTCACACAACCTCTTCCGGCGCCTAACATAAGGATGCTGGGAACTATGTCTACAGGCAGTCAGGATGCAGGAGGGTCCTGCCCTGACCTCAGCTCGCACAAGGAAGCATGCCTAGAAGCCAGCTTTCAACTAGCTGCGTTTTTAGGGCACTGAGAACGTAGCAGTACTCTAAGCCAGGAGGTACCAGAATACCACTCCACTGCAGCTGGAGACACCATCCAGGTCTGCTTATTCCACTTGTGTCTCACAAGCCTCTGACAAACGGCTCTGGTGCAGATGTTGGAAACTCATTCTGCTGGGCAGTGTGCAACTGTGAGGGACTGAGGGTGAGCTCAACTCTCCGAAGTAAGTTGCCTTTTGGACAAGGCGTTCAGCTAGCTTCTCTCGTATGGCACTTAGGATGTAGCACCTGGCTCACACAGGAAATACTAGGAAATCGCTAGATTGAGCTAGGAGGCACTAGTCTTGTTGGCCCGGACTTTCCATTTACCTCTCACAACACTTCAGTCACGCATCGAGCCTAGGCCTGTTAGGAGCGAGGTGTACCTGCAGGCAGGATGTGGGAGGGACAGGCCATAAGCTCAACTCTCAGGAGCGTGTATGCCTAGGAGGCAGATGTCTGCTCCCCACTCATACAGGGGAGTTAGAACCTAGCTACACTCTAATTGAACAAGGACGTTGGCAATCGCTGTATTCAACTCAGATTGCGTGAGGACAGGCCTGACGCTTCCACACGCATTTCTCAACACCTCTCTCTGCACCTGACATGAGGATGTTGGCAGCTCCACCCACAAGGGCACCCGAGGCGGGAGGGTCCTTCTTTGAGCTCAACTCTCCAAAGGTAGCATGCCCCGAATGCAGCTTTCCACTAGCTGCGTTCTACTGGCCGTGAGAACGCAGCAGCACTGGAAGTCAGGACGTTGCGTTTATACCGCTCTACTGCACCGAGTGACAGCACCATTGAGGCCTGCAGCTTGCCCCTTGCGTCCCATGAGCTTCTGACAAACATGTCTGGTGAGGATGTTCGTAACTCCATGTGCAGGCAGTGTGGAACTGGGAAGGACCGCAAGTCAGCTCATCTCACAGAAGAAAGTTCTTCTGAGAGAGAGCTAGCAACTAGGTCCTCAGGGTTGGAAGTTAGTATGTACCACCCATCTGAGGGAGGAAGTCGTCAGAAGTCACTGGATTGAGCTAAGAGACACTTGCCTCTCCCAAAGCTTGAATCCCGTGTCCAACGAAATCCCTTGGCTGCAAAGGGTACAGGCGGTCAGCATGTGGGAGGTTGAAGCCATAAGCTCAACCCAAAGGAGTGTGCATGCCTTGGAGGCAGCTGTGTGCTAGGCGCGAAATTGACAAGCCAGTCACTTGGTTCTCTCTCGGCTCCTGTCCCGCGTAGAACGAAATGCTGTGCAAGCGAACCGTACAGGCATCAGGATGTGGGAGCGAAAGGCCATAAGCTCAACTCTCAGAAGTGTGTACGCTTTGCAGGCAGATGCCTGCCAGACACTAATTGATGGAAGCTAGGACCGAGCTACACTCTCATTGAACAAGGACGTTTGCAATTGTCTGTATTGAGATCAGATACACTTGAGGAGAATCCTGTCACTTCCACATGCTTTTCACACTACGTGTTCCGGCGCCTAACATAGGGATGCTGAGACCTATCTGTAGGGGCAGTTAGGATGGGGGAGGGTCCTGCCCTGACCTCAGCTCGCACAAGGAAGCATGCCTAGAAGCCAGCTTTCAACTAGCTGCGTTCCTAGGGCACTGAGAACGTAGCAGTACTCTAAGCCAGGAGGTACCCAGAATACCACTCCACTGCAGCTGGAGACACCATCCAAGTCCGCTTATTCCACTTGCGTCTCACAAGCCTCTGACAAACTGCTGAGGTGCAGATGTTCGAAACTCATTCTGCAGGCAGTGTGCAACTGTGAGGGACTGAGGGTGAGCTCAACTCTCCGAAGTAAGTTGCTTTTGGACAAGGCGTTCAGCTAGCTTCTCTCGTATGGCACTTAGGATGTAGCACCTGGCTCACACAGGAAATACTAGGAAATCGCTAGATTGAGCTTGGATGCACTAGTCTTGTGTGCCGGGACTTTCCACTTACCTCTCACAACACTTCAGTCACGCATCGGGGCTAGGCCTGTTAGGAGCGCGGTGTACCTGCAGGCAGGATGTGGGAGGGACAGTCCATAAGCTCAACTCTCGGAAGTGTGTATGCTTTGCAGGCAGATGTCTGCTAGACGCTTTGTGGGAGCTAGGACCGAGCTACACTCTCATTGAACAAGGACGTTTGCAATGTCTGTATTGAGATCAGATACACTTGAGGAGAATCCTGTCACTTCCACATGCTTTTCACACAACCTCTTCCGGCGCCTAACATAAGGATGCTGGGAACTATGTCTACAGGCAGTCAGGATGCAGGAGGGTCCTGCCCTGACCTCAGCTCGCACAAGGAAGCATGCCTAGAAGCCAGCTTTCAACTAGCTGCGTTTTTAGGGCACTGAGAACGTAGCAGTACTCTAAGCCAGGAGGTACTCAGAATACCACTCCACTGCAGCTGGAGACACCATCCAGGTCTGCTTATTCCACTTGTGTCTCACAAGCCTCTGACAAACGGCTCTGGTGCAGATGTTGGAAACTCATTCTGCAGGGCAGTGTGCAACTGTGAGGGACTGAGGGTGAGCTCAACTCTCCGAAGTAAGTTGCCTTTTGGACAAGGCGTTCAGCTAGCTTCTCTCGTATGGCACTTAGGATGTAGCACCTGGCTCACACAGGAAATACTAGGAAATCGCTAGATTGAGCTAGGAGGCACTAGTCTTGTTGGCCCGGACTTTCCATTTACCTCTCACAACACTTCAGTCACGCATCGAGCCTAGGCCTGTTAGGAGCGAGGTGTACCTGCAGGCAGGATGTGGGAGGGACAGGCCATAAGCTCAACTCTCAGGAGCGTGTATGCCTAGGAGGCAGATGTCTGCTCCCCACTCATACAGGGGAGTTAGAACCTAGCTACACTCTAATTGAACAAGGACGTTGGCAATCGCTGTATTCAACTCAGATTGCGTGAGGACAGGCCTGACGCTTCCACACGCATTTCTCAACACCTCTCTCTGCACCTGACATGAGGATGTTGGCAGCTCCACCCACAAGGGCACCCGAGGCGGGAGGGTCCTTCTTTGAGCTCAACTCTCCAAAGGTAGCATGCCCCGAATGCAGCTTTCCACTAGCTGCGTTCTACTGGCCGTGAGAACGCAGCAGCACTGGAAGTCAGGACGTTGCGTTTATACCGCTCTACTGCACCGAGTGACAGCACCATTGAGGCCTGCAGCTTGCCCCTTGCGTCCCATGAGCTTCTGACAAACATGTCTGGTGAGGATGTTCGTAACTCCATGTGCAGGCAGTGTGGAACTGGGAAGGACCGCAAGTCAGCTCATCTCACAGAAGAAAGTTCTTCTGAGAGAGAGCTAGCAACTAGGTCCTCAGGGTTGGAAGTTAGTATGTACCACCCATCTGAGGGAGGAAGTCGTCAGAAGTCACTGGATTGAGCTAAGAGACACTTGCCTCTCCCAAAGCTTGAATCCCGTGTCCAACGAAATCCCTTGGCTGCAAAGGGTACAGGCGGTCAGCATGTGGGAGGTTGAAGCCATAAGCTCAACCCAAAGGAGTGTGCATGCCTTGGAGGCAGCTGTGTGCTAGGCGCGAAATTGACAAGCCAGTCACTTGGTTCTCTCTCGGCTCCTGTCCCGCGTAGAACGAAATGCTGTGCAAGCGAACCGTACAGGCATCAGGATGTGGGAGCGAAAGGCCATAAGCTCAACTCTCAGAAGTGTGTACGCTTTGCAGGCAGATGCCTGCCAGACACTAATTGATGGAAGCTAGGACCGAGCTACACTCTCATTGAACAAGGACGTTTGCAATTGTCTGTATTGAGATCAGATACACTTGAGGAGAATCCTGTCACTTCCACATGCTTTTCACACTACGTGTTCCGGCGCCTAACATAGGGATGCTGAGACCTATCTGTAGGGGCAGTTAGGATGGGGGAGGGTCCTGCCCTGACCTCAGCTCGCACAAGGAAGCATGCCTAGAAGCCAGCTTTCAACTAGCTGCGTTCCTAGGGCACTGAGAACGTAGCAGTACTCTAAGCCAGGAGGTACCCAGAATACCACTCCACTGCAGCTGGAGACACCATCCAAGTCCGCTTATTCCACTTGCGTCTCACAAGCCTCTGACAAACTGCTGAGGTGCAGATGTTCGAAACTCATTCTGCAGGCAGTGTGCAACTGTGAGGGACTGAGGGTGAGCTCAACTCTCCGAAGTAAGTTGCTTTTGGACAAGGCGTTCAGCTAGCTTCTCTCGTATGGCACTTAGGATGTAGCACCTGGCTCACACAGGAAATACTAGGAAATCGCTAGATTGAGCTTGGATGCACTAGTCTTGTGTGCCGGGACTTTCCACTTACCTCTCACAACACTTCAGTCACGCATCGGGGCTAGGCCTGTTAGGAGCGCGGTGTACCTGCAGGCAGGATGTGGGAGGGACAGTCCATAAGCTCAACTCTCGGAAGTGTGTATGCTTTGCAGGCAGATGTCTGCTAGACGCTTTGTGGGAGCTAGGACCGAGCTACACTCTCATTGAACAAGGACGTTTGCAATGTCTGTATTGAGATCAGATACACTTGAGGAGAATCCTGTCACTTCCACATGCTTTTCACACAACCTCTTCCGGCGCCTAACATAAGGATGCTGGGAACTATGTCTACAGGCAGTCAGGATGCAGGAGGGTCCTGCCCTGACCTCAGCTCGCACAAGGAAGCATGCCTAGAAGCCAGCTTTCAACTAGCTGCGTTTTTAGGGCACTGAGAACGTAGCAGTACTCTAAGCCAGGAGGTACCCAGAATACCACTCCACTGCAGCTGGAGACACCATCCAGGTCTGCTTATTCCACTTGTGTCTCACAAGCCTCTGACAAACGGCTCTGGTGCAGATGTTGGAAACTCATTCTGCTGGGCAGTGTGCAACTGTGAGGGACTGAGGGTGAGCTCAACTCTCCGAAGTAAGTTGCCTTTTGGACAAGGCGTTCAGCTAGCTTCTCTCGTATGGCACTTAGGATGTAGCACCTGGCTCACACAGGAAATACTAGGAAATCGCTAGATTGAGCTAGGAGGCACTAGTCTTGTTGGCCCGGACTTTCCATTTACCTCTCACAACACTTCAGTCACGCATCGAGCCTAGGCCTGTTAGGAGCGAGGTGTACCTGCAGGCAGGATGTGGGAGGGACAGGCCATAAGCTCAACTCTCAGGAGCGTGTATGCCTAGGAGGCAGATGTCTGCTCCCCACTCATACAGGGGAGTTAGAACCTAGCTACACTCTAATTGAACAAGGACGTTGGCAATCGCTGTATTCAACTCAGATTGCGTGAGGACAGGCCTGACGCTTCCACACGCATTTCTCAACACCTCTCTCTGCACCTGACATGAGGATGTTGGCAGCTCCACCCACAAGGGCACCCGAGGCGGGAGGGTCCTTCTTTGAGCTCAACTCTCCAAAGGTAGCATGCCCCGAATGCAGCTTTCCACTAGCTGCGTTCTACTGGCCGTGAGAACGCAGCAGCACTGGAAGTCAGGACGTTGCGTTTATACCGCTCTACTGCACCGAGTGACAGCACCATTGAGGCCTGCAGCTTGCCCCTTGCGTCCCATGAGCTTCTGACAAACATGTCTGGTGAGGATGTTCGTAACTCCATGTGCAGGCAGTGTGGAACTGGGAAGGACCGCAAGTCAGCTCATCTCACAGAAGAAAGTTCTTCTGAGAGAGAGCTAGCAACTAGGTCCTCAGGGTTGGAAGTTAGTATGTACCACCCATCTGAGGGAGGAAGTCGTCAGAAGTCACTGGATTGAGCTAAGAGACACTTGCCTCTCCCAAAGCTTGAATCCCGTGTCCAACGAAATCCCTTGGCTGCAAAGGGTACAGGCGGTCAGCATGTGGGAGGTTGAAGCCATAAGCTCAACCCAAAGGAGTGTGCATGCCTTGGAGGCAGCTGTGTGCTAGGCGCGAAATTGACAAGCCAGTCACTTGGTTCTCTCTCGGCTCCTGTCCCGCGTAGAACGAAATGCTGTGCAAGCGAACCGTACAGGCATCAGGATGTGGGAGCGAAAGGCCATAAGCTCAACTCTCAGAAGTGTGTACGCTTTGCAGGCAGATGCCTGCCAGACACTAATTGATGGAAGCTAGGACCGAGCTACACTCTCATTGAACAAGGACGTTTGCAATTGTCTGTATTGAGATCAGATACACTTGAGGAGAATCCTGTCACTTCCACATGCTTTTCACACTACGTGTTCCGGCGCCTAACATAGGGATGCTGAGACCTATCTGTAGGGGCAGTTAGGATGGGGGAGGGTCCTGCCCTGACCTCAGCTCGCACAAGGAAGCATGCCTAGAAGCCAGCTTTCAACTAGCTGCGTTCCTAGGGCACTGAGAACGTAGCAGTACTCTAAGCCAGGAGGTACCCAGAATACCACTCCACTGCAGCTGGAGACACCATCCAAGTCCGCTTATTCCACTTGCGTCTCACAAGCCTCTGACAAACTGCTGAGGTGCAGATGTTCGAAACTCATTCTGCAGGCAGTGTGCAACTGTGAGGGACTGAGGGTGAGCTCAACTCTCCGAAGTAAGTTGCTTTTGGACAAGGCGTTCAGGTAGCTTCTCTCGTATGGCACTTAGGATGTAGCACCTGGCTCACACAGGAAATACTAGGAAATCGCTAGATTGAGCTTGGATGCACTAGTCTTGTGTGCCGGGACTTTCCACTTACCTCTCACAACACTTCAGTCACGCATCGGGGCTAGGCCTGTTAGGAGCGCGGTGTACCTGCAGGCAGGATGTGGGAGGGACAGTCCATAAGCTCAACTCTCGGAAGTGTGTATGCTTTGCAGGCAGATGTCTGCTAGACGCTTTGTGGGAGCTAGGACCGAGCTACACTCTCATTGAACAAGGACGTTTGCAATGTCTGTATTGAGATCAGATACACTTGAGGAGAATCCTGTCACTTCCACATGCTTTTCACACAACCTCTTCCGGCGCCTAACATAAGGATGCTGGGAACTATGTCTACAGGCAGTCAGGATGCAGGAGGGTCCTGCCCTGACCTCAGCTCGCACAAGGAAGCATGCCTAGAAGCCAGCTTTCAACTAGCTGCGTTTTTAGGGCACTGAGAACGTAGCAGTACTCTAAGCCAGGAGGTACCCAGAATACCACTCCACTGCAGCTGGAGACACCATCCAGGTCTGCTTATTCCACTTGTGTCTCACAAGCCTCTGACAAACGGCTCTGGTGCAGATGTTGGAAACTCATTCTGCTGGGCAGTGTGCAACTGTGAGGGACTGAGGGTGAGCTCAACTCTCCGAAGTAAGTTGCCTTTTGGACAAGGCGTTCAGCTAGCTTCTCTCGTATGGCACTTAGGATGTAGCACCTGGCTCACACAGGAAATACTAGGAAATCGCTAGATTGAGCTTGGATGCACTAGTCTTGTGTGCCGGGACTTTCCACTTACCTCTCACAACACTTCAGTCACGCATCGGGGCTAGGCCTGTTAGGAGCGCGGTGTACCTGCAGGCAGGATGTGGGAGGGACAGTCCATAAGCTCAACTCTCAGGAGCGTGTATGCCTAGGAGGCAGATGTCTGCTCCCCACTCATACAGGGGAGTTAGAACCTAGCTACACTCTAATTGAACAAGGACGTTGGCAATCGCTGTATTCAACTCAGATTGCGTGAGGACAGGCCTGACGCTTCCACACGCATTTCTCAACACCTCTCTCTGCACCTGACATGAGGATGTTGGCAGCTCCACCCACAAGGGCACCCGAGGCGGGAGGGTCCTTCTTTGAGCTCAACTCTCCAAAGGTAGCATGCCCCGAATGCAGCTTTCCACTAGCTGCGTTCTACTGGCCGTGAGAACGCAGCAGCACTGGAAGTCAGGACGTTGCGTTTATACCGCTCTACTGCACCGAGTGACAGCACCATTGAGGCCTGCAGCTTGCCCCTTGCGTCCCATGAGCTTCTGACAAACATGTCTGGTGAGGATGTTCGTAACTCCATGTGCAGGCAGTGTGGAACTGGGAAGGACCGCAAGTCAGCTCATCTCACAGAAGAAAGTTCTTCTGAGAGAGAGCTAGCAACTAGGTCCTCAGGGTTGGAAGTTAGTATGTACCACCCATCTGAGGGAGGAAGTCGGCAGAAGTCACTGGATTGAGCTAAGAGACACTTGCCTCTCCCAAAGCTTGAATCCCGTGTCCAACGAAATCCCTTGGCTGCAAAGGGTACAGGCGGTCAGCATGTGGGAGGTTGAAGCCATAAGCTCAACCCAAAGGAGTGTGCATGCCTTGGAGGCAGCTGTGTGCTAGGCGCGAAATTGACAAGCCAGTCACTTGGTTCTCTCTCGGCTCCTGTCCCGCGTAGAACGAAATGCTGTGCAAGCGAACCGTACAGGCATCAGGATGTGGGAGCGAAAGGCCATAAGCTCAACTCTCAGAAGTGTGTACGCTTTGCAGGCAGATGCCTGCCAGACACTAATTGATGGAAGCTAGGACCGAGCTACACTCTCATTGAACAAGGACGTTTGCAATTGTCTGTATTGAGATCAGATACACTTGAGGAGAATCCTGTCACTTCCACATGCTTTTCACACTACGTGTTCCGGCGCCTAACATAGGGATGCTGAGACCTATCTGTAGGGGCAGTTAGGATGGGGGAGGGTCCTGCCCTGACCTCAGCTCGCACAAGGAAGCATGCCTAGAAGCCAGCTTTCAACTAGCTGCGTTCCTAGGGCACTGAGAACGTAGCAGTACTCTAAGCCAGGAGGTACCCAGAATACCACTCCACTGCAGCTGGAGACACCATCCAAGTCCGCTTATTCCACTTGCGTCTCACAAGCCTCTGACAAACTGCTGAGGTGCAGATGTTCGAAACTCATTCTGCAGGCAGTGTGCAACTGTGAGGGACTGAGGGTGAGCTCAACTCTCCGAAGTAAGTTGCTTTTGGACAAGGCGTTCAGCTAGCTTCTCTCGTATGGCACTTAGGATGTACCACCCGCCTCACACAGGAAATACTAGGAAATCGCTAGATTGAGCTTGGATGCACTAGTCTTGTGTGCCGGGACTTTCCACTTACCTCTCACAACACTTCAGTCACGCATCGGGGCTAGGCCTGTTAGGAGCGCGGTGTACCTGCAGGCAGGATGTGGGAGGGACAGTCCATAAGGTCAACTCTCAGGAGCGTGTATGCCTAGGAGGCAGATATCTGCTCCCCACTCATACAGGGGAGTTAGAACCTAGCTACACTCTAATTGAACAAGGACGTTGGCAATCGCTGTATTCAACTCAGATTGCGTGAGGACAGGCCTGACGCTTCCACACGCATTTCTCAACACCTCTCTCTGCACCTGACATGAGGATGTTGGCAGCTCCACCCACAAGGGCACCCGAGGCGGGAGGGTCCTTCTTTGAGCTCAACTCTCCAAAGGTAGCATGCCCCGAATGCAGCTTTCCACTAGCTGCGTTCTACTGGCCGTGAGAACGCAGCAGCACTGGAAGTCAGGACGTTGCGTTTATACCGCTCTACTGCACCGAGTGACAGCACCATTGAGGCCTGCAGCTTGCCCCTTGCGTCCCATGAGCTTCTGACAAACATGTCTGGTGAGGATGTTCGTAACTCCATGTGCAGGCAGTGTGGAACTGGGAAGGACCGCAAGTCAGCTCATCTCACAGAAGAAAGTTCTTCTGAGAGAGAGCTAGCAACTGGCAAGGCGTTCAGTAGCTTCTCTCGTATGGCACTTAGATGTAGCACCTGGCTCACACAGGAAATACTAGGAAATCGCTAGATTGAGCTTGGATGCACTAGTCTTGTGTGCCGGGACTTTCCACTTACCTCTCACAACACTTCAGTCACGCATCGGGGCTAGGCCTGTTAGGAGCGCGGTGTACCTGCAGGCAGGATGTGGGAGGGACAGTCCATAAGCTCAACTCTCGGAAGTGTGTATGCTTTGCAGGCAGATGTCTGCTAGACGCTTTGTGGGAGCTAGGACCGAGCTACACTCTCATTGAACAAGGACGTTTGCAATGTCTGTATTGAGATCAGATACACTTGAGGAGAATCCTGTCACTTCCACATGCTTTTCACACAACCTCTCTCCGGCGCCCTAACATAAGGATGCTGGGAACTATGTCTACGGGCAGTCAGGATGGGGGAGGGTCCTGCCCTGACCTCAGCTCGCACAAGGAAGCATGCCTAGAAGCCAGCTTTCAACTAGCTGCGTTCCTAGGGCACTGAGAACGTAGCAGTACTCTAAGCCAGGAGGTACCCAGAATACCACTCCACTGCAGCTGGAGACACCATCCAAGTCCGCTTATTCCACTTGCGTCTCACAAGCCTCTGACAAACTGCTGAGGTGCAGATGTTCGAAACTCATTCTGCAGGCAGTGTGCAACTGTGAGGGACTGAGGGTGAGCTCAACTCTCCGAAGTAAGTTGCTTTTGGACAAGGCGTTCAGCTAGCTTCTCTCGTATGGCACTTAGGATGTAGCACCTGGCTCACACAGGAAATACTAGGAAATCGCTAGATTGAGCTTGGATGCACTAGTCTTGTGTGCCGGGACTTTCCACTTACCTCTCACAACACTTCAGTCACGCATCGGGGCTAGGCCTGTTAGGAGCGCGGTGTACCTGCAGGCAGGATGTGGGAGGGACAGTCCATAAGCTCAACTCTCGGAAGTGTGTATGCTTTGCAGGCAGATGTCTGCTAGACGCTTTGTGGGAGCTAGGACCGAGCTACACTCTCATTGAACAAGGACGTTTGCAATGTCTGTATTGAGATCAGATACACTTGAGGAGAATCCTGTCACTTCCACATGCTTTTCACACTACGTGTTCCGGCGCCTAACATAAGGATGCTGGGAACTATGTCTACAGGCAGTCAGGATGCGGGAGGGTCCTGCCCTGACCTCAGCTCGCACAAGGAAGCATGCCTAGAAGCCAGCTTTCAACTAGCTGCGTTTTTAGGGCACTGAGAACGTAGCAGTACTCTAAGCCAGGAGGTACCCAGAATACCACTCCACTGCAGCTGGAGACACCATCCAGGTCTGCTTATTCCACTTGCGTCTCACAAGCCTCTGACAAACGGCTCTGGTGCAGATCTTGGAAACTCATTCTGCAGGCAGTGTGCAACTGTGAGGGACTGAGGGTGAGCTCAACTCTCCGAAGTTGCTTTTGGACAAGGCGTTCAAGCCAGCTTGTCTCGTATGGCACTTAGGATGTAGCACCTGGCTCACACAGGAAATACTAGGAAATCGCTAGATTGAGCTTGGATGCACTAGTCTTGTGGGCCGGGACTTTCCACTTACCTCTCACAACACTTAAGTCACGCATCGGGGCTAGGCCTGTTAGGAGTGCTGTGTACCTGCATGCAGGATGTGGGAGGGACAGTCCGTAAGCTCAACTCTCGGAAGTGTGTATGCTTTGCAGGCAGATGTCTGCTAGACGCTTTGTGGGAGCTAGGACCGAGCTACACTCTCATTGAACAAGGACGTTTGCAATGTCTGTATTGAGATCAGATACACTTGAGGAGAATCCTGTCACTTCCACATGCTTTTCACACAACCTCTTCCGGCGCCTAACATAAGGATGCTGGGAACTATGTCTACAGGCAGTCAGGATGCAGGAGGGTCCTGCCCTGACCTCAGCTCGCACAAGGAAGCATGCCTAGAAGCCAGCTTTCAACTAGCTGCGTTCGTAGGGCACTGAGAACGTAGCAGTACTCTAAGCCAGGAGGTACCCAGAATACCACTCCACTGCAGCTGGAGACACCATCCAGGTCTGCTGATTCCTCTTGCGTCTCACAAGCCTCTGACAAACGGCCTGGTGCAGATGTTGGAAACTCATTCTGCAGGCAGTGTGCAACTGTGAGGGACTGAGGGTGAGCTCAACTCTCCGAAGTAAGTTGCTTTTGGACAAGGCGTTCAGCTAGCTTCTCTCGTATGGCACTTAGGATGTAGCACCTGGCTCACACAGGAAATACTCGGAAATCGCCAGATTGAGCTAGGAGGAACTAGTCTTGTGGGCCGGGACTTTCGACTTACCTCTCACAACACTTCAGTCACGCATCGAGCCTAGGCCTGTTAGGGGCGAGGTGTACCTGCAGGCAGGATGTGGGAGGGACAGGCCATAAGCTCAACTCTCAGGAGCGTGTATGCCTGGGAGGCAGATGTCTGCTCCCCACTCATACAGGGGAGTTAGAACCTAGCTACACTCTAATTGAACAAGGACGTTGGCAATCGCTGTATTCAACTCAGATTGCGTGAGGACAGGCCTGACGCTTCCACACGCATTTCTCAACACCTCTCTCTGCACCTGACATGAGGATGTTGGCAGCTCCACCCACAAGGGCACCCGAGGCGGGAGGGTCCTTCTTTGAGCTCAACTCTCCAAAGGTAGCATGCCCCGAATGCAGCTTTCCACTAGCTGCGTTCTACTGGCCGTGAGAACGCAGCAGCACTGGAAGTCAGGACGTTGCGTTTATACCGCTCTACTGCACCGAGTGACAGCACCATTGAGGCCTGCAGCTTGCCCCTTGCGTCCCATGAGCTTCTGACAAACATGTCTGGTGAGGATGTTCGTAACTCCATGTGCAGGCAGTGTGGAACTGGGAAGGACCGCAAGTCAGCTCATCTCACAGAAGAAAGTTCTTCTGAGAGAGAGCTAGCAACTAGGTACTCAGGGTTGGAAGTTAGTATGTACCACCCATCTGAGGGAGGAAGTCGTCAGAAGTCACTGGATTGAGCTAAGAGACACTTGCCTCTCCCAAAGCTTGAATCCCGTGTCCAACGAAATCCCTTGGCTGCAAAGGGTACAGGCGGTCAGCATGTGGGAGGTTGAAGCCATAAGCTCAACCCAAAGGAGTGTGCATGCCTTGGAGGCAGCTGTGTGCTAGGCGCGAAATTGACAAGCCAGTCACTTGGTTCTCTCTCGGCTCCTGTCCCGCGTAGAACGAAATGCTGTGCAAGCGAACCGTACAGGCATCAGGATGTGGGAGCGAAAGGCCATAAGCTCAACTCTCAGAAGTGTGTACGCTTTGCAGGCAGATGCCTGCCAGACACTAATTGATGGAAGCTAGGACCGAGCTACACTCTCATTGAACAAGGACGTTTGCAATTGTCTGTATTGAGATCAGATACACTTGAGGAGAATCCTGTCACTTCCACATGCTTTTCACACTACGTGTTCCGGCGCCTAACATAGGGATGCTGAGACCTATCTGTAGGGGCAGTTAGGATGGGGGAGGGTCCTGCCCTGACCTCAGCTCGCACAAGGAAGCATGCCTAGAAGCCAGCTTTCAACTAGCTGCGTTCCTAGGGCACTGAGAACGTAGCAGTACTCTAAGCCAGGAGGTACCCAGAATACCACTCCACTGCAGCTGGAGACACCATCCAGGTCTGCTTATTCCACTTGCGTCTCACAAGCCTCTGACAAACTGCTGAGGTGCAGATGTTCGAAACTCATTCTGCAGGCAGTGTGCAACTGTGAGGGACTGAGGGTGAGCTCAACTCTCCGAAGCTGCTTTTGGACAAGGCGTTCAGCCAGCTTGTCTCGTATGGCACTTAGGATGTAGCACTTGGCTCACACAGGAAATACTAGGAAATCGCTAGATTGAGCTTGGATGCACTAGTCTTGTGGGCCGGGACTTTCCACTTACCTCTCACAACACTTAAGTCACGCATCGGGGCTAGGCCTGTTAGGAGCGCGGTGTACCTGCAGGCAGGATGTGGGAGGGACAGTCCATAAGCTCAACTCTCGGAAGTGTGTATGCTTTGCAGGCAGATGTCTGCTAGACACTTTGATGGGAGCTAGGACCGAGCTACACTCTCATTGAACAAGGACGTTTGCAATGTCTGTATTGAGATCAGATACACTTGAGGAGAATCCTGTCACTTCCACATGCTTTTCACACAACCTCTTCCGGCGCCTAACATAAGGATGCTGGGACCTATGTCTACGGGCAGTCAGGATGCGGGAGGGTCCTGCCCTGACCTCAGCTCGCACAAGGAAGCATGCCTACAAGCCAGCTTTCAACTAGCTGCGTTCTTAGGGCACTGAGAACGTAGCAGTACTCTAAGCCAGGAGGTACCCAGAATACCACTCCACTGCAGCTGGAGACACCCTCCAGGTCTGCTTATTCCACTTGCGTCTCACAAGCCTCTGACAAACGGCTCTGGTGCAGATCTTGGAAACTCATTCTGCAGGCAGTGTGCAACTGTGAGGGACTGAGGGTGAGCTCAACTCTCCGAAGTAAGTTGCTTTTGGACAAGGCGTTCAGCTAGCTTCTCTCGTATGGAACTTAGGATGTAGCACCTGGCTCACACAGGAAATACTAGGAAATCGCTAGATTGAGCTTGGATGCACTAGTCTTGTGGGCCGGGACTTTCCACTTACCTCTCACAACACTTCAGTCACGCATCGGGGCTAGGCCTGTTAGGAGCGCGGTGTACCTGCAGGCAGGATGTGGGAGGGACAGGCCATAAGCTCAACTCTCAGGGCGTGTATGCCTGGGAGGCAGATGTCTGCTCCCCACTCATACAGGGGAGTTAGAACCTAGCTACACTCTAATTGAACCAGGACGTTGGCAATCGCTGTATTCAACTCACATTGCCGTGAGGACAGGCCTGACGCTTCCACAGGCATTTCTCACAACCTCTCCCTGCACCTGACATTAGGATGTTAGCAGCTCCACCCACAGGGGGACCCGAGGCGGGAGGGTCCTTTGTTGAGCTCAACTCTCAAAAGGAAGCATGCCCCGAATGCAGCTTTCCACTAGCTGCGTTCTTATGGCCGTGAGAATGTAGCAGCACTGGAAGTCAGGACGTTGCGTGAATACCTCTCTACTGCACCTAGTTACAGCACTTTTGAGGCCTGAAGCTTGCCACATGTGTCCCATGAGCTTCTGACAAACATGTCTAATGAGGATGTTTGTAACTCCATGTGCAGGCAGTGTGGAAGTGGGAAGGACTGCGTCACCTCATCTTACAGAAGGAAGTTCCCCTGAGAGAGAGCTTGCAACTAGGTACTCAGGTTTGGAAGTTAGTATGTACCACCCATCTGAGGGAGGAATTAGTCAGATGTCACTCGATTGAGCTAAGACACACTTGTCTCTCACAAAACTTGCATCCCGCATCCAACGAAATCGTTTCCCTGCCAAGGGTACAGGCGGTCAGCATGTGGGAGGTTGAAGCCATAAGCTCAACCCAAAGGAGTGTGCATGCCTTGGAGGCAGCTGTCCGCTAGGCGCGAAATTGACAAGCCAGTCAGTTGGTTCTCTCTCTGCTCCTGTCCCGCGTAGAACGAAATGCTGTGCGAGCGAACCGTACAGGAGTCAGGATGTTGGAGGGAGAGGCCATAAGCTCAACTCTCGGTAGTGTGTATGCTTTGCAAGCAGATGTCTGCTACACATTTATTGATGGGAGCTGGGAGCGAGCTACACTGTCACTGAACAAGGACGTTTGCAATGTCTGTATCGAACTCAGATACACTTGAGGAGAGTCCTGTCACTTCTACATGCTTTTCACACAACCTCATCTGGCACCTAACATAAGGATGTTGGGACCTACATCCAGGGGCAGGCAGGATGTGGGAGGGTCCTGCCATGACCACAGCTCGCAGAAGGAAGCATGCTTAGAAGCCAGCTTTCAACTAGCTGCGTTCTTAGAGCACTGAGAAGATAGCAGTGTTCTAAGTCAGGAGGTACCCAGAATACCACTCCACTGCAGCTGGAGACACCATCCACGTTTGCTTTATCCCACTTGCGTCTCACAAGTTCTGACACACGGCTCTGGTGCAGATGTTCGAAACTCATTCTGCAGGCAGTGTGGATCTGTGAGGGACTGAGGGTGAGCTCAGCTTTCGAAGTAAGCTGCCTTTGGACTAGGCGTCCAGCTAGCTTCTCTCGTATGGAACTTAGGATTTAGCACCTGGCTAACCTAGGAATTACTAGCAAATCGCTGGATTGAGCTTGGATGCACTAGTCTTGTGGGCCGGGACTTTCCACTTACCTCTCACAACACTTCAGTCACGCATTGAGCCTAGTCCTGTTAGGAGCGAGGTGTACCTGCAAGCAGGATTTGGGAGGGACAGGCCATAAGCTCAACTCTCAGGAGTGTGTATGCCTGGGAGGCAGATGTCTGCTACCCACTCCTACAGGGGAGTTAGAACCTAGCTACACTCTAATTGAGCAAGGACGTTGGCAATCGCTGTATTTAACTCACATTCCCGTCAGTACAGGCCTGACGTTTCCACATGCATTTCTCACAACCTCTCCCTGCACCTGACATGAGGATGTTAGCAGCTCCATCCAGTGGGAGGCTCGAGGCGGGAGGGTCCTTTGTTGAGCTCAACTCTCAAAAGGAAGCATGCCCCGAATGCAGCTTTCCACTAGCTGCGTTCTTATGGCCGTGAGAACGTAGCAGCATTGAAAGTCAGGATGTTGCGTGAATACCGCTCTACTGCACCGAGTGAGAGCACCATTGAGGCCTGCAGCTTGCCCCTTGCGTCCCATGAGCTTCTGACAAACATGTCTCGTGAGGATGTTCGTAACTCCATGTGCAGGCAGTGTGGAAGTGGGAAGGACCGCGAGTCAGCTCATCTCACAGAAGGAAGTTCCCCTGAGAGAGAGCTTGCAACTAGGTACTCAGGGTTGGAAGTTAGTATGTACCACCCATCTGAGGGAGGAAGTCGTCAGAAGTCACTGGATTGAGCTAAGAGACACTTGTCTCGAACAAAACTTGCATCCGTTATCCAAACTATCCTTTGGCTTCGAAGTGTACAGGCGTTCAGCATGTGGGAGGTAGAATTCATGAGCTCAATCCAAAGGAGTTGCATGCCTTGAGGCAGGTGTCTGCTAGGCGCGAATTCGACAAGCCAGTCACTTTGTTCTCTCTCTGCTCCTTTCCCGCGTAGAACGAAATACTGTGGAATCGAACTGTTCAGGCACTCAGGATGTGGGAGGGACAGGCTATAAGCTCAACTCTCAGAAGTGTGTATGCCTGGGAGGCAGTTGTTTTCTTCCCACTCCTACAGGGGAGATTGAAACTCGCTACACTCTAATTGAACAAGGACGTTGGCAATCGCTGTATTCAACTCACATACACGTGAGTACAGCCCTGTGCTTCCACATGCATTTCTCACAACCTCTCCCTGCTCCTAACATGAGGATGTTGGCAGCTACGTCCACAGGCAGGCATGATGCGGTGGGGTCCTGCCTTGAACTCATATCTCAAAGGAAGCATGCCTCGATTGCAGCTTTCCACTAGCTGCGTTCTTACGGCCGTGAAAATGTAGCAGCAGTGTAAGGTGTATGCAGGCTGTGGATGAAGCTGTCCGGGAGGTGCGAAAGTGACAAGCAAGTCACTTGGTTCTCTCTCTGCTCCTGTTCTGCGTAGAACGAAATACTGTGGAAGCGAACCGTACAGGCAGTCAGGATGTGGGAGGGACAGGCCATAAGCTCAACTCTCAGAAATGTGAATGCCTTGCAGGTACATGTTTGCTTGCCACTCCTACAGGGGAGATAGAACCTAGCACGACTCTCATTGAACAAGGCTGTTGGAAATCCCTGTATTGAATTCAGATTCACGTGAGTACAGGCCAGACACTTCCACATGCTTTTCACACAACCTCTTCCAGCACCTCACTTAAGGATGATAGGAGGTATGTCTACAGGTAGTCAGGATGTGGGCAGGGTCCTGCCCTGAGCTCAGCTCTCACAAGGAAGCATCCCTAGAAGCCAGTTTTCAACTAGCTGTGATTTTATGACTGTGGTGTCCTTCTAACCTAACCTATACTTGGTCACTCCAGTCCCCAACTGGGCCTCAGCTGGTCTTGTGCCTCTGGTACTTTGTTTGGCCTCACCTGGACCTGTTAACTATGTTCCCACCTGGGCCTCAACTGGTCTTATGACTTTTGTCCCCACCTGTGTCTCACCCAGACCAGGTGACTGAGTTCCACCTGGGCCTTACCTGGACCTGGTGAATCTGGTCCCCTCCTGGGTATCACCTGGACCTGGTGACTCTGGTCCTCACGTGCACCTCACCTGGACCTGGTGACTGTGGTCCCCACCTTGGCCTTACCTGGACCTGCTGATTCTGGTTCCCACCTGGGCCTCACCTGTACCTGGTGATCTGGTTCTCACATGGACCACACCTAGACCTGGTGACCGTGCTGTCCTTCTAGACTCACCTTTAACTGGTAACTCTGGTGTCCACCTGGGCCTCCCCTGGACCTGGTGAATCTGGTCCCCACTTGGTCCTCAAGTGGACCTGGTGACTCTGGTTCTGAGGTGGGCATCATTGGAACATGGTTATTGTGTTCCCCACCTGGGACTCACCTCGACCTGGTAACTCTGGTCCTTACCTGGGCCCCACCTGGACCTGGTGATTCTGGTCTGCACCTGAGACTACCCTGGATCTGGTGACTGTGGTCCCCACCTGGGCCTCACTTGGACCTGGTGACTCTGATCCCCATCTGGGCCTCACCTGGCCCTGTTAACTCTGGTCCTCAACTGGGCATAATTGGGACCCGGTTACTGTGTTCCACAACTGAGCCTCACCTGGACCAGGTGACTCTGGTCCCCCTCTGGGTCTCACCCTGACCTGGTGACTGTGAACCCCACTTTGGCCTGATTTGGACCTTCTGACTCTGGTTGCCACCTGCGCCTCACCTCGAACTGTTGACTCTGGTTCTTTCAAGGGCCTCCCCTATACCTGGTGATTCTGGTCCCCACCTGGGCCTCACGTGTGCCTGGTGAGTCTGGTCCTCACCTGGGCCTCATCTGGACCTGGTGACTCTGGTCCCCACCTGGACCTCTCCTGGACCTGGTGACTCTCTTTCCAACATGGACCTCACCTGGATCTGGTGACTCTGGTCCTCAGTTTGGCCTCACCTGGACCTGGTGACTCTCGTCCCCACTTTGACCTAACTCAGACCTGGTGAATCTCGTCCCCACCTAGGCGTCACCTAGACCTGGTGACTCTTGTCCCCAGCTATGCCTCAATTCGACCTGATGATTCTGGTCCTCACGTGGGCCTCACATGGACCTGGGACTCAGCTGGATATAGTGGCTCTGATTCCCACATGGGGCTCACCTGATACTGGTGACTGTGGTCTCCTTCTATGCCTCACCAGGACCTGGTGATTCTGATCCCCATTGGGCCTTGCATGGCCCTAGTGACTCTGGTCCTCACAGTAGGCATCATTGGGACCTGGATACTCTATTCCACACCTGGGCCTCACTTTGACCGGGGACCTCTGGTCCCACTCTGGGCCTCAAACTAAACTGGTTACTCTGGTCCCCCTCTGGACCTCACCCTTACCTTTTGACTCTGGTCCCCCCCCCGGGCTTCACTTGGACCTGGTGAATCTGGTCCTTACCTGTTCCTCACCTGGACCTTGTGACTGTGGTCCCCACCTGGGTCTCACCTGGACTTGGTGAATCTTGTTGCCACCTGGGCCTCACCTGGACCTTGTGACTGTGGTCCCCACCTGGGTCTCACCTGGATCTGGTGGCTCTGGTTCCCATATGGGGCTTTCCTGGACCTGGTTCCTGTGGTCTCCTTCTGGCCTCACCTGGAACAAAATGACTCTCATGGGTAAATAAATAAAATCTTAAAAACCAGAAACAAGAGAAAGGACAAAGGCATACGATCCTCTCAAGAGTTGCAGAAAAAGCATTTGACAAAATACAACATAAAAAGCATAGTGGGTAGTAAAAGGGAATATAAGGGAAGGGAGAAGAAATGTGTGGGAAATATCAGAAAGGGAAACAGAACATAAAGACTCCTAACTCTGGGAAATGAACTAGGGGTGGTGGAAGGGGAGGACGGCGGGGGGTGGGGGGTGAATGGGTGACGGGCACTGAGAGGGGCACTTGACGGGATGAGCACTGGGTGTTATTCTGTATGTTGACAAAGTGAACAGCAATAAAAAATAAATTTATTATTTTAAAAAAAAGGATAGTGGGTTTTTTATTTTTTTATTTTTTTTTCGGCATAGTGGGTTTTGAGGAAACGTATATCAACAGAATAAAGGCCGTGTAGGAAGGCCCGTAGCTGACATCATCCTCAAGGGTGAAAACTTGAAATCGTCTCCCCTAAGAGCAGGAACAAGCCAAGGAAGTCCCCTCTCAGCACTGGAAGTCCTATCGTAGTCAACAGACAGGAAACAGAAAAGGTTCCACACCTGGAAGGGGGACATCACACTGTCCCTATTTGCTGAAGATGTGGTATTAGAAACAGGAAACCCGACAGACTCCACCAAAAACTGTTAGAACTAATGAGTGAATTCCTTAAAGTTGTGGGACACAAAATGAACAGAGATCAGTAGCCTTGCTGTGTCCCGACAATGAGCACTCAGGAAGGAAATTCAGGACATGACTCCCTTATCAGGAGCATCCAAAAAACAAAATAATTAGACTGAACCAAGGGACTGCAAGACTTGTACACTGAAAATTACAAGACTTTGGGAGGACTTCCTGGGCTCGTGGGGTCGGAGCCTTCATCTTGTTAAAATGTCCACAGTTCCAGAAGCCACCCGCAGTTCCAATGTCATTCCTATCAAAATCATGGTGGCCGATTTTAGAAATAGAAAAAGCACTCCTAACATTTGTCCGCCCCCACAAATGACCCTGGACAGCAAATCAGTGTTGGAGAAGCAGGACAGAGCTGGACGCAGCACTTTCTTATTTCAAACGATGTCACAGAGACACAGGATAAAGCAGTGTGGTTCTCGGGCCCCTGGCTGTCTCCGTTGGTTAAGCATCTGACTCTTGACCTCACCCCTGGTCTTGATCTTGGGGTCATAAGTACTAGGCCTGTGCTGGGCTGTGGACGAGGCATGGAGCCTACTTAAACAAACCAAACCCACAGGGGTGTGGTTCTGGCATTGCTGAAGGAGCAGAATAGAGAGCCTGGAAGAAAATGCACTCTGATACAGTCAACTGATTTTTTAAACTTAATTTAATTTAAACCCAATTAATTAACAGTATAGTGTATTATACTTTCAGAGATAGACTTCAGGGATTCACCAGTTGGAGATAACACCAGTGCTCATGACATCACGTGCCCTCCTTCATGCCCGTCTACCAGTTACCCTGTCCCTCCACTTCCCTCCCCTCCAGCGACCCTCAGTTTGTTTCCTGTGATTGAGTCTCTTTTTCCTCCATCTCTGTTTTCATCTTATTTGTTTTTCCTTCCCTTCACAGATGTCCATCTGCTTTGCTTCTTTAATTTCACCTATGAATGACACCATACGGCCATTTTCTTTCCTGACTGACTGATTTCACTTAACATGATCCCTCTAGTTCTATCCACGTCATTGCAAATGGCAAGATTTCCTTCTCTTTGATAGCTGAGTAACATTCCTATCATCTATCTATCTATCATCTATTACCATCATCTATCTCCCATCCTCTTTATCCATCATCTGTCTGAAGGCACCGAGGCTCCTCTCACAGTGTGGCTACTGTGGACCCGCCTGCTGTGGACATTGGGGTGCAGTTGTCCCGGAGTCTCACTGCATCTGTATCTTCGGAGTGAGCTCCAGGCCGAGCACCTGCTGGTCGCAGGGCGGCTCTATTTGTAACTTCCTGAGGAGCCTCCACACTGTTTCCAGGGTGGCTGCACCAGCCCGCGGTCCTGCCCACAGTGGAAGAGGGTTGAGTGGGTTTGGTAGGACGTGGTAAAAGTCTGGTCCACATTTCATTTTGCGTCCTGTGGGCTCCAATTCATCGTCCTTAAGTATTTCTGAGAAAGCCGGGTGTTGGGCTCCGTTTCAGTGAGACGTTTCCGAAGCTCACAGGCCTCAGCTGGAGCCTGGAAGGAGGCAGGTGTGGCCCCGGGCGCAGGGACACCACCTCCTGCACGGCCTCTTGCAGTGCCTAAGCGTCCCGCAGGGGGCGCCCGACCCCAGACCCCACCCAAGGATCGCGCATGCGCAGTAAGCCTCGTCCTCTTGCACTAACAGGAGCCAGCCTGTGCTTGGGAGGCCTGAGGAGGAGGTGGGGTCGCATCCACGCTGATGAGCCGCAGCCTCCTCAGGACCCGCAGTGAGGCTTCAGGAGGACATTGGGCCACGTTCACGCTGTCAGGAGCCCCGGTCTCCTCAGGACCCGCGGTGAGGCTTCAGGAAGATGTGGGCCAACATCCACGCAGACAGGAGCCCCTGGGCCGCCTCAGGAACCGCGGGGAGGCTTCAGGAAGATGTGGTGCCGCGTCCACTCTGGCAGGAGCTCCCAGGCCCCTCAGGACATAAGTTGAGGCTTCTGGAACCTGGGGGCCACATCCACGGTGACAGGAACCCCGGCTTCCTCAGAACACAGGGTGACGTTTTGGGAGGACGTGGGGCCACATCCACACAACCAGACGCTGACTTCCTCAGGACCCACTGTGAAGGTTTGGGAAGATTTGGGGCCAGGTCCATGCTGACAGGAGCCCCCAGCCTCCTCAGGTCTTATGGTGAGGCTTGAGGAAAATGTGGGGCCACGTCAACACTGACAGGACCCCCGTCCTCCTCAGGACCTGCACTTTGGCTTTGGGACATATGGGGCTGCGTCTATGCTGATAGGAGTCTACAGCCTCCTCAGGACCCGCGGTGAGTTTCCGGGGGGACGTGGGGCCATGTCCAGGCTGACAGGAGCCTCCAGCCTCCTGAGGACCTGCTGTGAGGCTTCCAGAGGATGTGAGACCTAGTCCACAGTGACAGGAGACCCGGTGTCCACAGGACCCCACTGACTATGACTCAGGAACACGTGAGGCTGCGTCTGCGCTCACAGGAGCCCGGCTTCCTCAGGACCCCCTAGAGGACTCTGGAGGCGCCGTTGGGGGCCACGTCCACATCAGAAGGGACTCCTCAGAACCACAGGGTAAGTGAATGGGTAGAATGAATGGTAGGGTCAGGGGAGGGGAGACAGTTGGTGGTTAGGTTTCGTTAGATGTTAGGGGTTAGTGTTTATGCTTATGGTTACGGATTAGAGGTTAGGGTGAGGGATAATTGTAAGGGTCAGTGGTTAGGAGTTAGGATGGGGGTTAGGGATTAGGCATAGGGTTTAGGGTTAGGGACAGGGTTTAGAGTTAGGGTTAGGGTTTAGGCTTTAGGGATTAGGGCAGGAGGTTAGGAGTTGGGGTTAGGGTTATGGTTAGAGTTAGGGTTGGGCTTAGGTTTGCAGTTAGGGTTAGGGGTTAGGGTGTGAGTTAGGGTTGGGGTTAAGGTTAGGGGTTAGGGTTAAAGTTGGGGCTAGGTTTAGGGTTAGGGCAAGGGTTCGGATTAGGATAGGGGTTTGGGGTAGTGTTAGGGTTAGTGTTTAGTTAGGGGTTATGGTTGGGGTTAGGTCAGGGTCAGGGTCAGGGTACGGTTTTGGAAAAGGGTAAGAGATAGGGTTAGGGAGTGGCTTAGGAGTTAGTTTTAGGGTACAGGTTAGGGTACAGTTTGGGGTATGAGATAGCATTAGTATTAGAGGGTTAGGGTTAGGGTAAAGATTAGGAATCTAAGATTAGGAATAGCATTTGAGTACATTAAGTTAAGGTTAGGGTTAGGAGTTAGGGTGAGGGTTGGCAGGAAGATTCAGTGAATGTGTTTCAGTCTTGGGGTTTGTGTTTGGTTTTTGATTAGTGATAGGTCTTGTTCAAGGGTTAGGTTAACATTAGGCTTAAGCGTAGGGTTAGGGTTATGGCTGTGTATGGTTAGAGTTTGAGGCTTGGCATGTGCCTGCACTGGGACTCGTAGTATCTTGGGCAGTTTAGTTTTATGCACTCTATTGAGGTTTTGGGTTCAAAGATAGCCTGACTCCACCAAGTCAGTGGCCTCCCCAGAGCATCAAAATCCAGGCTTCTGCTGGGGTCAGAAAAGACATGGCAGGCTTCTCCTGAGCTGAGCTAAGGAGGGGACTTGTGGCTCTAAATACTCTTTATGTGGATTTTCAGTTGCCTTTCTGATTTTATCTCTTGTGCGCACATATTTCATCAATACTACCAATTATTATTTTAGAGTTTTACTTGTAATCCTGTTTGTAAACACAGTATGATATAGTTTCAGGTCTACCACATAGTGATTCAACCCTTGGATACAACGCCTGGTACTGGTCACAGGTGCCCTCCACTATCCCCATCCCCTGATTCCCCATCCCCCTCACCTTCCTCTGGTATTTATTAGTTTATTCTCTGTGGTTAAGAGTGTGTTTCTTGGTTTGCTTCTCTCATCCACCCCCTCCGCCCCTTTGTTTGGTTTCTTAAAATTCACATGTGAATGCAATTGTATGGTATTTGGTAACTGTCTTTCTCTGACTGAATGAGTTCATTTAGCATAAGTCCTTTCCACTTCTCCCACGTCATTGTAAATGGCTTCATTTCATCCCTTCTGACGACCGAGTGATGTCGTAGTGTGTATATTTACCACATCGTCTCTGCCCATTCATCTGTCGATGGACATCTGGGCTGTATGCACAGTTTGGCTGTTGTTGATAACGCTGCTACAAACAGTGGGCTGCGTGTCCCTCTTCGAATCTACTAAACTACTTTTGTATCCTCGGGGTAAATACCTAGCTGTGCAATTTTGGAATCGTAGGGTAGCTCTATTTTTAACTTCTTGAGGACCCTCCACACTGTTTTCCACAGTGGCTGCACCTGTTCACATGCCCACCAGGAGTGTAAGGGGGCTCCCCCTTCTCCATAGCCTCACCAACACCTGTTGTTTCTTGTGTTGTTGATTTTAGCCATTCTGACGGCTGTCAGGTGACATCTCATTGTGGTTTTGGTTTGCATTTCCCTGATGATGGGTGACGCTGAGTGTCTTTCCGTGTGTCTGGCGGCCATCTGGATGTCCTGTCAGAGACAAAGTCCATTCATGTCTTCTGCCCATCTGCAGTTGGATAATTTGTCTTTAGGTTGCTGAGATTTATATTTGCTTTATATATTTTGGATACTAACTCTTTATTGGATGTGTTGTTTACAAATATCTCCTCTCATTTTGTATGTTGCCTTTTAGCTGTGGTTGTTTCCTTCACTTTGCGGATGCTTTTCAATTTGATGAAGTCCCAATAGTATTTTTGCTTTTGTTTCCCTCGCCTCAGAGGCATATCTAGAAAGAAGATCCAATGGCCAATGTCAAAGACATTGCTGCCTATCTTTTCTTCTTTTTCTTCTTTTCTAAATGTGAGAAAAGGTCTCACATTGTCAGCGAGTGGTCTGTGCGGGGTCTGGGGATGGGCCATGGGGCTGATTGTCAGATGCGCATGTGCCTGGGAGATGCACCTGTGGAGTCAGAGGCGGCGTGGGCGTCAGCGCCTCTGGCCTCCAGCGGGCGGCGCTGTGCTGCTATCTGATACTCAGCGCTGGAGGGCGTGATGCGGGTTGGTCCTCTGGCTCTGGGGCTGATCATCCCGTCCCCCAGTCAGCAGGGGCTTTCCTTTTCTCTGTGAGAAAAGGTCTCACATTTAGGTCTTTAATCTATTTTGAATTTATTTTTTATATACATGGTGTAAGAAAGTGGTCCAGTTTCATTCTTCTGCATGTGGCTGCCCGGTTTTCCCAACACAATTTGTTATTATCCTGGGGTCAGGATTAGGGTTTGTTGAAGAGACTGTCTTTTTGCCATTGGATATTCTTTCCTGCTTTGTTGAAGATTAAGCGATCATAGAGTTATAGGTTTGTATCTTGTTTCAGCTTTCCATTCTGTTCTATTGATCTAAGCATCTCCTGTTGGGAGATTTTTGATTGCTAATTCAATTTCTTTGCTGGTTATCTGTCTGTTCAAGTTTCTTATTTCTTCCTTTTCCATTTTTGCTATGTTATATATTTCTAGGAAGGAATTGATCTATTTCTTCCAGGTTGTAGGTTGCTGGCATATAATTTTTCATAATGTTCTCTTATAATCATGTGTATTTCTCTAGTGTTAGTTCTTTTTTTTCTAGTATTGGTTGTTATTTCTCTTTTCTCATTTGTGATTTTATTTGGGTCCTTTCTCATCTTTTTATCTTTTTTCTTTTGTAAAGATTTTATTTATGTATTCATGAGAGACACAGAGAGGCAGAGGTATAGGCAGAGGGAAAATGAGGCTCCATTCAGGGAGCCTGATGTGGGACTTGATCCCCCGGGACCCTGGGATCATGACCCGAGCCAAAGCAGATGCTCAACCCCTGAGCCACCCAGGCATCCCGGATCATGTTTTTTAAGCCACTGTGATACCCTATATCTTTTGATTGGAGCATTTAGTCTATCAGCATTCAGAGTGATTACTGAAAGATATAAACTTAGTGCCTTTGTGTTACCAGTAGAGTTGGTGTTTTTGGTGACGTTCTCTGGTCCTTTCTAGTCTTTGTTGCTTTTGGTCTCTTTTTTTCCCCCACTAGAAGAGTCCCTCTTAAAATTCCTTACTGGACTGGTTTAGTGGTCATGAACTCCTTTATTTTTTGCCTGTCTGGGAAACTCTTTATCTCTCCTTCTATGCTGAATGACAGCCTTGCTGAAGAAAGAATTCTTACAAATTGAACTCCAATTAAAAAAAAATTAAAAACAATAAATTTTTGCTATTACGATTGAGGAAAATGGCATTTTTTGTTCAGAAATTTTTAATTTCTTCCTTGTGAGATTAAATAAGTTTTGATGATTATTCTTAAAAAAACAGAAGAAAGAATTCTTGGCTGCATACTTTTCCCATTCAGCATATTGAATATTTCCTTCCAACTTCCTTCTGGCTTGCCAAGTTTGTGAACAGATCTGCTGCAAACTGATTCATCCTCCCTTGTAGGTAAGGACTACCCCACCCAAAGCCCCACCTCCACTGCTTTCAGGATTCTTTTCTCGTCTGTGTATTTTGTGACTTTGACTCGGATGTGCCTGGGTGATGGTCAGCTTCTGTTGAATTTATTGGGAGTTCTCTGTCTCTCGATTTCAGTGTCTGTGTCCTTCCTCAGGTTATAGAAGTTTACATAATTCGTTCAAATAAAACTTCTGCGCCCTTTTCTTCTGAGTCTCCGATGATATGAATGTTATTGTTTTAATAAGTGGCTGAGTTCCCTCAGTCTCCCTCTGTGGTCCATAACCTTTCTTGGGACTGCATCTCAGTTATAGCATTTTTAACGTTGGCCTGACTAGATTTTAGTTCTTTTATTTCTACGGTAAGGGATTCTCTAGTTTTCTTCTGTGCTCTTTTTCCAGCCCAGCTGCTATCTTTATAATCATTGTTTTTAACTCTAGTTAGACATCCTATATGCGTATTGATGCACTTCCTGGCTCTGAGTACTACCTCATGTTATTTTATGGAGGTGAATTTCTCCATCTCATTATTTTTTCCAGAAAAGAAAGAAGGAAGAAAAAGAAAAACCAAGAAAACCAATAACAACTGCCCTCCCTCCCCAAAGAAACAGCAAATTATTTTGGCCTGCTAGTTAAAAGGTAATGTAAATTTCAGCTCTTCTTCTCAGGGGCCTTAAGTATTTCTGGGGAAGCCGGGTGTTGGGCCCCGTTTCAGTGAGACGTTTCCGAAGCTAACAGGCCTCAGCTGGAGCCTGGAAGGAGGCAGGTGCGGCCTAGGCGCAGGCAGGCCGCCTCCTGCAAGGCCTCCTGCAGCGCCTGAGCGTCCCACAGGGGGCGCCTGAGCCCAGGTCCCGCACAGGGAGCCCGCATGCGCAGTAGGTCTCATCCGCCTGCACAAACAGGAGCCTGCCTGTGCTGGGGAGGCCTGAGGACGATGTGGGGACGCGTCCACGCTGATGAGCTGCAGCCTCCTCAGGACCCGCGGGGAGTCTTCAGGGGGATATTGGGCGGCAATCACGCTGACAGGAACCGTGGTCTCCTTAGGACCCGCGGTGAGGCTTCAGGAAGATGTGGGCCAACATCCACGCAGACAGGAGCCCCTGGACCACCTCAGGAACCGCGGGGAGGCTTCAGGAAGATGTGGTGCCACCTCCACTCTGGCAGGAGCTCCCAGGCCCCTCAGATAAAAGTTGAGGCTTCTGGAACCTGGGGGCCGCATCCACGGTGACAGGACCCCCGGCTTCCTCAGAACACGTGGTGACGTTTTGGGAGGACGTGGGGCCACATCCACACAACCAGACGCTGACTTCCTCAGGACCCCCGGTGTAGACTTCGGGAAAATGGGGATGCGTCCATGCGGACAGAAGACCCCCAGCCTTGTCAGGGCCTGCGGTGAGGCCTAAGAAAGATGTGGGTGCCGCATCCACACTGACAGGAGTCTCCGACCTCCTCAGGACCCACTGTGAAGGTTTGGGAAGATTTGGGGCCACGTCCATGCCGACAGGAGCCCCCAGCCTCCTCAGGTCTTATGGTGAGGCTTGAGGAAAATGTGGGGCCACGTCAACACTGACAGGACCCCCGTCCTCCTCAGGACCTGCACTTTGGCTTTGGGACATATGGGGCTGCGTCTATGCTGAAAGGAGCCTACAGCCTCCTCAGGACCCACGGTGTGGTTCCGGGGGGCCATGGGGCCATGTCCTGGCTGACAGGAGCCTCCGGCCTCCTGAGGACCTGCTGTGAGGCTTCCAGAGGATGTGAGACCTAGTCCACAGTGACAGGAGACCCAGCGTCCTCAGGACCCCGCTGACTATAACTCAGGAACACGTGAGGCCGCGTCTGCACTCACAGGAGCCCGGCTTCCTCAGGACCCCCTAGAGGACTCTGGAGGCGCCGTTGGGAGCCACGTCCACATCAGAAGGGACTCCTCAGAACCACAGGGTAAGTGAATGGGTAGAATGAATGGTAGGGTCAGGGGAGGGGAGACAGTTGGTGGTTAGGTTTCGTTAGATGTTAGGGGTTAGTGTTTATGCTTATGGTTACGGATTAGAGGTTAGGGTGAGGGATAATTGTAAGGGTCAGTGGTTAGGAGTTAGGATGGGGGTTAGGGATTAGGCATAGGGGTTAGGGTTAGGGACAGGGTTTAGAGTTAGGGTTAGGGCTTAGGCTTTAGGGATTAGGGCAGGAGGTTAGGAGTTAGGGTTAGGGTTATGCTTAGAGTTAGGGTTGGGCTTAGGTTTGCAGTTAGGGTTAGGGGTTAGGGTGTGAGTTAGGGTTGGGGTTAGGGTTAGGGTTAAAGTTAGGGCTAGGTTTAGGGTTAGGGCAAGGGTTCGGATTAGGATAGGGGTTTGGGGTAGTGTTAGGGTTAGTGTTTGGTTAGGGGTTATGGTTGGGGTTAGGTCAGAGTCAGGGTCAGGGTACGGTTTTGGAAAAGGGTAAGAGATAGGGTTAGGGAGTTGGGTTTTTTTATGTATGTACCTTATATATTTCTTATTTTTACTTTCATGGTACTTTAATTGTGTTTCCTATTTTGGGATTTAGAATCTTTTAACAAGCAGGTGAAATAATCTGGTGGGGTTTTTTTGGGGGAGGGCAGTTGTTATTGTTTTCTTGGTTTTTCTTTTTCTTCCTTCTTTTCTGGAAAAAATAATGAGATAAAAAATTAAAAGAAAGCAATTAATAAAAAAGAATCAAAGTGAATAAATGAAAATAAAGCCCAAAGTACAAAGGAAGCTAGACCCTACTTTCCAGGCAGAGCTGAAGCTCTGCAGCCTCCGTGGTCCGACCACTTGGTGTCAGCGAGTGGTCTGTGCGGGGTCTGGGGATGGGCCATGGGGCTGATTGTCAGATGCACATGTGCCTGGGAGATGCACCTGTGGAGTCAGAGGCGGGGTGGGCGTCAGCGCCTCTGGCTTCCAGCGGGCGGCGCTGTGCTGCTATCTGATACTCGGCGCTGGTGGGCGTGATGCTGGTTGGTCCTCTGGCTCTGGGGCTGAGCATCCCGCCCCCCCCAGTCAGCAGGGGCTTCCACAGAAGAGCCCCAAAGCCCCAGGGTCTCCGCTGCTTCTCTCAGAACCCTGCCTTCACTCTGCCTGCGTCCGAGCTTCTTTTGGTTTTGTTTTTTTTCTCAGACTGTTGTGCCCAAGATTGTGAATCCAAGAAACCACCCAGAAGCCGACACTGATGCAAACACACGAGGGTTTATTTACAAGCTCGAGCTTGTGTCCAAGTTTACCGGACACAGCGGAGCAGGGACTTGGACCCCGAGGTGGGTTTTAGCTTAGTTTTAAGGGCTGGTCTGGGGCACCCCCAGAAGGGCTTGAGCAATTCCTCAAGTTCTGTTTACATTTTGCTATGGGGCCTTCAAGGGCCTGGGCTCAGTTCTTATGCTAATGTGGGGCTTTCTAGGACATTAAGCTGTAAACTTTTGTTTTTTTTGCTGTGACTGAAGTAATGTAAATTTCAGCTCTTCTTGGCAGGGGCCTGGGATGGCTGGACCTGTGTGCTAAGGCTGAACTTAAAGTGGAATGGCCTTAATTTTCTCAGCCTCCAGGCGTCCCTTCCCATCCTATGTAGCTCCTTCCTCCTTCCCCGGAGCTCCTAAGAGAGCAATTGCAAATGACCTCAGCTTGGCAGCACGTGTTGGGGGACAGGCCCAGGGATTAAGGATCAGGAAGACCTGGATTGCGGGCGTCCTGGCTGTGCAGCCAGCGGGATTGGATGCTGCAGACTCTTATTCCCTAAGGCTATCTTGACCACTGACTTTGTATGTAGAAAAGCTCTCCTTTGTCTTTAAAAGATGAAGAGCGAGTCAAAGCGTTTTTTCTCTGCCCATCTGATTGCTCAGATTCCTTCTGAGACATATTTCCTGTTAATAAGGATAATTTACTATCCGTAGTACTATGGTTAAAATATTCTGACAAAAGTAATTCAGAGGGATGAGGGTTTCTCATCTCTTTCTTCACAGCTCAGTCACTCATCAGGAAATGCATCTGTATGGATTTGGAAAGAACCGAGAGACATTACCAATGGTCATATTATTATGTGAAGGATTCTTCCCTGAGATCCCAAGAAGGCAATTTTTCCTCGGGCTTGAGGAGGCCTCTTGGAGTGAGGTTAGAATCAGAAATTGTGTGTTTGGGTTTCAGATAATGGAACTGGTTAGCTAAGTAAACACGGACAGGCACTTAGGTTCTTTTTGAATTTCAATTGCCTTAAAAGCTATAGAATAATTTCTAAACACCTCATTGGACTGTTGTAGGATTTCTTTATTGCTAATATAAGTGAACATTCATAGGGCACATATTATGTGCCAAGAATTGTGTCATGCTTCACATAAAAGAACTCCTGGGATCCTCCAACAACCCTATGGGCAGGTACTGTTATCTTGATGGGCCAACTAAAGGATAGGAAGAAAACATCTTGTCCAAGGTCAAACAGCTAGTTAAGTGGATTCGAATTCAGGAAGCCTGACTCCAGGCTGTTATGGCCACCAGAAAATGTTTATTAAGTACTTCCTAACGTCCTAGGTAATGTACAAATAAAGTCCAACTCTTTACTCATTAGAGCTCTATGGCACAGGCATTATTACTGTCACAGTTTTGCAGAGAAAGAAGAAGGTTCAGAGCCTAAGCTCAAGGGACTTGCCCAGAGCCCTACAATTCAGAGGCAGAAACCTTCCTTTTCCTCATAATATTCTCCTTCCACCACTTACCTTCTCCTTTCTCTATGTCTTAATATAAATGTTGCTTCTTCTGGTTATCTTCTCTGAGGCCCCAATTAGACTAAGCCTTCTTATATATGTACTTGTAGTAAGCTGTATATTTACCTTTGTATTGGCTACTATAATCTTGTCTAGTTGTCTTTCTGTCACTTTTTGGTTAGTATCCGTCTCTCCCACCAGCATGGCCTGGAGGGAGATAGGCACTGCATCTATGTCTGGTTAACTTGGTATTCCTAGCACCTTGCACATAGTAGGTATGCACCAAATACTTAATAAATTACTGGATCCCTAACCTTCTTGAGTTGATGTTGATAAACATTAGAACATGAAATGGAACAAGATAAGAATGAAATTGCTGAATGAAATGATAAAAAGCAATTTTATCCATTCACTCATTCAGTATTTTATCAGGGGCCTACTGTGTGCCATATCTGAGCGAAGGAAAACGATACGTGATTCCATTAGGGTATTATAATAGCAACTTAAAAATTGGCCTTCTGAGGCATTTGCTATAGTTGAAAGCTCTAACTAAAAGGCTCAGTGATTAGGAAGGAACTGAATAAAATTAAAATAAAGTATTATCTGGGCAGGAATTTCCCAGTAAATCTGGTTTAATAAAAATTTCACACGAATCATTTTTTAACTGACACTGAAGCACTGTGAACTCTTTGGAAGACAAATGTCAAGGAAATAAATGTTAGGCATTGCTAATTTTAAATGCACTTGCAATATGGCGTCTAATATAAAAGAAGTATTTTTATCTGAATTTTGCTATTTATTATCCTTTCCTGCTTTTCAGGTTGAGGAGGCATTATACGTGTTTCTAAGTGTTTTTCTTTCCTTCTGATATAAAATTCTTACTTTGTTCCCATCGAAGGAACTGTTTAAGAACAAGGCAAAAATTAATTAAACTATTCTTAAAGTGTCTTCACACTTGGAGCCTGATTCATTTAAGTCAATTTTCAAAATAAATCTTATTTATTAGAAAAAAAAACCCAAAGATTTACAGGGAAATTGAGAAGACAGTACAGAGAATTCTCATGCACTCGCACTCGATGTCTCCAATTATCGATATCTTATATTAGTACGGTACAAATATTAGCTAATGAATCAATATTAAAATATTTGCATTAACCAAAGACCATACATACTTTATTCAGATTTCCTTAGTTTTTGCTAAGTTCCCATCCCTCACATCACATTACACTTGTCCTCATGTTTTCTTAGGCTCCTCTGGATTGTGACAGTTTTTCAGCCTTTCCTTGTTGTTGTTGAACACCTTGAGAAGTAGGGTATTTTGTAAAATCTCCCTCAGTTGGGACATGTCTGTCGTTTATCTCATGATTGAACTGTGATTGTGGATTATATACAGAGATATACTGCCATCTTTATTATATCATATAAAGGATAGATACTATCAACATGATTTATCAGTCTTGGTATCGATCTGATCATCTTGCTGAGGTAGTGTTTGTCAGCTTTCTCCATAGTAAAGTGATTATTATTATTATTATTTATTTTAACTTTTTCATAACATATTTTGTAGAAGGAAGTTCCTATGTGTATTCCACACATAAGAGTGGATGAGCTATGCTCATCCACTTGAGGGTGGAATGTCTGCACAAATTGTTTGAAATTCTTCTACATGGGAGACTTCTCTTTCTTCTGTGTTTGTTTGTTTGTTTCTTTTTCACAGATGTTATTTATTTATTTATTTGAGAGAGAGAGGAGAGAAAAAGCATGAGCGAGAGGGGCAGAGGGAGAGGGAGGAGCAGGTTCCCTGCTGAACAGGGAGCCTGCCTTGAGACCTGGATCATGATCTGAGCCTAAGGCAGAAGCTTAACTGACTGAGCCACCCAGGTGCCCCTCTTTCTTTCTTTTACAATTTTTAATATTAGTATATATTCATGGATATTTATTTTATGCTTTGGGTTATAATCCAACACTACTTATTTTGTTGCTTATATTGTCTCCTCTCTGGCCACGGGAGCTCTTTCAGTTGACACCTGTGTGCCTTTAACATATTTCCATGAGTATGGAGTCTCTTGTCTGTTCCTAAATTTTTGAAAGACAAACTTTATGTAAATATCATTTTTGACTGGCACTTTGTTTCTGTCCCCATCCCTATCTTTGCCTCCTTCCCTCTCTCTTCACTGTTTCATTTCTTTATTTATTATGATCTGAAAATAGGAAAGGACATGGGATTTCAAATTTTGCTATTTTAAGGTAAATCACTTCTCCTTGGTGCCTAGCCAGTGGTTCTCAAATGTTAGTGTGCAAGAGAATAACCTGGAGAGCTTGTTAATATGGCCAGCCAACATTTTAATTTTTTTTAGGTTAAAGGAAGGGGCAGGTTAGGATTCTACATGTTAACCGGTACCCTCAGAAAATAATAATGGAGTTCTTTGAGGGCTTTGCTTTGAAAAGCAGTGAGCATGAGGGCAGATGGCTGTTCTGACACACATATTTATTATTTCTAGTGGCTTGGACCCATATACCCACCGCTTGTGATAGAAAGGGATATAGATTTGGGGATTTTCTATCGCCATAGGAGAGAACCCTAAAATACTCAGGATCTATGCTCAGAGTTAGTTTTATAGTTTAGCATTTGAGTATATATAAGATTCCCCCGTCTTTTTGTGCTCAGTATAGAGTGTTTAGGACCCCACAGCAGCATTTCAGGTCTGAGAGGGAACTGAGGGATCATCAGCTCTGGTCCTCTCCTCTGAGGCACAGGAAAGAAACTGAGAGTTCTGGAGGATTGGATTGTCCAAGTTCACACGCTTATTGGTGGTAGAGCTAGGTCTGAAGAAGGTCTTCCTAGAGATTGTTGCATCAAGACAGACACCATTGAACATAACTAGTTTAGATAGGCATTTGTGAAATAGACAATTTTGGGTTACTCTTTCTGCTTTTATACTTTCATATAAAGGCACGACTGCATCTAGGTTTCAGGATTACCCCTTCTGTTAGTTATAAGAGTAGATGATGTAAATATCAGTGTTTGCCATTTGAAATTCTCTGTTTAACTATTTTTAAATTGAGTTTTAAAAATATTAAACCTGGCACTTAGTTCTCGGCTTGGACAAACTTAATCTGAGTAAGGTTGGCTTCTCTGAAAATATAGGCAATTAGATATAGAAGCATGAAGACTTGGAAAGTGAAAGGGTAGGCAAGGTCTCACGGCTGAGGTTTTTTTGGGGAATACCTTTGTTTAACTAATTCATCAGGCAGTATTCTGATGGCGCACATGGAGACCTAATTCGAATCCCTTTTAGGGTGCTTCATGAAATGTAACTATCTGGCAGAAGAAAGACTACTTTGGTTGAATGTTTTATTGAGCTAAAGTGACTCTAATTCTAGATGAGCCTGAAGCTGTGACGTTAACGTGTTGTGGTCGTTTAAAGAACTCTGGACCAGAATCGAGTCTTGGCTTTGCGCCTTGCCACCCATGTGAATTACTGAGCAGTGTGCATTACTTCTCGTGTCTTCTCAGTTTCCTTATCTGTTAGTTGAGGGGATCGGTCTCCATACCGTTCATTAACTCTTTCTTTTTAATGACAGTCACAGATTTGTCATTATTGGACCATCACTAATAAATATCACAAAAAGTGAATTCATTTCTCTTTCTCCCTCTCCCTCGTTTTTTGCATTTTTCCATTCTGGAACTTTGATTTGCTTTTTAGAATACTTATTTATTTGAACTGGGAAGGAGTTGCAGGTCATTTTCCATTCACATTCGTAACTTTTTATGATCTAATGAAGGTCATTTCATAAATGAATTGCTGAGGACGGCTGAGCCGTCCAGTACCCTTTTTTAATTTAAATTTAAATTAAAAAATTTTTAATTTAAATTCAATTTGTCAACATGTAGTATAATACCCAGTGTTCATCACATCACTTGCCCTCCTTAATGTCCGTCCCCCAGTTACACTATCCTCCCACCCACCTCCCCTTCCGCAATCCTTTGTTTCCCCGAGTTAGGAGTCTCTCATAGTTTATCTTCTGTGAGACCCAGGAAATTTAACAAAAATCCCCTACCCCTGGACAAGCAGAGCAGTACTGATTCCATTTTGTGCTACACCTTCCACCTGCTGTGTGACCCCCAGGTAACCAGCTTATTGCTTAAGGCACTGCCCCACCCTAGTCAAGCCGCTGGGCACACCCTAACCGGAAATCAGCTCATAACCATGTAACCCTGCTTTGTGCCCACCAAAACTGTGCACCAATTCCGAGCAAAGTAATAGGCCAGCTCAAATGGATACTATAGGGTAAGATGTAATTCAATCGGCCACTTGTGTGTGGACCGACATGACTGTGCAACTTTCTGCGTATCCCATGGGCCACTGGCCCCTATAAAGCTGCTACGCCTCTTAGTCTCGGGGTCCAAGTCCCTGCTCCGCTGTGTCGGGTACACTTGGACCCAAGCTCGAGCTTGTAAATAAACCCTCGTGTGTTTGCATCGGTGTCGGCTCCTCGGTGGTTTCTCGGATTAGCAATCTTGGGGACAACACTGCCTCTCTCAATTTTCTCCACTCAGTTTCCCTCCCCTCCCTTATGATCCTCTTCACTGTTTCTTACATTCGACATAAGAGTGAAACCGTATGATAATTCTTTCTCCACGTGGCTTATTTTATTCAGCATAATACCCTCCAGTTCCATGTCCATGAAAATGGTAGGTATTCATCCTTGCAGATGGCTAAATAATAATACATTGTATATATAGACCACATCTTCTTTTTTTAAATTTTTTTATAATTTAAAAAAAATTTATTTATGATAGTCACACACACACACACAGAGAGAGAGGCAGAGACATAGGCAGAGGGAGAAGCAGGCTCCATGCACCGGGAGCCCGATGTGGGATTCGATCCCGGGTCTCCAGGATCGCGCCCTGGGCCAAAGGCAGGCGCCAAACCGCTGCGCCACCCAGGGATCCCCAGACCACATCTTCTTTATCCATTCATCTGTTGCAGGACATCAAGGCTCCTTCCACAGTTTGGCTATTAACATTGCCGTTGTGAACATTGGGGTGCAAGTGTCCAGTCATTGCACTACATCTGTGTCTTTGGGGTAAATACCCAGCAGTGCAATTGGTGGGTTGTAGTATAGCTCCATTTCCAGCTTTTTGAGGAACCTCCACACTGTTTTCTAGAGTGGCTGCTCCAGTTCACATTCCCTCCAACAATGCAAGAGTGTTCCACTTTCTCCACATCCTCTCCCACATTTGTCGTTTCCCGTCTTGTTAATTTCCCCCATTCTCACTGGTGTGAGGTGGTATCTCATTGTGGTTTTGATTTCTATCTCCCTGATGAAAAGTGACGTGGAGCAGTTTTTCATGTGCTTGCTTGCTCGCTCTGTGTAGGTCTTCTTTGGAGAAACGGCTGGCACCTTTAAGTTGGAGAAGAGATGGCATCTCAAGGGGTGTTATTTCCTGTCATGGCCACATACCAGAAGGCTCTTGAGTATGTGTGTGTGCGTTTGCCTTTGCCTGTTAGGAGAGGTCGTTGGATAGAATTTGAAAGCAGATCCTCTGCATATTTATAGGTCTATATCTATTTCTCTCTCTTTCTGCACACATCTATTTCTAACCATTTTGTCTCTATCTCTATAGGGAGATCTATATATGGACGTATAGAGATTAGATATAGAAATATTTATTTTGCATATTTAAATATAAATCTATAGTTCTGTTTATAGATAATAATTATTATATTATCAGTAATACATTGAATAATAAATATATTAAGTGGAAACATAGATTTATGTTTATATGTTTGTTTATATAAACATCTATTCATGTTCCTGGGATCGATCTATCAGTAGATCTATCACTCTATCATCTACCTAGCTAGCTAGCTATATATCCCAGGAAGAGAGAAACCCAGATCGAACAGACGGGAATGTCCCCCTCCGGAATGTGTCATGCAAGAAGATAGGCAAAAATCTTCTGTACTTTCCTGATGTGCCGATGCAATTAACTCAGAGATGTACCTGTGATGTACTGTGGGCCAGGCGCCAGTGGTCAAGAGAGAATCCTTGAGACATTTTCCATGCAAAAAGGTGTTTTTATTAAAGTATGGGGACAGGACCCCTGGGCCTGAAGAGCTTCATCAGGATCATGAGGAGCCTTGGTTATAAACTTTAAAGTTGCCGTGTGGGGTGGGGACTCTAGAGATAAAAGAAGTTTCCAAAAGGATTTTCACAGGTGAAAGATTTACAGGATCCTGGAGGTCTGGCTATCAGCAAACAAATGTTGCTTTTGGCCTCTAGCAAAGCATTAACATTCAGGCAGCTGTGAATTCTTTGAAGAATGTCCCACTCTGTGGGTTTCAAGTATTTGTTTATGGACTGCAAGTTTGTTAGGAAATGTAATGGTAGGGATGCCTGGGTGGCTCAGTGGTTGAGCATCTGCCTTTGGCTCAGGGCATGATCCTGGGGTCCTAGGATGGGGTCCCACATTGGGCTACCCGCAGGGAGCCTGCTTCTCCCTTTGTCTCTGTCTCTGCCCCTCTTTCTTTCTCTCTCTCTCTCTCTCTCTCTCTCTCTCTCTGTGTGTGTGTCTCTCATGAGTAAATAAACAAAATCTTTTTTTTAAAAAAAGCAGATGTAATTTTAATCTATATTTCTTTGGCCTTAGTTCCCCCTATCACCTGGGTCTTCTCTCCCTCCCTGCATCTCTTGGTTCATTGGCCTTTGGTGGTGAAGAATCCAAAGGATATGAGGCAGGAGGAGAGTGAGATGGGATTAAGCCAATGAAGTAATTTCCCAGGGAGCTTGGGTAAGAGAAGTGCAGCAGGCGGAATGAAGTGAGAAAGTCAGGTTCTTGTCTCACAGAGTCGAAGAATGAATCTGGTGGACAAAGAAGAGTAAGTAAAGCGACAGGAGTTTATTAAGCAAGGATACCGAGAAAGCTCTCAGGAGTGGGAGGGGCCCAGGCTGGGTTGCCCACATGGGCCTCCACTGACCGTTTTTCATTTAGAACTGATCAGGGAGCTTGTGGCCTTCTCATTCTTGGGATGTCTTGGTTTGAGTAAGGACTAGTGATAACATCTTTAACGGTTTACTTCTTTTTAGAGTCTGGTTATTCTTTGTTGGGCACAGAGGACTGTCCTAAAAAAGACCCTCTCTACCCATACCTGGGACAGGGTGGTCTCGTTTGTTTCTTTATTTCTGGTTTCCTTACATCTCAGCATCCTTAGGATCTTTGTGAGCCTGAATCTGTAGCCCCCTACCTATTTCTCCCTACCTAGACTCTCCTGTCCCTCAGTCAAGAACGGGAGAGATGTGGCTCTGACAAAAGGTGCACTAAGAAACATTGTCACAGTTTCAATGTACCCTCCGCACGATTTGTGAGACCCAATTACTTCGAAACTCCTTTTTCCTCCTTTTTGTTTTGGATGGCAATGCTGCTCTGTGACTGACCTACACGATCAATGACTCGGTAACAGTTCAACTCTGTGGAGAGAACCCAAGGGTCCGCTGGGGAAGTATGAAGGAGAACTGTGGACTTGCTTGTTTTGCCCTCAGAAATCAGCATTAAGACTACAGGTAGTCCTCTGGGACATAGATCGAAACCCAGTGGGGACGGAGCCTGTCTCTGTACCTGCCATATAGAAGGCCAAATAGACTTCTTTTGGAAACGGATGGGTGTTGAATAAATAGGAGAATCTCTGTATGCTGGGTCTGTTTCAGGTCACTGATTCATACTTAGGGAACTGGTTCTCTGAACAAGTCCTGGAAAACGTATCCTAAGTTATTTGAAAAGGAGTAGTAAGATAGATAAGGAGTTCAGAATTGAGAAAAATATTAAAATCATGTGAGGAAAGTAGAGGTGTTGATCCCGGAAGTGGGTTTCTTGCAATTTACTCACTTATAGCTCGCATATTCTGAACAGAAAAAAGAAAGGGAAGGAACCGCATGTGCTCGAGGTCATCAATTTCATCTATAAAAAGGAAATAATACCGCCTGTCCCGCAACACTGTCGCGAGGACTAGAAGTGATGGCTGTTGATGTAAAGACTTGCTAGGTCCAGTCACCATAAAATGTAAAAACAACACACTTTATTAATATAGCAAATACCAATATAGCTGCAATATACATTTTCTTATTTATTTATTTATTTATTTATTTATTTATTTATTTATTTGAGAGAGCGAGACAGAGGGAGAGAGAGGCAGAGACAGAGACAGAGGGCGAAGCAGGCTCCATGCAGGGAGCCTGATGTGGGACTCCATCCTGCATCTCCAGCATCCCACACTGGGCTGAAGGCAGCGTTAAATCGCTGGGCCACCGGGGCTGCCCTGCAATATACTTGTTAAAAATATATTTTATTTATTTATTCATGAGAGGGAGAGAGAGAGAGAGCGAGAGAGAGAGAGAGAGAGAGAGAGGCAGAGAGACAGAGACACAGGCAGAGGGAGAGGCAGGCTCCATGCAGGGAGCCCGAAGTGGGACTCCATCCTGGGTCTCCAGGATCACGCCCTGGGAAGAAGGCAGTGCTAAACGGCTGAGCCACCCAGGCTGCCCATTTTCAATTCTTCTTAAAACACACAATTTGACTTCTTTCTAGCAAAGTTTTATGCGAGTTGGTGTACTTATCAATTAAAAGCTGTAGGGTATGGATCCCAGACTGCCCCTAAGGTGCATGTTCAGAGCCCTCCAGGTGCAGCCTGGAAACCACCGAGCTTGTCTGAGGCCACATCCACAGCTATGGGAACCAAGTGCCAGAGGCAGTCACGATTTACTGGATCAGAAACCCAGTTCTCTCCTGAAACATCTGAGTCAGGGAATTGGTTTATCTCAGGGCAGGGTGAAAAAAGCTTACACTATCAGGATTTCTCTCATCCCGAGAAAAATGCTTAGCGTTTTTTTGTCTGTTTCTTTTTTCTCATGTGTTTGGCTATTTCTCTTGTCCTATTGCCCTACTTCCTTTGGTAATTAGTTTTAGAAAGAAACCGCTCACATAATGAAAATTATCTAGAAACTCAGGTTAACAAAATATTCTAGCCAGTGTGGATATGTGTGATTCACAGTTGCTTGAAGCCTACAGAATTTGTTTGCACAAATTAATACCAACTTTTAATAAACAGACTTTACTGTACACTGCTAAAAATATGTCCCTGTCAGAGGGGCAAGACAGCCGAAGAGTATGGTCCCCAAGTCACCTGTCCCCACCAAATGACCTTGCTAACTTTCAAATCATCCTGAAAGCCTATGAATTCGGCCTGAGATTTAAAGAGAGAACAGCTGGAATGCTACAGTGAGAAGAGTTCGCATTTCTATCAAGGCGGTTCCCACCTGGGCCTCACTTGGACCTGGTGACTGTGGTTCCCACCTGGGCCTCAGCCAGACCTGGTGACTCTAGTCCCCAACTGGGCCTCACCTGAGCCTAGTGACTCTGGTCCCCATCCGGGCCTCATGTGGACCTGGCGACTGTAGTCCCCACCTTGGCTTCACCTGGACCTGGTGACTGTGGTCTCCACCTTCACCTCACCTGGACCTGGTGACTCTGGTCCCCACCCAGGCCTCACCTGGACATGGTAGCTGTGGACTTCATCTGGACCTGGTGACTGTGGTCCCCACCTGGGCCTCACCGTACCTGGTGACTGGGCTCCTCAGCTACCAATGACTAGGATCCAGAATGGACCCTTAGTTGCTACTGACACCAGGACCATCCCCAGGGTCTCACTTGTTCCTGGTGACTATGGTCCTTGTCTGGGCTGACCTGACTCATCCTTGGCTCTGATCGTATGGTCTCCCCTATCGTGAGTGTGTATTGTCTATGGTCCCTTCTGGGCCTCACCTGATGGTACTGGGCCACGATATTGGCCCTTTGCAAGGCCAGTAGGTTCTCTGAGTCCTCCTGCACGGTGCTGCAATCCAAACACATCCAAGAATGACGGCGCATGAATATCTTCTGAGGACACATGCATCCGGGTGCTCCCCGTGGGCAGGTCCCCGTCCGTCTGACCGGAGTCAGAGACAACCCCATAGCCCTGAGGGGCACAGGCTGGGCTGGAACATCACACATGGGCCCTCACTGCCTGTCTTTTGCTCGCCCACCTACAGTCCACCTTCCCAGCCACTGTCCCAGGACACGCCATCACCCTGGGATCACAGAGCGCTCCCACCCCGGTATCAGGAGCACACGGGCGGAGGACCCAGGAGGCTCTGGCGAATGCCGATCTGATGCTCTGATGCTCGGGGTGATGTCTCCCAGCCCGGGGGAGATCGAAGGTTTCTCTGAGATTCCACAAACACAACGACCGAGGGGAGAAAGCAATGGAGTGGACTTCATCAAAATTAAAACCTGATGCCAGCAAGAGTGCGACCACACTCCCCACCCTGAGGGCAAGGATGCGTGAATATCCTGAGGGGAGGCCTGGGGGGAGCACCAGGGACTCCGCCCACATTCCAGTGCATGAAGAGCAAGCCTGCTCACTGGCCAGGGGGACCCAGCAGGCCCTGACTGTCCTCCCCTCACCACATGGTGGGGCGGGGGGGGGTGTCATCCCTGTCGGGGTCCATGCATCTAGGACGAGCTGGAAAGGTCATGTATTGGGTCTCCCTGCATAGCACAGGCCTTACAGGGGAGCGGGGGTTCCGGGGAGCTGCCGGTCTCTCACTGCAGCCTCCTTCCCTGGACAGGGCCTTAGGGTGCCGCCCTCACCCCATGGGGCTGTGGAAGGGCTGCAGGAGCTGCTCACGGTCATCTCATTGGGGTCGGGGTGTTTTGGACCCCAGCCCGGGAGGCCAGCGCCCCCACCCAGACCCACAGGCCCCAGAGTGGCCCCCGGGGAGCAGGCATCAGCGGCCACTCACCTGTGACCTGTCGCTGTGTGAGCGCCTCCTCTTTATGCACCGGGTACTGGGGAGAGTGGGAGAGTTGGGGTACTGGGGAGAGTGGGGGTACTGGGGAGAGTGGGGGTACTGAGGAGAGTGGGAGTACTGAGCTACTGGGGAGAGCGGGAGAGTCCGGTCGCTGTGAGCCAGATCCAGAGCACGAGTGCTTCCGAAGCTCTGCAGACGCACAGTGAGCGCCATGCAGCGGTGGAACCCGGGGGTGGCACAGTTCCGCCCACAGTGGGGTCCCGCATCATGACTGTGGGCAGGCGGGGTCCAATCAGCACTTAGCCCTTCACCCTGAAGGCGGAGGGTCCCGGGGGAGGGTCCTGTCCCCACGCCAGGCGGGAGGGGGATGCAGGCACCCTCCCTCATCCTCAGTTCCCATCCTTGGCCCTGCAGGCCTCCCACCATTCTAGGTAGACTGGGGGTCACAGATGTCCCCCCGACCCCCAGAGTTCACAGCATGGGGTTACACTTAACATTCGAGGGGCTCTTGCGTGGTTCAGTCGGTTCCACGTCGACTCTTTAGTTTGGCTCAGGTCAGGATCTTGAGGTTGTGGCGTGGAGCCTCGCGTGGGGCTCAGGCTCCGTTGGGTGAGGAGTCCGCTCCAGGTTCCCCCTCTCCCTCTGCCCCTCCCTACTGCACCCTTTCTCAAGTAAATCTTCTAAAAATTAACATGAAGACACGTGAGCATGTTTATCCCCTCTGCAGAGGTGCCTTCGTGTGTGTAACGACCATGTAAATGCCTTTCACGGACCCACCGGGAGTCCTACCAGAAACCCCTTTTCCTTGATATTTATTGAAGTACAGTCAACACACAACGTGACAGTAGTTTCAGGGCTACAACTAGTGACTTGACAATTCTGTGCCTTATTCAGCTCCCCCCACGAGAAGCGGCGTCACCGTCTGTCCCCGTACAAAGTTGTCACAACAGTACTGACTCCATTCCCTAGGCTGTACTTTCTAAATTTCTGTGACTTATTTTATTTATGATCCAGACGCTTATAGCTGTTACTATCGTTCATCTACATTGCCCATGTCCTGCCCACGGCCCCTCTGTCCATCAGTCAGCAGGATCCATCACATTAACCAGAGAAAGGACATGGGGCAGCCCCGGGTGGTTCAGCGGTTTAACGCCTGCCTTCAGCCCAGGGCGTGATCCTGGAGTCCCGGGATCGAGTCCCACGTCGAGTTCCCTACACGGAGCCGCCTTCTCCCTCTGCCCATGTCTCTGCCTTTCTCTCTCTGCCGCTCTCTCTGTATGTCTCTCAAGGATATATAAATAAAATCTTTAAAAAAGAAAAACGAGAGAAAGGACAAAAAGCATACGATCCTCTCAAGAGTTGCAGAAAAAGCATTTGACAAAGTACAACTTCAAAAGCCTAGTGGGTTTTGAGGAAATGTCTATCAACAGAATAAAGTTCCGCTAGGAAGGCCCGCAGCTGACATCCTCAAGGGTGAAACCTGAAAGGGTGAAAGGGTGAAAACCTGAAATCGTCTCCCCTAAGAGCAGGAACAAGCCAAGGAGGTCCCCTCTCAGTGCTGGAAGTCCTAATGTAGTCAACAGACAGGAAACAGCAAAGGTTCCACTCCTGGAAGGGGGACGTCACACTGTCCCTATTTGTTGAAGACGCGGTGCTAGAAACAGGAAACCCGAGAGCCCCCACCAAAACCTGTTAGAACTAATGATTGAATTCAGTAAATTCATGGGACACCAACTGAACCTACAGAGCTCAGTAGCCTTGCTGCGTCCTGACAATGAGCACTCAGGAACGAAATGAAGGACGTGACTCCCTTCTCAGGAGCATCACAGAGACTAAATAATGAGACTGAACGAAAGGAGCACAAGACTTGTGCACTGAGCCATACCAGGCTCTGGGAGGCCGTCCTGGGTTCGTGGGGTGGAAGCCTCCTCTTGTGAAAATGTCCACAGTTCCTGAAGCCACCCTCGGTTTCAATGTCATTCCTATCAAAATCATGGTGGTAGATCCTAGAAGTAGGAAAAAAAAAAAAACCCTAACATCCGTCAGCCCCCACAAATGACCCCGGACAGCAAATCAGTATTGGAAAAGCAGGACAGAGTGGGGCGCAGCACTTTCCTATTTCGAACGATGTCACAGAGACACAGGATAAAGCAGTGTGGTTCTCGGCTCCCTGCTGGCTCTGTCAGTTAAGCATCGACTCCTGACCTCACCTCAGGTCCTGATCTCGGGGTCGTGAGTTCTAGCCCTGGGCTGGGCCAGGCACGAGGCGTGGCGCCTACTTAGACCCACAGGGGGTGGTTCCAGCATAAGCTGAAGGAGCAGAACAGGGAGTCCAGAAGGAAATGTGCTCTGATACAACTGATTTTGTTTAACTTAATTTAAACCCAATTAATTAATGTATAGTGTATTATACTTTCAGAGGTAGAATTCAGGGATTCACCAGTTGGAGAGAACAGCAGTGCTCGTGACATCACCTGCCATCCTTCGTGCCCATCCCCCGTTATCCCCTCCCCCGCTCCCCTCCAGCGACCCTCAGATTGTTTCCAATGATTCAGATCTGTATTTCCTGCATCTGTTTTCATCTTATTCGTTTTTCCTTCCCTTCACAGATGTTCATCTGCTTTGCTTCTTTAATTCCACCTATGAATGACACCATAGGGTCATTGTCTTTCCCGACTGACTTATTTCACTTAACAGGATCCCTCTAGTTGTATCCGCGTCATTGCAAATGGCAAGATTTCCTTCTCTTTGATAGCAGTACCATTCCTCTCTCTATGACCATCATCTATCTCCCATCCTCTATCCATCATCTGTCTGAAGGCACCGAGGCTCCTCCCACAGTGTGGCTACTGTGGACCCGGCTGCTGTGGACATCGGGGCGCAGGTGTCCCGCCTGGCGTTTCATTGCATCTGTATCTTCAGAGTGAGCTCCAGGCCGTGCACCTGCCGGTCGCAGGGCAGCTCTATCGGTAAGTTCCTGAGGAGCCTTGGCACTGTTTCCAGGGCAGCTGCACCAGCCCGCAGTCCCGCCCACAGTGGAAGAGGGTTGAGTGAGTCTTGGCGGACACGATAAAAGTCTGGTCCACATTTCATTTCGCATCCTGTGGGCTCCAATTCCTTGTCCTTAAGTATTTCTGGGGAAGCCGGGTGTTGTGCTCCATTTCAGCATGACGTTTCCGAAGCTCATAGTGTTGGACCCTAGCTCACGGGGGCCAAAGTGTCTCGGTAGAGGCCCCAGAGACTCAGACCCCAGACAGGCAGATGCAACTAGCAAGAGGGTTTTTTTTTTATGACAGTCACAGAAAGAGAGAGAGAGAGAGAGGCAGAGACATAGGCAGAGGGAGAAGCAGGCTCCATGCACCGGGAGCCCGACGTGGGACTCGATCCTGGGTCTCCAAGATCATGCCCTGGGCCAAAGGCAGGCACTAAACCTCTGCGCCACCCAGGGATCCCTAGCAAGAGGGTTTTATTGAACGTTTGCGCAAACGGGCCCTCGGCCTCAAAGGTGGAAGAGCCCAGATTGGCAATTACAGGCATCTTTTAAAGGCAAACCGCGGGATTAGCATAGCATTCGGGTTAAGACACGATTGATTTCTTTGAAGGTCAACATGAACATGTTCAGGGACTTTCCAGTCAGGGCGTGGGGGGGGGGATTGGTTTTCTTATCTCGGAAAAACCACAGAATGTTTTTCTGTTGCTTAAATTCCGGGAAGGCGCCTGGATGTGCTGCCTCTGGGTTAGGCGTGGTCCTAAATTTTCCCCGGGGGTGGGGGGGTGGGGTTGGGTTTCTTCAATAGGTCTCAGCTGGAGCCTGGAAGGAGGCAGGTCCTGCCCTGGGCGTGGGGACTCCGCCTCCGTCACCGCCTCCTTCAGCGCCTGAGCCCAGGCCCGAGTCAGGGGGTGTGTGTACGCAGTAGCCTCGTCCGCCAGCAGTAACAGGAGCCTGTCTGTGGCTCGGGCTGCCTGAGGACGTGGGGCCGCGTCCAGGCTGACAGAGCCCCGGCCTCCTCAGACCCGCAGTAGGCTTCAGGACCATTGGGACCGTGTCCTCGGCTGACAGGAGCCTGGTCTCCTCAGGACCCACGGTGAGACTTCAGGAAGATGGGGGCCGCTTCCATCCTCGTGACGGAGCCCCAGCCTCCTCAGCCTCGCGGTGAGTTTTCGGGAAGATGTAGGGTCACGTCCACGCTGACAGGAGCCCCGGCCTCCTCAGGACCCACGGTGAGTTTTCAGGGATGACGTGGGGCCGGGTCTACACTGACAGGATCCCCGCCTTCTCAGTACCGTACGGGCGTAGGCTTCAGGCCATGTGGGGCCGCGTCCACGGTGAACAGGAACCTGGCCTCCTCAAACCCGCGGGTTCTGAGGAGGCCAGGTTCCTGTCACCGTGGACGCGGCCCCACATGGGCCTGAAGCCTACTCGCCGGTCCTGAGAAGGCCGGGGATCCTGTCAGTGTAGACCCGGCCCCACGTCATCCCGAAAACTCACCGTGGGTCCTGAGGAGGCCGGGGCTCCTGTCAGCGTGGACGTGACCCTACATCTTCCCGAAAACTCACCGCGGGTCCTGAGGAGGCTGGGGCTCCTGTCAGCGAGGAAGCGGCCCCACATCTTCCTGAAGTCTCACCGTGGGTCCTGAGGAGACCAGGCTCCTGTCAGCGAGGACACGGCTCCACATGGTCCTGAAGCCTACCTGCGGGTCCTGAGGAGGCCGGGGCTCCTGTCAGCCTGGACGCGGCCCCACGTCCTCCTCAGGCAGCCAGAGCACAGACCGGCTCCTGTTACTGCTGGCGGACGAGGCCTACTGCGTACACACGCCCCCTGACTCGGGCCTGGGCTCAGGCGCTGAAGGAGGCGGTGAGGGAGGCGGCGTCCCCACGCCCAGGGCGGGACCTGCCTCCTTCCAGGCTCCAGCTGAGACCTATTGAAGAAACCCAACCCCACCCCCCCACCCCCGGGGAAAATTTAGGACCACGCCTAACCCAGAGGCAGCACATCCAGGCGCCTTCCCGGAATTTAAGCAACGAAAAACATTCTGTGGTTTTTCCGAGATAAGAAAACCATTCCCCCCCCATGCCCTGACTGGAAAGTCCCTGAACATGTTCATGTTGACCTTCAAAGAAATCAATCGTGTCTTTTTTTTTTTTAAGATTTATTTATTTATTTATGATAGACATAGAGAGAGAGAGAGAGGCAGAGACAAAGGAGGAGGGAGAAGCAGGCTCCATGCCGGGAGCCTGACGTGGGACTCGATCCCGGGACTCCAGGATCGCGCCCTGGGCCAAAGGCAGGCGCCAAACCGCTGAGCCACCCAGGGATTCCCTCAATCGTGTCTTAACCCGAATGCTATGCTAATCCCGCGGTTTGCCTTTAAAAGATGCCTGTAATTGCCAATCTGGGCTCTTCCACCTTTGAGGCCGAGGGCCCGTTTGCGCAAACGTTCAATAAAACCCTCTTGCTAGGGATCCCTGGGTGGCGCAGTGGTTTAGTGCCTGCCTTTGGCCCAGGGCATGATCTTGGAGACCCAGGATCGAGTCCCACGTCGGGCTCCCGGTGCATGGAGCCTGCTTCTCCCTCTGCCTATGTCTCTGCCTCTCTCTCTCTCTCTTTCTGTGACTGTCATAAAAAAAAAACCCTCTTGCTAGTTGCATCTGCCTGTCTGGGGTCTGAGTCTCTGGGGCCTCTACCGAGACACTTTGGCCCCCGTGAGCTAGGGTCCAACACTATGAGCTTCGGAAACGTCATGCTGAAATGGAGCACAACACCCGGCTTCCCCAGAAATACTTAAGGACAAGGAATTGGAGCCCACAGGATGCGAAATGAAATGTGGACCAGACTTTTATCGTGTCCGCCAAGACTCACTCAACCCTCTTCCACTGTGGGCGGGACTGCGGGCTGGTGCAGCTGCCCTGGAAACAGTGCCAAGGCTCCTCAGGAACTTACCGATAGAGCTGCCCTGCGACCGGCAGGTGCACGGCCTGGAGCTCACTCTGAAGATACAGATGCAATGAAACGCCAGGCGGGACACCTGCGCCCCGATGTCCACAGCAGCCGGGTCCACAGTAGCCACACTGTGGGAGGAGCCTCGGTGCCTTCAGACAGATGATGGATAGAGGATGGGAGATAGATGATGGTCATAGAGAGAGGAATGGTACTGCTATCAAAGAGAAGGAAATCTTGCCATTTGCAATGACGCGGATACAACTAGAGGGATCCTGTTAAGTGAAATAAGTCAGTCGGGAAAGACAATGACCCTATGGTGTCATTCATAGGTGGAATTAAAGAAGCAAAGCAGATGAACATCTGTGAAGGGAAGGAAAAACGAATAAGATGAAAACAGATGCAGGAAATACAGATCTGAATCATTGGAAACAATCTGAGGGTCGCTGGAGGGGAGCGGGGGAGGGGATAACGGGGGATGGGCACGAAGGATGGCAGGTGATGTCACGAGCACTGCTGTTCTCTCCAACTGGTGAATCCCTGAATTCTACCTCTGAAAGTATAATACACTATACATTAATTAATTGGGTTTAAATTAAGTTAAACAAAATCAGTTGTATCAGAGCACATTTCCTTCTGGACTCCCTGTTCTGCTCCTTCAGCTTATGCTGGAACCACCCCCTGTGGGTCTAAGTAGGCGCCACACCTCGTGCCTGGCCCAGCCCAGGGCTAGAACTCACGACCCCGAGATCAGGACCTGAGGTGAGGTCAGGAGTCGATGCTTAACTGACAGAGCCAGCAGGGAGCCGAGAACCACACTGCTTTATCCTGTGTCTCTGTGACATCGTTCGAAATAGGAAAGTGCTGCGCCCCACTCTGTCCTGCTTTTCCAATACTGATTTGCTGTCCGGGGTCATTTGTGGGGGCTGACGGATGTTAGGGTTTTTTTTTTTTTCCTACTTCTAGGATCTACCACCATGATTTTGATAGGAATGACATTGAAACCGAGGGTGGCTTCAGGAACTGTGGACATTTTCACAAGAGGAGGCTTCCACCCCACGAACCCAGGACGGCCTCCCAGAGCCTGGTATGGCTCAGTGCACAAGTCTTGTGCTCCTTTCGTTCAGTCTCATTATTTAGTCTCTGTGATGCTCCTGAGAAGGGAGTCACGTCCTTCATTTCGTTCCTGAGTGCTCATTGTCAGGACGCAGCAAGGCTACTGAGCTCTGTAGGTTCAGTTGGTGTCCCATGAATTTACTGAATTCAATCATTAGTTCTAACAGGTTTTGGTGGGGGCTCTCGGGTTTCCTGTTTCTAGCACCGCGTCTTCAACAAATAGGGACAGTGTGACGTCCCCCTTCCAGGAGTGGAACCTTTGCTGTTTCCTGTCTGTTGACTACATTAGGACTTCCAGCACTGAGAGGGGACCTCCTTGGCTTGTTCCTGCTCTTAGGGGAGACGATTTCAGGTTTTCACCCTTTCACGTTTCACCCTTGAGGATGTCAGCTGCGGGCCTTCCTAGCGGAACTTTATTCTGTTGATAGACATTTCCTCAAAACCCACTAGGCTTTTGAAGTTGTACTTTGTCAAATGCTTTTTCTGCAACTCTTGAGAGGATCGTATGCTTTTTGTCCTTTCTCTCGTTTTTCTTTTTTAAAGATTTTATTTATATATCCTTGAGAGACATACAGAGAGAGCGGCAGAGAGAGAAAGGCAGAGACATGGGCAGAGGGAGAAGGCGGCTCCGTGTAGGGAACTCGACGTGGGACTCGATCCCGGGACTCCAGGATCACGCCCTGGGCTGAAGGCAGGCGTTAAACCGCTGAACCACCCGGGGCTGCCCCATGTCCTTTCTCTGGTTAATGTGATGGATCCTGCTGACTGATGGACAGAGGGGCCGTGGGCAGGACATGGGCAATGTAGATGAACGATAGTAACAGCTATAAGCGTCTGGATCATAAATAAAATAAGTCACAGAAATTTAGAAAGTACAGCCTAGGGAATGGAGTCAGTACTGTTGTGACAACTTTGTACGGGGACAGACGGTGACGCCGCTTCTCGTGGGGGGAGCTGAATAAGGCACAGAATTGTCAAGTCACTAGTTGTAGCCCTGAAACTACTGTCACGTTGTGTGTTGACTGTACTTCAATAAATATCAAGGAAAAGGGGTTTCTGGTAGGACTCCCGGTGGGTCCGTGAAAGGCATTTACATGGTCGTTACACACACGAAGGCACCTCTGCAGAGGGGATAAACATGCTCACGTGTCTTCATGTTAATTTTTAGAAGATTTACTTGAGAAAGGGTGCAGTAGGGAGGGGCAGAGGGAGAGGGGGAACCTGGAGCGGACTCCTCACCCAACGGAGCCTGAGCCCCACGCGAGGCTCCACGCCACAACCTCAAGATCCTGACCTGAGCCAAACTAAAGAGTCGACGTGGAACCGACTGAACCACGCAAGAGCCCCTCGAATGTTAAGTGTAACCCCATGCTGTGAACTCTGGGGGTCGGGGGGACATCTGTGACCCCCAGTCTACCTAGAATGGTGGGAGGCCTGCAGGGCCAAGGATGGGAACTGAGGATGAGGGAGGGTGCCTGCATCCCCCTCCCGCCTGGCGTGGGGACAGGACCCTCCCCCGGGACCCTCCGCCTTCAGGGTGAAGGGCTAAGTGCTGATTGGACCCCGCCTGCCCACAGTCATGATGCGGGACCCCACTGTGGGCGGAACTGTGCCACCCCCGGGTTCCACCGCTGCATGGCGCTCACTGTGCGTCTGCAGAGCTTCGGAAGCACTCGTGCTCTGGATCTGGCTCACAGCGACCGGACTCTCCCGCTCTCCCCAGTAGCTCAGTACTCCCACTCTCCTCAGTACCCCCACTCTCCCCAGTACCCCCACTCTCCCCAGTACCCCAACTCTCCCACTCTCCCCAGTACCCTGTGCATAAAGAGGAGGCGCTCACACAGCGACAGGTCACAGGTGAGTGGCCGCTGATGCCTGCTCCCCGGGGGCCACTCTGGGGCCTGTGGGTCTGGGTGGGGGCGCTGGCCTCCCGGGCTGGGGTCCAAAACACCCCGACCCCAATGAGATGACCGTGAGCAGCTCCTGCAGCCCTTCCACAGCCCCATGGGGTGAGGGCGGCACCCTAAGGCCCTGTCCAGGGAAGGAGGCTGCAGTCAGAGACCGGCAGCTCCCCGGAACCCCCGCTCCCCTGTAAGGCCTGTGCTATGCAGGGAGACCCAATACATGACCTTTCCAGCTCGTCCTAGATGCATGGACCCCGACAGGGATGACACCCCCCCCGCCCCACCATGTGGTGAGGGGAGGACAGTCAGGGCCTGCTGGGTCCCCCTGGCCAGTGAGCAGGCTTGCTCTTCATGCACTGGAATGTGGGCGGAGTCCCTGGTGCTCCCCCCAGGCCTCCCCTCAGGATATTCACGCATCCTTGCCCTCAGGGTGGGGAGTGTGGTCGCACTCTTGCTGGCATCAGGTTTTAATTTTGATGAAGTCCACTCCATTGCTTTCTCCCCTCGGTCGTTGTGTTTGTGGAATCTCAGAGAAACCTTCGATCTCCCCCGGGCTGGGAGACATCACCCCGAGCATCAGAGCATCAGATCGGCATTCGCCAGAGCCTCCTGGGTCCTCCGCCCGTGTGCTCCTGATACCGGGGTGGGAGCGCTCTGTGATCCCAGGGTGATGGCGTGTCCTGGGACAGTGGCTGGGAAGGTGGACTGTAGGTGGGCGAGCAAAAGACAGGCAGTGAGGGCCCATGTGTGATGTTCCAGCCCAGCCTGTGCCCCTCAGGGCTATGGGGTTGTCTCTGACTCCGGTCAGACGGACGGGGACCTGCCCACGGGGAGCACCCGGATGCATGTGTCCTCTGAAGATATTCATGCGCCGTCATTCTTGGATGTGTTTGGATTGCAGCACCGTGCAGGAGGACTCAGAGAACCTACTGGCCTTGCAAAGGGCCAATATCGTGGCCCAGTACCATCAGGTGAGGCCCAGAAGGGACCATAGACAATACACACTCACGATAGGGGAGACCATACGATCAGAGCCAAGGATGAGTCAGGTCAGCCCAGACAAGGACCATAGTCACCAGGAACAAGTGAGACCCTGGGGATGGTCCTGGTGTCAGTAGCAACTAAGGGTCCATTCTGGATCCTAGTCATTGGTAGCTGAGGAGCCCAGTCACCAGGTACGGTGAGGCCCAGGTGGGGACCACAGTCACCAGGTCCAGATGAAGTCCACAGCTACCATGTCCAGGTGAGGCCTGGGTGGGGACCAGAGTCACCAGGTCCAGGTGAGGTGAAGGTGGAGACCACAGTCACCAGGTCCAGGTGAAGCCAAGGTGGGGACTACAGTCGCCAGGTCCACATGAGGCCCGGATGGGGACCAGAGTCACTAGGCTCAGGTGAGGCCCAGTTGGGGACTAGAGTCACCAGGTCTGGCTGAGGCCCAGGTGGGAACCACAGTCACCAGGTCCAAGTGAGGCCCAGGTGGGAACCGCCTTGATAGAAATGCGAACTCTTCTCACTGTAGCATTCCAGCTGTTCTCTCTTTAAATCTCAGGCCGAATTCATAGGCTTTCAGGATGATTTGAAAGTTAGCTAGGTCATTTGGTGGGGACAGGTGACTTGGGGACCATACTCTTCGGCTGTCTTGCCCCTCTGACAGGGACATATTTTTAGCAGTGTACAGTAAAGTCTGTTTATTAAAAGTTGGTATTAATTTGTGCAAACAAATTCTGTAGGCTTCAAGCAACTGTGAATCACACATATCCACACTGGCTAGAATATTTTGTTAACCTGAGTTTTCTAGATAATTTTCATTATGTGAGCGGTTTCTTTCTAAAACTAATTACCAAAGGAAGTAGGGCAATAGGACAAGAGAAATAGCCAAACAACATGAGAAAAAAGAAACAGACAAAAAAACGCTAAGCATTTTTCTCGGGATGAGAGAAATCCTGATAGTGTAAGCTTTTTTCACCCTGCCCTGAGATAAACCAATTCCCTGACTCAGATGTTTCAGGAGAGAACTGGGTTTCTGATCCAGTAAATCGTGACTGCCTCTGGCACTTGGTTCCCATAGCTGTGGATGTGGCCTCAGACAAGCTCGGTGGTTTCCAGGCTGCACCTGGAGGGCTCTGAACATGCACCTTAGGGGCAGTCTGGGATCCATACCCTACAGCTTTTAATTGATAAGTACACCAACTCGCATAAAACTTTGCTAGAAAGAAGTCAAATTGTGTGTTTTAAGAAGAATTGAAAATGGGCAGCCTGGGTGGCTCAGCCGTTTAGCACTGCCTTCTTCCCAGGGCGTGATCCTGGAGACCCAGGATGGAGTCCCACTTCGGGCTCCCTGCATGGAGCCTGCCTCTCCCTCTGCCTGTGTCTCTGTCTCTCTGCCTCTCTCTCTCTCTCTCTCTCTCTCTCTCGCTCTCTCTCTCTCTCCCTCTCATGAATAAATAAATAAAATATATTTTTAACAAGTATATTGCAGGGCAGCCCCGGTGGCCCAGCGATTTAACGCTGCCTTCAGCCCAGTGTGGGATGCTGGAGATGCAGGATGGAGTCCCACATCAGGCTCCCTGCATGGAGCCTGCTTCGCCCTCTGTCTCTGTCTCTGCCTCTCTCTCCCTCTGTCTCGCTCTCTCAAATAAATAAATAAATAAATAAATAAATAAATAAATAAATAAATAAGAAAATGTATATTGCAGCTATATTGGTATTTGCTATATTAATAAAGTGTGTTGTTTTTACATTTTATGGTGACTGGACCTAGCAAGTCTTTACATCAACAGCCATCACTTCTAGTCCTCGCGACAGTGTTGCGGGACAGGCGGTATTATTTCCTTTTTATAGATGAAATTGATGACCTCGAGCACATGCGGTTCCTTCCCTTTCTTTTTTCTGTTCAGAATATGCGAGCTATAAGTGAGTAAATTGCAAGAAACCCACTTCCGGGATCAACACCTCTACTTTCCTCACATGATTTTAATATTTTTCTCAATTCTGAACTCCTTATCTATCTTACTACTCCTTTTCAAATAACTTAGGATACGTTTTCCAGGACTTGTTCAGAGAACCAGTTCCCTAAGTATGAATCAGTGACCTGAAACAGACCCAGCATACAGAGATTCTCCTATTTATTCAACACCCATCCGTTTCCAAAAGAAGTCTATTTGGCCTTCTATATGGCAGGTACAGAGACAGGCTCCGTCCCCACTGGGTTTCGATCTATGTCCCAGAGGACTACCTGTAGTCTTAATGCTGATTTCTGAGGGCAAAACAAGCAAGTCCACAGTTCTCCTTCATACTTCCCCAGCGGACCCTTGGGTTCTCTCCACAGAGTTGAACTGTTACCGAGTCATTGATCGTGTAGGTCAGTCACAGAGCAGCATTGCCATCCAAAACAAAAAGGAGGAAAAAGGAGTTTCGAAGTAATTGGGTCTCACAAATCGTGCGGAGGGTACATTGAAACTGTGACAATGTTTCTTAGTGCACCTTTTGTCAGAGCCACATCTCTCCCGTTCTTGACTGAGGGACAGGAGAGTCTAGGTAGGGAGAAATAGGTAGGGGGCTACAGATTCAGGCTCACAAAGATCCTAAGGATGCTGAGATGTAAGGAAACCAGAAATAAAGAAACAAACGAGACCACCCTGTCCCAGGTATGGGTAGAGAGGGTCTTTTTTAGGACAGTCCTCTGTGCCCAACAAAGAATAACCAGACTCTAAAAAGAAGTAAACCGTTAAAGATGTTATCACTAGTCCTTACTCAAACCAAGACATCCCAAGAATGAGAAGGCCACAAGCTCCCTGATCAGTTCTAAATGAAAAACGGTCAGTGGAGGCCCATGTGGGCAACCCAGCCTGGGCCCCTCCCACTCCTGAGAGCTTTCTCGGTATCCTTGCTTAATAAACTCCTGTCGCTTTACTTACTCTTCTTTGTCCACCAGATTCATTCTTCGACTCTGTGAGACAAGAACCTGACTTTCTCACTTCATTCCGCCTGCTGCACTTCTCTTACCCAAGCTCCCTGGGAAATTACTTCATTGGCTTAATCCCATCTCACTCTCCTCCTGCCTCATATCCTTTGGATTCTTCACCACCAAAGGCCAATGAACCAAGAGATGCAGGGAGGGAGAGAAGACCCAGGTGATAGGGGGAACTAAGGCCAAAGAAATATAGATTAAAATTACATCTGCTTTTTTTAAAAAAAAGATTTTGTTTATTTACTCATGAGAGACACACACACAGAGAGAGAGAGAGAGAGAGAGAGAGAGAAAGAAAGAGGGGCAGAGACAGAGACAAAGGGAGAAGCAGGCTCCCTGCGGGTAGCCCAATGTGGGACCCCATCCTAGGACCCCAGGATCATGCCCTGAGCCAAAGGCAGATGCTCAACCACTGAGCCACCCAGGCATCCCTACCATTACATTTCCTAACAAACTTGCAGTCCATAAACAAATACTTGAAACCCACAGAGTGGGACATTCTTCAAAGAATTCACAGCTGCCTGAATGTTAATGCTTTGCTAGAGGCCAAAAGCAACATTTGTTTGCTGATAGCCAGACCTCCAGGATCCTGTAAATCTTTCACCTGTGAAAATCCTTTTGGAAACTTCTTTTATCTCTAGAGTCCCCACCCCACACGGCAACTTTAAAGTTTATAACCAAGGCTCCTCATGATCCTGATGAAGCTCTTCAGGCCCAGGGGTCCTGTCCCCATACTTTAATAAAAACACCTTTTTGCATGGAAAATGTCTCAAGGATTCTCTCTTGACCACTGGCGCCTGGCCCACAGTACATCACAGGTACATCTCTGAGTTAATTGCATCGGCACATCAGGAAAGTACAGAAGATTTTTGCCTATCTTCTTGCATGACACATTCCGGAGGGGGACATTCCCGTCTGTTCGATCTGGGTTTCTCTCTTCCTGGGATATATAGCTAGCTAGCTAGGTAGATGATAGAGTGATAGATCTACTGATAGATCGATCCCAGGAACATGAATAGATGTTTATATAAACAAACATATAAACATAAATCTATGTTTCCACTTAATATATTTATTATTCAATGTATTACTGATAATATAATAATTATTATCTATAAACAGAACTATAGATTTATATTTAAATATGCAAAATAAATATTTCTATATCTAATCTCTATACGTCCATATATAGATCTCCCTATAGAGATAGAGACAAAATGGTTAGAAATAGATGTGTGCAGAAAGAGAGAGAAATAGATATAGACCTATAAATATGCAGAGGATCTGCTTTCAAATTCTATCCAACGACCTCTCCTCACAGGCACAGGCAAACGCACACACACATACTCAAGAGCCTTCTGGTATGTGGCCATGACAGGAAATAACACCCCTTGAGATGCCATCTCTTCTCCAACTTAAAGGTGCCAGCCGTTTCTCCAAAGAAGACCTACACAGAGCGAGCAAGCAAGCACATGAAAAACTGCTCCACGTCACTTTTCATCAGGGAGATAGAAATCAAAACCACAATGAGATACCACCTCACACCAGTGAGAATGGGGGAAATTAACAAGACGGGAAACGACAAATGTGGGAGAGGATGTGGAGAAAGTGGAACACTCTTGCATTGTTGGAGGGAATGTGAACTGGAGCAGCCACTCTGGAAAACAGTGTGGAGGTTCCTCAAAAAGCTGGAAATGGAGCTATACTACAACCCACCAATTGCACTGCTGGGTATTTACCCCAAAGACACAGATGTAGTGCAATGACTGGACACTTGCACCCCAATGTTCACAACGGCAATGTTAATAGCCAAACTGTGGAAGGAGCCTTGATGTCCTGCAACAGATGAATGGATAAAGAAGATGTGGTCTGGGGATCCCTGGGTGGCGCAGCGGTTTGGCGCCTGCCTTTGGCCCAGGGCGCGATCCTGGAGACCCGGGATCGAATCCCACATCGGGCTCCCGGTGCATGGAGCCTGCTTCTCCCTCTGCCTATGTCTCTGCCTCTCTCTCTGTGTGTGTGTGTGACTATCATAAATAAAATTTTTTTAAATTATAAAAAAATTTAAAAAAAAGAAGATGTGGTCTATATATACAATGTATTATTATTTAGCCATCTGCAAGGATGAATACCTACCATTTTCATGGACATGGAACTGGAGGGTATTATGCTGAATAAAATAAGCCACGTGGAGAAAGAATTATCATACGGTTTCACTCTTATGTCGAATGTAAGAAACAGTGAAGAGGATCATAAGGGAGGGGAGGGAAACTGAGTGGAGAAAATTGAGAGAGGCAGTGTTGTCCCCAAGATTGCTAATCCGAGAAACCACCGAGGAGCCGACACCGATGCAAACACACGAGGGTTTATTTACAAGCTCGAGCTTGGGTCCAAGTGTACCCGACACAGCGGAGCAGGGACTTGGACCCCGAGACTAAGAGGCGTAGCAGCTTTATAGGGGCCAGTGGCCCATGGGATACGCAGAAAGTTGCACAGTCATGTCGGTCCACACACAAGTGGCCGATTGAATTACATCTTACCCTATAGTATCCATTTGAGCTGGCCTATTACTTTGCTCGGAATTGGTGCACAGTTTTGGTGGGCACAAAGCAGGGTTACATGGTTATGAGCTGATTTCCGGTTAGGGTGTGCCCAGCGGCTTGACTAGGGTGGGGCAGTGCCTTAAGCAATAAGCTGGTTACCTGGGGGTCACACAGCAGGTGGAAGGTGTAGCACAAAATGGAATCAGTACTGCTCTGCTTGTCCAGGGGTAGGGGATTTTTGTTAAATTTCCTGGGTCTCACAGAAGATAAACTATGAGAGACTCCTAACTCGGGGAAACAAAGGATTGCGGAAGGGGAGGTGGGTGGGAGGATAGTGTAACTGGGGGACGGACATTAAGGAGGGCAAGTGATGTGATGAACACTGGGTATTATACTACATGTTGACAAATTGAATTTAAATTAAAAATTTTTTTAATTTAAATTTAAATTAAAAAAGGGTACTGGACGGCTCAGCCGTCCTCAGCAATTCATTTATGAAATGACCTTCATTAGATCATAAAAAGTTACGAATGTGAATGGAAAATGACCTGCAACTCCTTCCCAGTTCAAATAAATAAGTATTCTAAAAGCAAATCAAAGTTCCAGAATGGAAAAATGCAAAAAACGAGGGAGAGGGAGAAAGAGAAATGAATTCACTTTTTGTGATATTTATTAGTGATGGTCCAATAATGACAAATCTGTGACTGTCATTAAAAGCAAAGAGTTAATGAACGGTATGGAGACCGATCCCCTCAACTAACAGATAAGGAAACTGAGAAGACACGAGAAGTAATGCACACTGCTCAGTAATTCACATGGGTGGCAAGGCGCAAAGCCAAGACTCGATTCTGGTCCAGAGTTCTTTAAACGACCACAACACGTTAACGTCACAGCTTCAGGCTCATCTAGAATTAGAGTCACTTTAGCTCAATAAAACATTCAACCAAAGTAGTCTTTCTTCTGCCAGATAGTTACATTTCATGAAGCACCCTAAAAGGGATTCGAATTAGGTCTCCATGTGCGCCATCAGAATACTGCCTGATGAATTAGTTAAACAAAGGTATTCCCCAAAAAAACCTCAGCCGTGAGACCTTGCCTACCCTTTCACTTTCCAAGTCTTCATGCTTCTATATCTAATTGCCTATATTTTCAGAGAAGCCAACCTTACTCAGATTAAGTTTGTCCAAGCCGAGAACTAAGTGCCAGGTTTAATATTTTTAAAACTCAATTTAAAAATAGTTAAACAGAGAATTTCAAATGGCAAACACTGATATTTACATCATCTACTCTTATAACTAACAGAAGGGGTAATCCTGAAACCTAGATGCAGTCGTGCCTTTATATGAAAGTATAAAAGCAGAAAGAGTAACCCAAAATTGTCTATTTCACAAATGCCTATCTAAACTAGTTATGTTCAATGGTGTCTGTCTTGATGCAACAATCTCTAGGAAGACCTTCTTCAGACCTAGCTCTACCACCAATAAGCGTGTGAACTTGGACAATCCAATCCTCCAGAACTCTCAGTTTCTTTCCTGTGCCTCAGAGGAGAGGACCAGAGCTGATGATCCCTCAGTTCCCTCTCAGACCTGAAATGCTGCTGTGGGGTCCTAAACACTCTATACTGAGCACAAAAAGACGGGGGAATCTTATATATACTCAAATGCTAAACTATAAAACTAACTCTGAGCATAGATCCTGAGTATTTTAGGGTTCTCTCCTATGGCGATAGAAAATCCCCAAATCTATATCCCTTTCTATCACAAGCGGTGGGTATATGGGTCCAAGCCACTAGAAATAATAAATATGTGTGTCAGAACAGCCATCTGCCCTCATGCTCACTGCTTTTCAAAGCAAAGCCCTCAAAGAACTCCATTATTATTTTCTGAGGGTACCGGTTAACATGTAGAATCCTAACCTGCCCCTTCCTTTAACCTAAAAAAAATTAAAATGTTGGCTGGCCATATTAACAAGCTCTCCAGGTTATTCTCTTGCACACTAACATTTGAGAACCACTGGCTAGGCACCAAGGAGAAGTGATTTACCTTAAAATAGCAAAATTTGAAATCCCATGTCCTTTCCTATTTTCAGATCATAATAAATAAAGAAATGAAACAGTGAAGAGAGAGGGAAGGAGGCAAAGATAGGGATGGGGACAGAAACAAAGTGCCAGTCAAAAATGATATTTACATAAAGTTTGTCTTTCAAAAATTTAGGAACAGACAAGAGACTCCATACTCATGGAAATATGTTAAAGGCACACAGGTGTCAACTGAAAGAGCTCCCGTGGCCAGAGAGGAGACAATATAAGCAACAAAATAAGTAGTGTTGGATTATAACCCAAAGCATAAAATAAATATCCATGAATATATACTAATATTAAAAATTGTAAAAGAAAGAAAGAGGGGCACCTGGGTGGCTCAGTCAGTTAAGCTTCTGCCTTAGGCTCAGATCATGATCCAGGTCTCAAGGCAGGCTCCCTGTTCAGCAGGGAACCTGCTCCTCCCTCTCCCTCTGCCCCTCTCGCTCATGCTTTTTCTCTCCTCTCTCTCTCAAATAAATAAATAACATCTGTGAAAAAGAAACAAACAAACAAACACAGAAGAAAGAGAAGTCTCCCATGTAGAAGAATTTCAAACAATTTGTGCAGACATTCCACCCTCAAGTGGATGAGCATAGCTCATCCACTCTTATGTGTGGAATACACATAGGAACTTCCTTCTACAAAATATGTTATGAAAAAGTTAAAATAAATAATAATAATAATAATCACTTTACTATGGAGAAAGCTGACAAACACTACCTCAGCAAGATGATCAGATCGATACCAAGACTGATAAATCATGTTGATAGTATCTATCCTTTATATGATATAATAAAGATGGCAGTATATCTCTGTATATAATCCACAATCACAGTTCAATCATGAGATAAACGACAGACATGTCCCAACTGAGGGAGATTTTACAAAATACCCTACTTCTCAAGGTGTTCAACAACAACAAGGAAAGGCTGAAAAACTGTCACAATCCAGAGGAGCCTAAGAAAACATGAGGACAAGTGTAATGTGATGTGAGGGATGGGAACTTAGCAAAAACTAAGGAAATCTGAATAAAGTATGTATGGTCTTTGGTTAATGCAAATATTTTAATATTGATTCATTAGCTAATATTTGTACCGTACTAATATAAGATATCGATAATTGGAGACATCGAGTGCGAGTGCATGAGAATTCTCTGTACTGTCTTCTCAATTTCCCTGTAAATCTTTGGGTTTTTTTTCTAATAAATAAGATTTATTTTGAAAATTGACTTAAATGAATCAGGCTCCAAGTGTGAAGACACTTTAAGAATAGTTTAATTAATTTTTGCCTTATTCTTAAACAGTTCCTTCGATGGGAACAAAGTAAGAATTTTATATCAGAAGGAAAGAAAAACACTTAGAAACACGTATAATGCCTCCTCAACCTGAAAAGCAGGAAAGGATAATAAATAGCAAAAATCAGATAAAAATACTTCTTTTATATTAGACGCCATATTGCAAGTGCATTTAAAATTAGCAATGCCTAACATTTATTTCCTTGACATTTGTCTTCCAAAGAGTTCACAGTGCTTCAGTGTCAGTTAAAAAATGATTCGTGTGAAATTTTTATTAAACCAGATTTACTGGGAAATTCCTGCCCAGATAATACTTTATTTTGATTTTATTCAGTTCCTTCCTAATCACTGAGCCTTTTAGTTAGAGCTTTCAACTATAGCAAATGCCTCAGAAGGCCAATTTTTAAGTTGCTATTATAATACCCTAATGGAATCACGTATCGTTTTCCTTCGCTCAGATATGGCACACAGTAGGCCCCTGATAAAATACTGAATGAGTGAATGGATAAAATTGCTTTTTATCATTTCATTCAGCAATTTCATTCTTATCTTGGTCCATTTCATGTTCTAATGTTTATCAACATCAACTCAAGAAGGTTAGGGATCCAGTAATTTATTAAGTATTTGGTGCATACCTACTATGTGCAAGGTGCTAGGAATACCAAGTTAACCAGACATAGATGCAGTGCCTATCTCCCTCCAGGCCATGCTGGTGGGAGAGACGGATACTAACCAAAAAGTGACAGAAAGACAACTAGACAAGATTATAGTAGCCAATACAAAGGTAAATATACAGCTTACTACAAGTACATATATAAGAAGGCTTAGTCTAATTGGGGCCTCAGAGAAGATAACCAGAAGAAGCAACATTTATATTAAGACATAGAGAAAGGAGAAGGTAAGTGGTGGAAGGAGAATATTATGAGGAAAAGGAAGGTTTCTGCCTCTGAATTGTAGGGCTCTGGGCAAGTCCCTTGAGCTTAGGCTCTGAACCTTCTTCTTTCTCTGCAAAACTGTGACAGTAATAATGCCTGTGCCATAGAGCTCTAATGAGTAAAGAGTTGGACTTTATTTGTACATTACCTAGGACGTTAGGAAGTACTTAATAAACATTTTCTGGTGGCCATAACAGCCTGGAGTCAGGCTTCCTGAGTTCGAATCCACTTAACTAGCTGTTTGACCTTGGACAAGATGTTTTCTTCCTATCCTTTAGTTGGCCCATCAAGATAACAGTACCTGCCCATAGGGTTGTTGGAGGATCCCAGGAGTTCTTTTATGTGAAGCATGACACAATTCTTGGCACATAATATGTGCCATATGAATGTTCACTTATATTAGCAATAAAGAAATCCTACAACAGTCCAATGAGGTGTTTAGAAATTATTCTATAGCTTTTAAGGCAATTGAAATTCAAAAAGAACCTAAGTGCCTGTCCGTGTTTACTTAGCTAACCAGTTCCATTATCTGAAACCCAAACACACAATTTCTGATTCTAACCTCACTCCAAGAGGCCTCCTCAAGCCCGAGGAAAAATTGCCTTCTTGGGATCTCAGGGAAGAATCCTTCACATAATAATATGACCATTGGTAATAATGTCTCTCGGTTCTTTCCAAATCCATACAGATGCATTTCCTGATGAGTGACTGAGCTGTGAAGAAAGAGATGAGAAACCCTCATCCCTCTGAATTACTTTTGTCAGAATATTTTAACCATAGTACTACGGATAGTAAATTATCCTTATTAACAGGAAATATGTCTCAGAAGGAATCTGAGCAATCAGATGGGCAGAGAAAAAACGCTTTGACTCGCTCTTCATCTTTTAAAGACAAAGGAGAGCTTTTCTACATACAAAGTCAGTGGTCAAGATAGCCTTAGGGAATAAGAGTCTGCAGCATCCAATCCCGCTGGCTGCACAGCCAGGAAGCCCGCAATCCAGGTCTTCCTGATCCATACCCCTGGGCCTGTCCCCCAACACGTGCTGCCAAGCTGAGGTCATTTGCAATTGCTCTCTTAGGAGCTCCTGGGGAAGGAGGAAGGAGCTACATAGGATGGGAAGGGACGCCTGGAGGCTGAGAAAATTAAGGCCATTCCACTTTAAGTTCAGCCTTAGCACACAGGTCCAGCCATCCCAGGCCCCTGCCAAGAAGAGCTGAAATTTACATTACTTCAGTCACAGCAAAAAAAAACAAAAGTTTACAGCTTAATGTCCTAGAAAGCCCCACATTAGCATAAGAACTGAGCCCAGGCCCTTGAAGGCCCCATAGCAAAATGTAAACAGAACTTGAGGAATTGCTCAAGCCCTTCTGGGGGTGCCCCAGACCAGCCCTTAAAACTAAGCTAAAACCCACCTCGGGGTCCAAGTCCCTGCTCCGCTGTGTCGGGTATACTTGGACACAAGCTCGAGCTTGTAAATAAACCCTCGTGTGTTTGCATCAGTGTCGGCTTCTGGGTGGTTTCTTGGATTCACAATCTTGGGCACAACAGTCTGAGAAAAAAAACAAAACCAAAAGAAGCTCGGACGCAGGCAGAGTGAAGGCAGGGTTCTGAGAGAAGCGGCGGAGACCCTGGGGCTTGGGGGCTCTTCTGTGGAAGCCCCTGCTGACTGGGGGGGGGCGGGATGCTCAGCACCAGAGCCAGAGGACCAACCCGCATCACGCCCTCCAGCGCTGAGTATCAGATAGCAGCACAGCGCCGCCCGCTGGAGGCCAGAGGCGCTGACGCCCACGCCGCCTCTGACTCCACAGGTGCATCTCCCAGGCACATGCGCATCTGACAATCAGCCCCATGGCCCATCCCCAGACCCCGCACAGACCACTCGCTGACACCAAGTCGCCGGACCACGGAGGCTGCAGAGCTTCAGCTCTGCCTGGAAAGTAGGGTCTAGCTTCCTTTGTACTTTGGGCTTTATTTTCATTTATTTACTTTGATTCTTTTTTATTAATTGCTTTCTTTTAATTTTTTATCTCATTATTTTTTCCAGAAAAGAAGGAAGAAAAAGAAAAACCAAGAAAACAATAACAACTGCCCTCCCCAAAAAAACCCCACCAGATTATTTCACCTGCTTGTTAAAAGATTCTAAATCCCAAAATAGGAAACACAATTAAAGTACCATGAAAGTAAAAATAAGAAATATATAAGGTACATACATAAAAAAAACCCAACTCCCTAACCCTATCTCTTACCCTTTTCCAAAACCGTACCCTGACCCTGACTCTGACCTAACCCCAACCATAACCCCTAACCAAACACTAACCCTAACACTACCCCAAACCCCTATCCTAATCCGAACCCTTGCCCTAACCCTAAACCTAGCCCTAACTTTAACCCTAACCCTAACCCCAACCCTAACTCACACCCTAACCCCTAACCCTAACTGCAAACCTAAGCCCAACCCTAACTCTAAGCATAACCCTAACCCTAACTCCTAACCTCCTGCCCTAATCCCTAAAGCCTAAACCCTAACCCTAACTCTAAACCCTGTCCCTAACCCTAACCCCTATGCCTAATCCCTAACCCCCATCCTAACTCCTAACCACTGACCCTTACAATTATCCCTCACCCTAACCTCTAATCCGTAACCATAGGCATAAACACTAACCCCTAACATCTAATGAAACCTAACCACCAACTGTCTCCCCTCCCCTGACCCTACCATTCATTCTACCCATTCACTTACCCTGTGGTTCTGAGGAGTCCCTTCTGATGTGGACGTGGCCCCCAACGGCGCCTCCAGAGTCCTCTAGGGGGTCCTGAGGAAGCCGGGCTCCTGTGAGTGCAGACGCGGCCTCACGTGTTCCTGAGTCATAGTCAGCGGGGTCCTGAGGACGCTGGGTCTCCTGTCACTGTGGACTAGGTCTCACATCCTCTGGAAGCCTCACAGCAGGTCCTCAGGAGGCTGGAGGCTCCTGTCAGCCAGGACATGGCCCCACGGCCCCCCGGAACCACACCATGGGTCCTGAGGAGGCTGTAGGCTCCTTTCAGCATAGACGCAGCCCCATATGTCCCAAAGCCAAAGTGCAGGTCCTGAGGAGGACGGGGGTCCTGTCAGTGTTGACGTGGCCCCACATTTTCCTCAAGCCTCACCATAAGACCTGAGGAGGCTGGGGGCTCCTGTCGGCATGGACGTGGCCCCAAATCTTCCCAAACCTTCACAGTGGGTCCTGAGGAGGTCGGAGACTCCTGTCAGTGTGGATGCGGCACCCACATCTTTCTTAGGCCTCACCGCAGGCCCTGACAAGGCTGGGGGTCTTCTGTCTGCATGGACGCATCCCCATTTTCCCGAAGTCTACACCGGGGGTCCTGAGGAAGTCAGCGTCTGGTTGTGTGGATGTGGCCCCACGTCCTCCCAAAACGTCACCCTGTGTTCTGAGGAAGCCGGGGGTCCTGTCACCGTGGATGCGGCCCCCAGGTTCCAGAAGCCTCAACTTTTATCTGAGGGGCCTGGGAGCTCCTGCCAGAGTGGACGTGGCACCACATCTTCCTGAAGCCTCCCCGCGGTTCCTGAGGTGGCCCAGGGGCTCCTGTCTGCGTGGATGTTGGCCCACATCTTCCTGAAGCCTCACCGCGGGTCCTAAGGAGACCACGGTTCCTGTCAGCGTGATTTCCGCCCAATATCCCCCTGAAGACTCCCCGCGGGTCCTGAGGAGGCTGCAGCTCATCAGCGTGGACGCGTCCCCACATCGTCCTCAGGCCTCCCCAGCACAGGCGGGCTCCTGTTTGTGCAGGCGGATGAGACCTACTGCGCATGCGGGCTCCCTGTGCGGGACCTGGGCTCAGGCGCCCCCTGTGGGACGCTCAGGCGCTGCAGGAGGCCTTGCAGGAGGCGGCCTGCCTGCGCCGAGGCCGCACCTGCCTCCTTCCAGGCTCCAGCTGAGGCCTGTTAGCTTCGGAAACGTCTCACTGAAACGGAGCCCAACACCCGGCTTCCCCAGAAATACTTAAGGCCCCTGAGAAGAAGAGCTGAAATTTACATTACCTTTTAACTAGCAGGCCAAAATAATCTGCTGTTTCTTTGGGGGGGGAGGGCAGTTGTTATTGGATTTCTTGGTTTTTCTTTTTCTTCCTTCTTTCTTTTCTGGAAAAAATAATGAGATGGAGAAATTCACCTCCATAAAATAACATGAGGTAGTACTCAGAGCCAGGAAGTGCATCAATACGCATATAGGATGTCTAACTAGAGTTAAAAACAATGATTATAAAGATAGCAGCTGGGCTGGAAAAAGAGCACAGAAGAAAACTAGAGAATCCCTTACCGTAGAAATAAAAGAACTAAAATCTAGTCAGGCCAACGTTAAAAATGCTATAACTGAGATGCAGTCCCAAGAAAGGTTATGGACCACAGAGGGAGACTGAGGGAACTCAGCCACTTATTAAAACAATAACATTCATATCATCGGAGACTCAGAAGAAAAGGGCGCAGAAGTTTTATTTGAACGAATTATGTAAACTTCTATAACCTGAGGAAGGACACAGACACTGAAATCGAGAGACAGAGAACTCCCAATAAATTCAACAGAAGCTGACCATCACCCAGGCACATCCGAGTCAAAGTCACAAAATACACAGACGAGAAAAGAATCCTGAAAGCAGTGGAGGTGGGGCTTTGGGGGGGGTAGTCCTTACCTACAAGGGAGGATGAATCAGTTTGCAGCAGATCTGTTCACAAACTTGGCAAGCCAGAAGGAAGTTGGAAGGAAATATTCAATATGCTGAATGGGAAAAGTATGCAGCCAAGAATCTTTCTTCTGGTTTTTTAAGAATAATCATCAAAACTTATTTAATCTCACAAGGAAGAAATTAAAAATTTCTGAACAAAAAATGCCATTTTCCTCAATCGTAATAGCAAAAATTTATTGTTTTTAATTTTTTTTTAAATTGGAGTTCAATTTGTAAGAATTCTTTCTTCAGCAAGGCTGTCATTCAGCATAGAAGGAGAGATAAAGACTTTCCCAGACAGGCAAAAAATAAAGGAGTTCATGACCACTAAACCAGTCCAGTAAGGAATTTTAAGAGGGACTCTTCTAGTGGGGGAAAAAAAGAGACCAAAAGCAACAAAGACTAGAAAGGACCAGAGAACGTCACCAAAAACACCAACTCTACTGGTAACACAAAGGCACTAAGTTTATATCTTTCAGTAATCACTCTGAATGCTGATAGACTAAATGCTCCAATCAAAAGATATAGGGTATCACAGTGGCTTGAAAAACATGATCCGGGATGCCTGGGTGGCTCAGGGGTTGAGCATCTGCTTTGGCTCGGGTCATGATCCCGGGGTCCCGGGGGATCAAGTCCCACATCAGGCTCCCTGAATGGAGCCTCATTTTCCCTCTGCCTATACCTCTGCCTCTCTGTGTCTCTCATGAATACATAAATAAAATCTTTACAAAAGAAAAAAGATAAAAAGATGAGAAAGGACCCAAATAAAATCACAAATGAGAAAAGAGAAATAACAACCAATACTAGAAAAAAAAAGAACTAACACTAGAGAAATACACATGATTATAAGAGAACATTATGAAAAATTATATGCCAGCAACCTACAACCTGGAAGAAATAGATCAATTCCTTCCTAGAAATATATAACATAGCAAAAATGGAAAAGGAAGAAATAAGAAACTTGAACAGACAGATAACCAGCAAAGAAATTGAATTAGCAATCAAAAATCTCCCAACAGGAGATGCTTAGATCAATAGAACAGAATGGAAAGCCGAAACAAGATACAAACCTATAACTCTATGATCGCTTAATCTTCAACAAAGCAGGAAAGAATATCCAATGGCAAAAAGACAGTCTCTTCAACAAACCCTAATCCTGACCCCAGGATAATAACAAATTGTGTTGGGAAAACCGGGCAGCCACATGCAGAAGAATGAAACTGGACCACTTTCTTACACCATGTATATAAAAAATAAATTCAAAATAGATTAAAGACCTAAATGTGAGACCTTTTCTCACAGAGAAAAGGAAAGCCCCTGCTGACTGGGGGGCGGGATGCTCAGCCCCAGAGCCAGAGGACCAACCCGCATCACGCCCTCCAGCGCTGAGTATCAGATAGCAGCACAGCGCCGCCCGCTGGAGGCCAGAGGCGCTGACGCCCACGCCGCCTCTGACTCCACAGGTGCATCTCCCAGGCACATGCGCATCTGACAATCAGCCCCATGGCCCATCCCCAGACCCCGCACAGACCACTCGCTGACAATGTGAGACCTTTTCTCACATTTAGAAAAGAAGAAAAAGAAGAAAAGATAAGCAGCAATGTCTTTGACATTGGCCATTGGATCTTCTTTCTAGATATGCCTCTGAGGCGAGGGAAACAAAAGCAAAAATACTATTGGGACTTCATCAAATTGAAAAGCATCCGCAAAGTGAAGGAAACAACCACAGCTAAAAGGCAACATACAAAATGAGAGGAGATATTTGTAAACAACACATCCAATAAAGAGTTAGTATCCAAAATATATAAAGCAAATATAAATCTCAGCAACCTAAAGACAAATTATCCAACTGCAGATGGGCAGAAGACATGAATGGACTTTGTCTTTGACAGGGCATCCAGATGGCCGCCATACACACGGAAAGACACTCAGCGTCACCCATCATCAGGGAAATGCAAACCAAAACCACAATGAGATGTCACCTGACAGCCGTCAGAATGGCTAAAATTAACAACACAAGAAACAACAGGTGTTGGTGAGGCTATGGAGAAGGGGGAGCCCCCTTACACTCCTGGTGGGCATGTGAACAGGTGCAGCCACTGTGGAAAACAGTGTGGAGGGTCCTCAAGAAGTTAAAAATAGAGCTACCCTACGATTCCAAAATTGCACAGCTAGGTATTTACCCCGAGGATACAAAAGTAGTTTAGTAGATTCGAAGAGGGACACGCAGCCCACTGTTTGTAGCAGCGTTATCAACAACAGCCAAACTGTGCATACAGCCCAGATGTCCATCGACAGATGAATGGGCAGAGACGATGTGGTAAATATACACACTACGACATCACTCGGTCATCAGAAGGGATGAAATGAAGCCATTTACAATGACGTGGGAGAAGTGGAAAGGACTTATGCTAAATGAACTCATTCAGTCAGAGAAAGACAGTTACCAAATACCATACAATTGCATTCACATGGGAATTTTAAGAAACCAAACAAAGGGGCGGAGGGGGTGGATGAGAGAAGCAAACCAAGAAACACACTCTTAACCACAGAGAATAAACTAATAAATACCAGAGGAAGGTGAGGGGGATGGGGAATCAGGGGATGGGGATAGTGGAGGGCACCTGTGACCAGTACCAGGCGTTGTATCCAAGGGTTGAATCACTATGTGGTAGACCTGAAACTATATCATACTGTGTTTACAAACAGGATTACAAGTAAAACTCTAAAATAATAATTGGTAGTATTGATGAAATATGTGCGCACAAGAGATAAAATCGAAAGGCAACTGAAAATCCACATAAAGAGTATTTAGAGCCACAAGTCCCCTCCTTAGCTCAGCTCAGGAGAAGCCTGCCATGTCTTTTCTGACCCCAGCAGAAGCCTGGATTTTGATGCTCTGGGGAGGCCACTGACTTGGTGGAGTCAGGCTATCTTTGAACCCAAAACCTCAATAGAGTGCATAAAACTAAACTGCCCAAGATACTACGAGTCCCAGTGCAGGCACATGCCAAGACCCAAACTCTAACCATACACAGACATAACCCTAACCCTACGCTTAAGCCTAATGTTAACCTAACCCTTGAACAAGACCTATCACTAATCAAAAACCAATCACAAACCCCAAGACTGAAACACATTCACTGAATCTTCCTGCCAACCCTCACCCTAACTCCTAACCCTAACCTTAACTTAATGTACTCAAATGCTATTCCTAATCAGATTCCTAATCTTTACCCTAACCCTAACCATCTAATACTAATGCTATCTCATACCCCAAACTGTACCCTAACCCGTACCCTAAAACTAACTCCTAAGCCACTCCCTAACCCTATCTCTTACCCTTTTCCAAAACCGTACCCTGACCCTGACCCTGACCTAAACCCAACCATAACCCCTAACTAAACACTAACCCTAACACTACCCCAAACCCCTATCCTAATCCGAACCCTTGCCCTAACCCTAAACCTAGCCCTAACTTTAACCCTAACCCCTAACCCTAACCCCAACCCTAACTCACACCCTAACCCCTAACCCTAACTGCAAACCTAAGCCCAACCCTAACTCTAACCATAACCCTAACCCCAACTCCTAACCTCCTGCCCTAATCCCTAAAGCCTAAACCCTAATCCTAACTCTAAACCCTGTCCCTAACCCTAAACCCTATGCCTAATCCCTAACCCCCATCCTAACTCCTAACCACTGACCCTTACAATTATCCCTCACCCTAACCTCTAATCCGTAACCATAGGCATAAACACTAACCCCTAACATCTAATGAAACCTAACCACCAACTGTCTCCCCTCCCCTGACCCTACCATTCATTCTACCCATTCACTTACCCTGTGGTTCTGAGGAGTCCCTTCTGATGTGGACGTGGCCCCCAACGGCGCCTCCAGAGTCCTCTAGGGGGTCCTGAGGAAGCCGGGCTCCTGTGAGTGCAGACGCGGCCCCAAGTGTTCCTGAGTCATAGTCAGTGGGGTCCTGAGGACACCGGGTCTCCTGTCACTGTGGACTAGGTCTCACATCCTCTGGAAGCCTCACAGCAGGTACTCAGGAGGCCGGAGGCTCCTGTCAGCCTGGACATGGCCCCATGTCCCCCCGGAAACTCACCGTGGGTCCTGAGGAGGCTGTAGACTCCTATCAGCATAGACGCAGCCCCATATGTCCCAAAGCCAAAGTGCAGGTCCTGAGGAGGACGGGGGTCCTGTCAGTGTTGACGTGGCCCCACATTTTCCTCAAGCCTCACCATAAGACCTGAGGAGGCTGGGGGCTCCTGTCAGCATGGACGTGGCCCCAAATCTTCCCAAACCTTCACGGTGGGTCCTGAGGAGGTCGGAGACTCCTGTCAGTGTGGATGCGGCACCCACATCTTTCTTAGGCCTCACCTCAGGCCCTGACAAGGCTGGGGGTCTTCTGTCCGCATGGACGCATTCCCATTTTCCCGAAGTCTACACCGGGGGTCCTGAGGAAGTCAACGTCTGGTTGTGTGGATGTGGCCCCACGTCCTCCCAAAACGTCACCCTGTGTTCTGAGGAAGCCGGGGGTCCTGTCACCGTGGATGTGGCCCCAGGTTCCAGAAGCCTCAACTTTTATCTGAGGGGCCTGGGAGCTCCTGCCAGAGTGGACGCGGCACCACATCTTCCTGAAGCCTCCCCGCGGTTCCTGAGGTGGCCCAGGGGCTCCTGTCTGCGTGGATGTTGGCCCACATCTTCCTGAAGCCTCACCGCGGGTCCTGAGGAGACCGGGGCTCCTGACAGCGTGAACGTGGCCCAATGTCCTCCTGAAGCCTCACTGCGGGTCCTGAGGAGGCTGCGGCTCATCAGCGTGGACGCGACCCCACCTCCTCCTCAGGCCTCCCCAGCACAGGCTGGCTCCTGTTAGTGCAAGCGGACGAGGCTTACTGCGCATGCGCGATCCTTGGGCAGGGTCTGGGGTAGGGCGCCCCCTGCGGGACGCTTAGGCACTGCAAGAGGCCGTGCAGGAGGCGGTGTCCCTGCGCCCGGGGCCACACCTGCCTCCTTCCAGGCTCCAGCTGAGGCCTGTGAGCTTCGGAAACGTCTCACTGAAACGGAGCCCAACACCCGGCTTTCTCAGAAATACTTAAGGACGATGAATTGGAGCCCACAGGACGCAAAATGAAATGTGGACCAGACTTTTACCACGTCCTACAAAACCCACTCAACCCTCTTCCACTGTGGGCGGGACCGCGGGCTGGTGCAGCCACCCTGGAAACAGTGTGGAGGCTCCTCAGGAAGTTACAAATAGAGCCGCCCTGCGACCAGCAGGTGCTCGGCCTGGAGCTCACTCCGAAGATACAGATGCAGTGAGACTCCGGGACAACTGCACCCCAATATCCACAGCAGGCGGGTCCACAGTAGCCACACCTTGAGAGGAGCCTCGGTGCCTTCAGACAGATGATGGATAAAGAGGATGGGAGATAGATGATGGTAATAGATGATAGATAGATGATAGGAATGTTACTCAGCTATCAAAGAGAAGGAAATCTTGCCATTTGCAATGATGTGGATAGAACTAGAGGGATCATGTTAAGTGAAATCAGTCAGTCAGGAAAGAAAATGACCGTATGGTGTCATTCATAGGTGAAATTAAAGAAGCAAAGCAGATGGACATCTGTGAAGGGAAGGAAAAACAAATAAGATGAAAACAGAGATGGAGGAAAAAGAGACTCAATCACAGGAAACAAACTGAGGGTCGCTGGAGGGGAGGGAAGTGGAGGGACAGGGTAACTGGTAGACGGGCATGAAGGAGGGCACGTGATGTCATGAGCACTGGTGTTATCTCCAACTGGTGAATCCCTGAAGTCTATCTCTGAAAGTATAATACACTATACTGTTAATTAATTGGGTTTAAATTAAATTAAGTTTAAAAAATCAGTTGACTGTATCAGAGTGCATTTTCTTCCAGGCTCTCTATTCTGCTCCTTCAGCAATGCCAGAACCACACCCCTGTGGGTTTGGTTTGTTTAAGTAGGCTCCATGCCTCGTCCACAGCCCAGCACAGGCCTAGTACTTATGACCCCAAGATCAAGACCAGGGGTGAGGTCAAGAGTCAGATGCTTAACCAACGGAGCCAGCCAGGGGCCCGAGAACCACACTGCTTTATCCTGTGTCTCTGTGACATCGTTTGAAATAAGAAAGTGCTGCGTCCAGCTCTGTCCTGCTTCTCCAACACTGATTTGCTGTCCAGGGTCATTTGTGGGGGCGGACAAATGTTAGGAGTGCTTTTTCTATTTCTAAAATCGGCCACCATGATTTTGATAGGAATGACATTGGAACTGCGGGTGGCTTCTGGAACTGTGGACATTTTAACAAGATGAAGGCTCCGACCCCACGAGCCCAGGATGTCCTCCCAAAGTCTTGTAATTTTCAGTGTACAAGTCTTGCAGTCCCTTGGTTCAGTCTAATTATTTTGTTTTTTGGATGCTCCTGATAAGGGAGTCATGTCCTGAATTTCCTTCCTGAGTGCTCATTGTCGGGACACAGCAAGGCTACTGATCTCTGTTCATTTTGTGTCCCACAACTTTAAGGAATTCACTCATTAGTTCTAACAGTTTTTGGTGGAGTCTGTCGGGTTTCCTGTTTCTAATACCACGTCTTCAGCAAATAGGGACAGTGTGATGTCCCCCTTCCAGGTGTGGAACCTTTTCTGTTTCCTGTCTGTTGACTACGATAGGACTTCCAGTGCTGAGAGGGGACTTCCTTGGCTTGTTCCTGCTCTTAGGGGAGACGATTTCAAGTTTTCACCCTTGAGGATGATGTCAGCTACGGGCCTTCCTACACGGCCTTTATTCTGTTGATATACGTTTCCTCAAAACCCACTATGCCGAAAAAAAATAAAAAAATAAAAAACCCACTATCCTTTTTTTTAAAATAATAAATTTATTTTTTATTGGTGTTCACTTTGCCAACATACAGAATAACACCCAGTGCTCATCCCATCAAGTGCCCCTCTCAGTGCCCGTCACCCATTCACCCCCCACCCCCCGCCGTCCTCCCCTTCCACCACCCCTAGTTCATTTCCCAGAGTTAGGAGTCTTTATGTTCTGTTTCCCTTTCTGATATTTCCCACACATTTCTTCTCCCTTCCCTTATATTCCCTTTTACTACCCACTATGCTTTTTATGTTGTATTTTGTCAAATGCTTTTTCTGCAACTCTTGAGAGGATCGTATGCCTTTGTCCTTTCTCTTGTTTCTGTTTTTAAGATTTTATTTATTTACCCATGAGAGTCATTTTGTTCCAGGTGAGGCCAGAAGGAGACCACAGGAACCAAGTCCAGGAAAGCCCCATATGGGAATCAGAGCCACCAGATCCAGGTGAGACCCAGGTGGGGACCACAGTCACAAGGTCCAGGTGAGGCCCAGGTGGCAACAAGATTCACCAAGTCCAGGTGAGACCCAGGTGGGGACCACAGTCACAAGGTCCAGGTGAGGAACAGGTAAGGACCAGATTCACCAGGTCCAAGTGAAGCCCGGGGGGGGGACCAGAGTCAAAAGGTAAGGGTGAGGTCCAGAGGGGGACCAGAGTAACCAGTTTAGTTTGAGGCCCAGAGTGGGACCAGAGGTCCCCGGTCAAAGTGAGGCCCAGGTGTGGAATAGAGTATCCAGGTCCCAATGATGCCTACGTGAGGACCAGAGTCACTAGGGCCATGCAAGGCCCAATGGGGATCAGAATCACCAGGTCCTGGTGAGGCATAGAAGGAGACCACAGTCACCAGTATCAGGTGAGCCCCATGTGGGAATCAGAGCCACTATATCCAGCTGAGTCCCAGGTCCATGTGAGGCCCACGTGAGGACCAGAATCATCAGGTCGAATTGAGGCATAGCTGGGGACAAGAGTCACCAGGTCTAGGTGACGCCTAGGTGGGGACGAGATTCACCAGGTCTGAGTTAGGTCAAAGTGGGGACGAGAGTCACCAGGTCCAGGTGAGGCCAAACTGAGGACCAGAGTCACCAGATCCAGGTGAGGTCCATGTTGGAAAGAGAGTCACCAGGTCCAGGAGAGGTCCAGGTGGGGACCAGAGTCACCAGGTCCAGATGAGGCCCAGGTGAGGACCAGACTCACCAGGCACACGTGAGGCCCAGGTGGGGACCAGAATCACCAGGTATAGGGGAGGCCCTTGAAAGAACCAGAGTCAACAGTTCGAGGTGAGGCGCAGGTGGCAACCAGAGTCAGAAGGTCCAAATCAGGCCAAAGTGGGGTTCACAGTCACCAGGTCAGGGTGAGACCCAGAGGGGGACCAGAGTCACCTGGTCCAGGTGAGGCTCAGTTGTGGAACACAGTAACCGGGTCCCAATTATGCCCAGTTGAGGACCAGAGTTAACAGGGCCAGGTGAGGCCCAGATGGGGATCAGAGTCACCAGGTCCAAGTGAGGCCCAGGTGGGGACCACAGTCACCAGATCCAGGGTAGTCTCAGGTGCAGACCAGAATCACCAGGTCCAGGTGGGGCCCAGGTAAGGACCAGAGTTACCAGGTCGAGGTGAGTCCCAGGTGGGGAACACAATAACCATGTTCCAATGATGCCCACCTCAGAACCAGAGTCACCAGGTCCACTTGAGGACCAAGTGGGGACCAGATTCACCAGGTCCAGGGGAGGCCCAGGTGGACACCAGAGTTACCAGTTAAAGGTGAGTCTAGAAGGACAGCACGGTCACCAGGTCTAGGTGTGGTCCATGTGAGAACCAGATCACCAGGTACAGGTGAGGCCCAGGTGGGAACCAGAATCAGCAGGTCCAGGTAAGGCCAAGGTGGGGACCACAGTCACCAGGTCCAGGTGAGGTGCACGTGAGGACCAGAGTCACCAGGTCCAGGTGATACCCAGGAGGGGACCAGATTCACCAGGTCCAGGTAAGGCCCAGGTGGAACTCAGTCACCTGGTCTGGGTGAGACACAGGTGGGGACAAAAGTCATAAGACCAGTTGAGGCCCAGGTGGGAACATAGTTAACAGGTCCAGGTGAGGCCAAACAAAGTACCAGAGGCACAAGACCAGCTGAGGCCCAGTTGGGGACTGGAGTGACCAAGTATAGGTTAGGTTAGAAGGACACCACAGTCATAAAATCACAGCTAGTTGAAAACTGGCTTCTAGGGATGCTTCCTTGTGAGAGCTGAGCTCAGGGCAGGACCCGCCCACATCCTGACTACCTGTAGACATACCTCCTATCATCCTTAAGTGAGGTGCTGGAAGAGGTTGTGTGAAAAGGATGTGGAAGTGTCTGGCCTGTACTCACGTGAATCTGAATTCAATACAGGGATTTCCAACAGCCTTGTTCAATGAGAGTCGTGCTAGGTTCTATCTCCCCTGTAGGAGTGGCAAGCAAACATGTACCTGCAAGGCATTCACATTTCTGAGAGTTGAGCTTATGGCCTGTCCCTCCCACATCCTGACTGCCTGTACGGTTCGCTTCCACAGTATTTCGTTCTACGCAGAACAGGAGCAGAGAGAGAACCAAGTGACTTGCTTGTCACTTTCGCACCTCCCGGACAGCTGCATCCACAGCCTGCATACACCTTACACTGCTGCTACATTTTCACGGCCGTAAGAACGCAGCTAGTGGAAAGCTGCAATCGAGGCATGCTTCCTTTGAGATATGAGTTCAAGGCAGGACCCCACCGCATCATGCCTGCCTGTGGACGTAGCTGCCAACATCCTCATGTTAGGAGCAGGGAGAGGTTGTGAGAAATGCATGTGGAAGCACAGGGCTGTACTCACGTGTATGTGAGTTGAATACAGCGATTGCCAACGTCCTTGTTCAATTAGAGTGTAGCGAGTTTCAATCTCCCCTGTAGGAGTGGGAAGAAAACAACTGCCTCCCAGGCATACACACTTCTGAGAGTTGAGCTTATAGCCTGTCCCTCCCACATCCTGAGTGCCTGAACAGTTCGATTCCACAGTATTTCGTTCTACGCGGGAAAGGAGCAGAGAGAGAACAAAGTGACTGGCTTGTCGAATTCGCGCCTAGCAGACACCTGCCTCAAGGCATGCAACTCCTTTGGATTGAGCTCATGAATTCTACCTCCCACATGCTGAACGCCTGTACACTTCGAAGCCAAAGGATAGTTTGGATAACGGATGCAAGTTTTGTTCGAGACAAGTGTCTCTTAGCTCAATCCAGTGACTTCTGACGACTTCCTCCCTCAGATGGGTGGTACATACTAACTTCCAACCCTGAGTACCTAGTTGCAAGCTCTCTCTCAGGGGAACTTCCTTCTGTGAGATGAGCTGACTCGTGGTCCTTCCCACTTCCACACTGCCTGCACATGGAGTTACGAACATCCTCATGAGACATGTTTGTCAGAAGCTCATGGGACGCAAGGGGCAAGCTGCAGGCCTCAATGGTGCTCTACTCGGTGCAGTAGAGCGGTATTCACGCAACATCCTGACTTTCAATGCTGCTACGTTCTCACAGCCATAAGAACGCAGCTAGTGGAAAGCTGCATTCGGGGCATGCTTCCTTTTGAGAGTTGAGCTCAACAAAGGACCCTCCCGCCTCGAGCCTCCCACTGGATGGAGCTGCTAACATCCTCATGTCAGGTGCAGGGAGAGGTTGTGAGAAATGCATGTGGAAACGTCAGGCCTGTACTGACGGGAATGTGAGTTAAATACAGCGATTGCCAACGTCCTTGCTCAATTAGAGTGTAGCTAGGTTCTAACTCCCCTGTAGGAGTGGGTAGCAGACATCTGCCTCCCAGGCATACACACTCCTGAGAGTTGAGCTTATGGCCTGTCCCTCCCAAATCCTGCTTGCAGGTATACCTCGCTCCTAACAGGACTAGGCTCAATGAGTGACTGAAGTGTTGTGAGAGGTAAGTGGAAAGTCCCGGCCCACAAGACTAGTGCATCCAAGCTCAATCCAGCGATTTGCTAGTAATTCCTAGGTTAGCCAGGTGCTAAATCCTAAATTCCATACGAGAGAAGCTAGCTGGACGCCTAGTCCAAAGGCAGCTTACTTCGAAAGCTGAGCTCACCCTCAGTCCCTCACAGATCCACACTGCCTGCAGAATGAGTTTCGAACATCTGCACCAGAGCCGTGTGTCAGAACTTGTGAGACGCAAGTGGGATAAAGCAAACGTGGATGGTGTCTCCAGCTGCAGTGGAGTGGTATTCTGGGTACCTCCTGACTTAGAACACTGCTATCTTCTCAGTGCTCTAAGAACGCAGCTAGTTGAAAGCTGGCTTCTAAGCATGCTTCCTTCTGCGAGCTGTGGTGACGGCAGGACCCTCCCACATCCTGCCTGCCCCTGGATGTAGGTCCCAACATCCTTATGTTAGGTGCCAGATGAGGTTGTGTGAAAAGCATGTAGAAGTGACAGGACTCTCCTCAAGTGTATCTGAGTTCGATACAGACATTGCAAACGTCCTTGTTCAGTGACAGTGTAGCTCGTTCCCAGCTCCCATCAATAAATGTGTAGCAGACATCTGCTTGCAAAGCATACACACTACCGAGAGTTGAGCTTATGGCCTCTCCCTCCAACATCCTGACTCCTGTACGGTTCGCTCGCACAGCATTTCGTTCTACGCGGGACAGGAGCAGAGAGAGAACCAACTGACTGGCTTGTCAATTTCGCGCCTAGCGGACAGCTGCCTCCAAGGCATGCACACTCCTTTGGGTTGAGCTTATGGCTTCAACCTCCCACATGCTGACCGCCTGTACCCTTGGCAGGGAAACGATTTCGTTGGATGCGGGATGCAAGTTTTGTGAGAGACAAGTGTGTCTTAGCTCAATCGAGTGACATCTGACTAATTCCTCCCTCAGATGGGTGGTACATGCTAACTTCCAAACCTGAGTACCTAGTTGCAAGCTCTCTCTCAGGGGAACTTCCTTCTGTAAGATGAGGTGACGCAGTCCTTCCCACTTCCACACTGCCTGCACATGGAGTTACAAACATCCTCATTAGACATGTTTGTCAGAAGCTCATGGGACACATGTGGCAAGCTTCAGGCCTCAAAAGTGCTGTAACTAGGTGCAGTAGAGAGGTATTCACGCAACGTCCTGACTTCCAGTGCTGCTACATTCTCACGGCCATAAGAACGCACCTAGTGGAAAGCTGCATTCGGGGCATGCTTCCTTTTGAGAGTTGAGCTCAACAAAGGACCCTCCCGCCTCGGGTCCCCCTGTGGGTGGAGCTGCTAACATCCTAATGTCAGGTGCAGGGAGACGTTGTGAGAAATGCCTGTGGAAGCGTCAGGCCTGTCCTCACGGCAATGTGAGTTGAATACAGCGATTGCCAACGTCCTGGTTCAATTAGAGTGTAGCTAGGTTCTAACACCCCTGTATGAGTGGGGAGCAGACATCTGCCTCCCAGGCATACAGGCCCTGAGAGTTGAGCTTATAGCCTGTCCCTGCCACATCCTGCATGCAGGTACACCGTGCTCCTAACAGGCCTAGCCCTGATGCGTGACTGAAGTGTTGTGAGAGGTAAGTGGAAAGTCCCGGCCCACAAGACTAGTGCATTCAAGCTCAATCCAGCGATTACCTAGTAATTCCTGTGTGAGCCAGGTGTTACATCCTAAGTTCCATACGAGAGAAGCTAGATGAACACCTCGTCCAAAAGCAACTTACTTCGGAGAGTTGAGCTCACCATCAGTCCCTCACAGTTGCACACTGCCTGCAGAAACACTTTCCAACATCTGCAACAGAGCCGTTTGTCAGAGGCTTGTGAGACGCAAGTGGAATAAGCCGACCTGGAGGGTGTCTCCAGCTGCAGTGGAGTGGTATTCTGGGTACCTCATGGCTTAGAACACTGTTACGTTCTCATTGCCCGAGGAACGCAGCTAGTTGAAAGCTGGCTTGTAGGCATGATTCCTTGTGCGAGCTGAGGTCAGGGCAGGACCCTCCCGCATCCTGACTGCCCGGAGACATAGGTCCCAGCATCCTTATGTGAAGTGCCGGAAGAGGTTGTGTGAAAAGCATATGGAAGTGACAGGATTCTCCTCAAGTGTACCTGATCTCAATACAGACATTGCAAACGTCCTTGTTCAATGCGAGTGTAGCTCGGTCCCAGCTCCCATCAATAAGTGTCTAGCAGCCATCTGCCTGCAAAGCGTACGCACATCCAAGAGTTGAGCTTATGGCCTATCGCTCCCACATCCTGACTGCCTGTACGGTTCGCTTGCACAGCATTTCGTTCTACGCGGGACATGAGCAGAGAGAGAACGAAGTGACTGGCTTGTCAATTTCGCGCCTAGCGGACAGCTGCCTCCAAGGCATGCACACTCCTTTGGGTTGAGCTTATGGCTTCAACCTCCCACATGCTGACCGCCTGTACCCTTTGCAGCCAAGGGATTTCGTTGGACACGGGATTCAAGCTTTGTGAGAGGCAAGTGTCTCTGAGCTCAATCCAGTGACTTCTGACGACTTCCTCCCTCAGATGGGTGGTACATACTAACTTCCAACCCTGAGTACCTAGTTGCAAGCTCTCTCTCAGAAGAACTTTCTTCTGTGAGATGAGCTGACTTGCGGTCCTTCCCAGTTCCACACTGCCTGCACATGGAGTTACGAACATCCTCACCAGACATGTTTGTCAGAAGCTCATGGGACGCAAGGGGCAAGCTGCAGGCCTCAATGGTGCTGTCACTCGGTGCAGTAGAGCGGTATAAACGCAACGTCCTGACTTCCAGTGCTGCTGCGTTCTCACGGCCAGTAGAACGCAGCTAGTGGAAAGCTGCATTCGGGGCATGCTACCTTTGGAGAGTTGAGCTCAAAGAAGGACCCTCCCGCCTCGGGTGCCCTTGTGGGTGGAGCTGCCAACATCCTCATGTCAGGTGCAGAGAGAGGTGTTGAGAAATGCGTGTGGAAGCGTCAGGCCTGTCCTCACGCAATCTGAGTTGAATACAGCGATTGCCAACGTCCTTGTTCAATTAGAGTGTAGCTAGGTTCTCACTCCCCTGTATGAGTGGGGAGGAGACATCTGCCTCCCAGGCATACACGCTCCTGAGAGTTGAGCTTATGGCCTGTCCCTCCCACATCCTGCCTGCAGGTACACCTCGCCCCTAACAGGCCTAGGCTCGATGCGTGACTGAAGTGTTGTGAGAGGTAAGTCGAAAGTCCCGGCCCACAAGACTAGTTCCTCCTAGCTCAATCTGGCGATTTCCGAGTATTTCCTGTGTGAACCAGGTGCTGCATCCTAAGTGCCATACGAGAGAACCTAGCTGAACGCCTTGTCCAAAAGCAACTTACTTCGGAGAGTTGAGCTCACCCTCAGTCCCTCACAGTTGCACACTGCCTGCAGAAAGAGTTTCCAACATCTGCACCAAGCCGTTTGTCAGAGGCTTGTGAGACGCAAGTGGAATAAGCAGACCTGGATGGTGTCTCCAGCTGCAGTGGAGTGGTATTCTGGGTACCTCCTGGCTTAGAGTACTGCTACGTTCTCAGTGCCCTAGGAACGCAGCTAGTTGAAAGCTGGCTTCTAGGCATGCTTCCTTGTGCGAGCTGAGGTCAGGGCAGGACCCTCCTGCATCCTGACTGCCCTGTAGACATAGTTCCCAGCATCCTTATGTTAGGTGCCGGAAGAGGTTGTGTGAAAAGCATGTGGAAGTGACAGGATTCTCCTCAAGTGTATCTGATCTCAATACAGACATTGCAAACGTCCTTGTTCAATGAGAGTGTAGCTCGGTCCTAGCTCCCACAAAGCGTCTAGCAGACATCTGCCTGCAAAGCATACACACTTCCGAGAGTTGAGCTTATGGACTGTCCCTCCCACATCCTGCCTGCAGGTACACCGCGCTCCTAACAGGCCTAGCCCCGATGCGTGCCTGAAGTGTTGTGAGAGGTAAGTGGAAAGTCCCGGCACACAAGACTAGTGCATCCAAGCTCAATCTAGCGATTTCCTAGTATTTCCTGTGTGAGCCAGGTGCTACATCCTAAGTGCCATACGAGAGAAGCTAGCTGAACGCCTTGTCCAAAAGCAACTTACTTCGGAGAGTTGAGCTCACCCTCAGTCCCTCACAGTTGCACACTGCCTGCAGAATGAGTTTCGAACATCTGCACCTCAGCAGTTTGTCAGAGGCTTGTGAGACGCAAGTGGAATAAGCGGACTTGGATGGTGTCTCCAGCTGCAGTGGAGTGGTATTCTGGGTACCTCCTGGCTTAGAGTACTGCTACGTTCTCAGTGCCCTAGGAACGCAGCTAGTTGAAAGCTGGCTTCTAGGCATGCTTCCTTGTGCGAGCTGAGGTCAGGGCAGGACCCTCCCCCATCCTAACTGCCCCTACAGATAGGTCTCAGCATCCCTATGTTAGGCGCCGGAACACGTAGTGTGAAAAGCATGTGGAAGTGACAGGATTCTCCTCAAGTGTATCTGATCTCAATACAGACAATTGCAAACGTCCTTGTTCAATGAGAGTGTAGCTCGGTCCTAGCTTCCATCAATTAGTGTCTGGCAGGCATCTGCCTGCAAAGCGTACACACTTCTGAGAGTTGAGCTTATGGCCTTTCGCTCCCACATCCTGATGCCTGTACGGTTCGCTTGCACAGCATTTCGTTCTACGCGGGACAGGAGCCGAGAGAGAACCAAGTGACTGGCTTGTCAATTTCGCGCCTAGCACACAGCTGCCTCCAAGGCATGCACACTCCTTTGGGTTGAGCTTATGGCTTCAACCTCCCACATGCTGACCGCCTGTACCCTTTGCAGCCAAGGGATTTCGTTGGACACGGGATTCAAGCTTTGGGAGAGGCAAGTGTCTCTTAGCTCAATCCAGTGACTTCTGACGACTTCCTCCCTCAGATGGGTGGTACATACTAACTTCCAACCCTGAGTACCTAGTTGCTAGCTCTCTCTCAGAAGAACTTTCTTCTGTGAGATGAGCTGACTTGCGGTCCTTCCCAGTTCCACACTGCCTGCACATGGAGTTACGAACATCCTCACCAGACATGTTTGTCAGAAGCTCATGGGACGCAAGGGGCAAGCTGCAGGCCTCAATGGTGCTGTCACTCGGTGCAGTAGAGCGGTATAAACGCAACGTCCTGACTTCCAGTGCTGCTGCGTTCTCACGGCCAGTAGAACGCAGCTAGTGGAAAGCTGCATTCGGGGCATGCTACCTTTGGAGAGTTGAGCTCAAAGAAGGACCCTCCCGCCTCGGGTGCCCTTGTGGGTGGAGCTGCCAACATCCTCATGTCAGGTGCAGAGAGAGGTGTTGAGAAATGCGTGTGGAAGCGTCCGGCCTGTCCTCACGCAATCTGAGTTGAATACAGCGATTGCCAACGTCCTTGTTCAATTAGAGTGTAGCTAGGTTCTAACTCCCCTGTATGAGTGGGGAGCAGACATCTGCCTCCTAGGCATACACGCTCCTGAGAGTTGAGCTTATGGCCTGTCCCTCCCACATCCTGCCTGCAGGTACACCTCGCTCCTAACAGGCCTAGGCTCGATGCGTGACTGAAGTGTTGTGAGAGGTAAATGGAAAGTCCGGGCCAACAAGACTAGTGCCTCCTAGCTCAATCTAGCGATTTCCTAGTATTTCCTGTGTGAGGCGGGTGCTACATCCTAAGTGCCATACGAGAGAAGCTAGCTGAACGCCTTGTCCAAAAGGAACTTACTTCGGAGAGTTGAGCTCACCCTCAGTCCCTCACAGTTGCACACTGCCCGCAGAATGAGTTTCCAACATCTGCACCAGAGCCGTTTGTCAGAGGCTTGTGAGACGCAAGTGGAATAAGGAGACCTGGATGGTGTCTCCAGCTGCAGTGGAGTGGTATTCTGGGTACCTCCTCGCTTACAGTACTGCTGCGTT